>NW_025763692.1:0-488354 GCF_020744475.1 Fusarium redolens | reverse complement strand
AGCAAAAACACCTATAAAGAGATATTAATTACATTAATAGAGGATTAAATTCCCCCTGCCTAGCTTATAAGGGCTTCTAGTAGGGGTTAGCCCTAACCCTTTAAAAAAAGGAAGATAAAAGGAGGTTATTTATAACTAGTATTAGGAAATAACCAAATTCAGAAGAGCAGGTATGGCTATAAAGTATATAATATAGCAATTTATAATAATAAAAACTACTAGTACTTCTATTACATGCTATTTTAGGTATAGGTAAAGGTACTGATTATTATGCTAATTTTAATTCGCTCTAGACCCCTATCGTGACCGCCTTGGAGTCTTGCACCGCTCAAAGAGATAAATAGTACTTAAAGTAAAACTTAGTATATATAATAATTATAGCCATTAAGTCAGGTTATTATAAAAAAAAAAAAACCAGGGAAATAATCTAAGCAGTAACGGCGTCAAATACAGAGGCCACTCAGGATATAGGTTCACGCAGGTCAGATTCCTTGGTAGATCTGGTCACCTCAGCCCGAACTCCGGGTCCCTCAGCCCAACCTCAACACCGACTCAGCTTAGAGCGGCAGGAGCTCAGTTCTAGAAACGGAACTGGATTCTGGCGTGCTTGAGTTTCGTCTCCGAGTTATTCGGTATCCTAAGTTTATGTTACTTTAAGGCACTCAAGGTTACCGCCGCCGCTTTTGTGACCGTACTCGAATTCAGGCTCTTGAGACCAGTGGCTGAGAGCTTATAATCACCATACAGAACTTAGAGCTCGATTTCAGGCTCATTAATGATTCCTATGGTGATTCCAAACCATGTAGTAGACCCAAAGAAAAGAATCCAAGGCTACTGAGGACCGGGTAGTATGGTTCATCAAGTCAAGAGCGTAATTAGGTACCACCGACAGGTGTAAGAGGACCAAGACAATAAGAATAACAGCGGTAGTTATGGAAGGCCAAGTTACATAATTTACAAGTCTGGGAGAGTCTTCTTGGTGTAGTGGATCAGCAGGTATAGCAGTCTGATATTTATCATTACCTTGTGGACCTCATAATAAGCACTAATACCTTGATCATTAGTAAGGCTAGAGATAATGTATAAACCAGGTGGAAGGCAACTGTCAAAACTCATATTGGATAGAATCCCAAGATGACGTTCCTCTTTGTTCAACCATCGAGTAGACGGGCATTAAATTTCCCGATTGGATGAGCTAAGACCAGAGGAAATGTTGTCGGCCAATGTTTGGGATGATTGGCTGATGGTACTCCTAACCGCTAGGTCTGCTTTAGTATATCCACTCTCAAGGCGTTCTTGCATCTTTTACACGACAGACTTGGCAATGTGGCCATTATATATCCGATGTGCCTACCAGAATGACAGGTAATAAAGACATGTTTCAGGCAGCAGGTCGATGTAAATAGCGATTTGATCCATCTTTGTCGGGGTTTTCAGGGGCATTGTAAAACAAAGAATCCGAAACATGCGAGAGGAGGGTCCAAAGCCCGTCAGTCTCGCACTTCGCATTCTCGTCGTCGCCTGTAAACGAACCCGAGATTACATATGGAGTAAGCCGCCTAAAAAAAAAAGTGCACCGCCACGGAATCAGGGGGACGTTGAGAGACCGGCGCCTGGAATCTGTCTTACTATCGGTATAAAGCCTGAATATGCTTGATCAATGGTAGCATTACCGTAATCCTGGTGCAAGAAGTTTTTCCTTAACATTTTCTCCTTTTACAACATTTAATATCGGATTTCCAACTCTTGCCAGAATCTTTAACAATCTCGATACCTTCCGACCATGTCTCAATCAGCAGCAGGAGACAACGATGTTGTTTTTAAGCTCTACCGATATGATCCTTCAATGGCAGCAGCTGTCATCTTCATCATTCTCTTTCTATCCGTCACTGGATTACATACATATCAATTGATCAGGACGAAGACGTGGTTCTTTTCTTGCTTCGTCATTGGTGGTTTCAGTAAGTCTCTTCCCGACTGGCATACCTGTATCTCTTCTATGTTCCTGCTTCGAGACTGACTCCAAGGTAGTGCAGGTTATTGGTTACATCGGTGTAAGTGTTTTGAGTGTTGAACCTTTTGATACATTCTAACTTGAACCAAGAGAGCTGTGTCTGCCAGCGAGAGCCCCAACTGGACTGTCAAGCCATACGTGGTCCAGACTTTGCTGTTGCTCATCTCACCGGCCTTGTTCGCGGCAAGCATTTATATGATCCTCGGACGTATCATCATTATTACCGACGGCGAGCGGCACTCACCTATCAAGAGGGTCTGGTTGACAAAGATCTTTGTCGTTGGAGATGTCCTCTCCTTCATTCTTCAAGGTGCAGGTAAGCACAGCACCTCACTCTTATTTGCCTACTATTATACTAACTGATCTCAGGTGGTGGCATGATGGCAGGTGGCTCCCTCGATGCTCTCCACAATGGTGAGCGCATCGTCATCATAGGTCTCATTGTTCAAATCGTCTTCTTCTCGCTCTTCGCCGTGACTGCGGCCATGTTTCACATGAGTCTCGTGAGGTCTATGTCCGCAAAGGCCGCTGTGTCAGGCATTCCATGGCAAAGATACCTGTATACTCTGTACATCGCCTCTGGTCTGATTCTTGTACGCTCGGCCTTTCGCTTGATCGAGTACGCACAAGGGAATGCGGGTTATCTTATCTCCCATGAGGCTTACCTGTACATCTTTGACAGCGTTTTGATGTTCCTCGCTATGGTACTGTTCGCCTTGGAGCACCCCAGTCAGCTGAATGCTAAGCTGAACGGAGGAGGAACTGCTGTTAGATGGGGAATTCGATTGTATTGGGAGAAGTAGAGACTTGTACTGTTTTGCTCGCTACTCTGGACTGCGGCAAGCCTGGATGTTCAAACACTGTGTACAAGGTCGCTGAGACGTGGTCTCAAGAGGAGTGATAATTCTATTCGGAAGTGGCACCAACATTGCTTTCCACCGTTATCCTTTAGAAACAGGTTTTGAAGCATAGATATCTGGTACAGAAGATTTGGTCGCCAAATGACAACCATTCGATTAGGATGCTTTGTCTCTGTGAATTTCCCAAGTGTGATAATGATCACTCAAGTGTCAAGACGCTCTGGTCGTCAGTGTGTGCCACGCTTAATGAACTCCGAAGATCTGTTTTTTTTTATTTTTTTTTTTTTTTAAATCGTTCTTCTGCACCTAGCGTTACTCGAACTCAACAGTGACATGTAACATTTATTAGTGCTTTTGTTATGAAGTAACAGATATAAGTAATATGAAATGACATTATTATTATATCTCGTTTATATATGATAAACTTTAACACTCGATCAACATTATTTATCAATACCGATAACTAATTCCTGTCCAATCTTAGCTGCTTCCTATAACCCTAGCTTTCCTCAGCTCAATGATGTATTTACTGCCACTCCATCAAGACGAATTTGTCTCATCAACAACACAAGGTTCAAGGTCATATTCATTTCCGTCCTTGTATTGAAGGTGATCAACATACCATATGAGGAATATAACCATTACAATCGCCATCAAAATTGCATCGAAGATATAGAGAAAGACTTCGTGAGCAATCAGATAGCCGTCATTACCCTGAAGATATTCGACGACACGAAAGATACTTCGAACCAGGATGATGATGCTGACAGTATACAAGACCTTGAGGTCAAGTGTCCACGGGAAGGTATTCTCTCTAGCAGCCAGTGTTGGGTTTTTGAGGCACTTCCTGTGGAATAGACCCGAGGTAATAACAAAGAAACCGAACACCACGACCTGAATGAACAAACCAGCAAGTATGATCTTCTCTCCCCTGTCATATGCCTCGATGGTTCCGGACGCTTGAATGCCGCCTCCAGCTGCTTGTAAGGAAAACGAGACAATGTCACCGCAGACAAAGACCTTTGTCAACCAACGGACAGGAATTAACGAGAGATGTTGGGCTCGAAGGGAGATGATGATTCGGCCGAGGATCATGTAGATTGAGGCGGCGAAGAGGGCGGGCGCAACGAGAATTAGAATCGCTTGGACGCTGTACGGGATGACCGACTCCTTATTGCTGTGAGATACGATTCGGGCAGCGTAGCCAATTGTTTCAACTGTAAAGCAATTATTAGTAAAACTCAATTAGGGGTTTTATGGCGTTAGAGGTAGAGAAGACTCACAAACACCACCGATTGTGAACGGGATGAAGTACCAAGCTCGGGCCTTGCTGAAGCGCCAGGTATGAAGACATGACAATATCCCAAATATCACAGCAGCGACGATGGCTGCAGGAAACGATGGGGTATACCGGTAAAGCTTGAAATCAATCTTGCCATCAGCATTGGTATCGATCCGGGCGAAGAGGTCCATCTTGTCGCTATCAGGATGATGCTTTTGCTAGTTTTCGGGGTGAAGCAGATTCGAGAGATTTGTGAGTAGAAGATGATCTGCTTTTATCAGCAACTCAGAATTGCGACTGCTGAGAACTAAACAAGTGAGCGACAAGGGAAGCTGACTTGAGCATCAAAACTACTTTGTATACGAAAATGTCACCCGGCGTCGCCTCCACTCTACTTCCTCAGGCCTGTATGATTCGCCATCACTATCTGAGGCTATTTCGCGTTCCTTCGCATTTCGCATTCTATGCGAAGTTGGGGAAGTGGGTGACGTTATCCACTGTGAACCGACGGTGGACAAGCGAGAACGAATAAACGAGGGCAGGGATTGCAAAGTGGATGTCTGCAGGGGCTGGATAGAAGGTCAGCGATCTGAGACATTTCCACTTACCATTTTACGAACTAAATATTCCTTCTTCGCAATATGCCTAGGGCTTATAGGTACTCACTTTGTAGACCTATGGAGAGAATTTATTCTTTGGGTAGCCATCCGATCTCCTCCATCGGCCAAACTATATAACTCAAATACTTCTCACCAACAGAAGAGTATATCCGCGTCATGATATGGTTAACCCAGCCACTCAACCACCATTGACTTGGCAGCTTGTGTAACAAGACGCAAAAGTAGGACAGTATAACAAGAGCTTCCTCTTCTTCATCTGCCACAAATATGAGGAAGTCCTTTGCAAGCACAATCCAAGAAAATATATCAACTAGATCCTTATCACCTTCAACTTCATAAAAAACACCGTATGTCTGGTTCAATGCATGAAGCGCATCTTGGTAAATGGAACGCTGCGCTGGATCTGTGATTGTCTCATCTACAAAGAGCCGCAACTGCTGCATATAGTCGGTTTTGAAGGTTTGCTCTCTGATTTCCAGACGTCTTCGAGCCTTGTGAAACAGGGCTGAGAAAGGTCCAACCAAGAGGGTGCTCTGAGCCAAGGCCATAAAACTGGTGCAGCCTTTTATCAGGACTACCCAAGGAGGATACGGTCCGTCGTCATGTTCTGGAGTTTGAGCGAAGGCTAGTATAGATGTTAGCGAGATCGCAAGGAGGGTTAGAGTCCTAACAATAGTAGATAGTCAAGATGGAGAAGGCAAACAGATGTTGAGCATTTTTGTCATTGTATGCATCGATAAACGCAGCTGCGATGCTAAGCGCCTGGTTATGATACGTTATAGCGCGTTCGCGGAGAAACTCTTTTCTTTCTGTTGAGAAGTGGCTGAGGTGGAGTGCTGAGACAGATAATACTGCCAACATGGCATAATCACATTTCAGACAAAGCCTGACTATCCGAATCCGCCAGAGATCTCGGATAGCGACATCGTTGCTTAGCGTTGCGTAAGTCGACGTGCAAAAGTTATGCATAAGTTCCAAGTCCAATAAGCTAAGATTCGGTGCTGTTGTAGATGGTTGCGGCGAGGCTACTGGCGAAGTGTAGTGCCTGGCGTGTATTGGGAGAGTATAGTGGCACTCTTCACCACGTCTCACACAGTGAGCGCATATGGGTTTCTCTTCTCCACACTAAAGGGAGGAAAATACAACCGGTTAGTGAGGGTCTGATATATGGTATGAAGGAGAACCAGTCGGAGTGAGACTTACTTTGATTCGTCTGTGCTTACAGGTCTGACAACCCATCCGCGATTTCGTATGGACTCGTTTCGTCTTGGAACCTCGATGTTCTGAGGTTCCGGAAGTTGGCAACGTTGTTGGCGTAGTACTCGACATGGCCAATGGCAAGATTCTGGATTCATGGGGGCAAAGTCAAAAAGCTCGGGATTGAAAACGAGAACGAGAAAAAGAGAAACGGCGGCCACTGGAATAAAAGGAACCAGTCCAGTATCCCCGGGCCACTAAGGGGAAACACCTCAGCGATCCGCCACAGCGCATCATGGCTTTCAATTGGGCGCAGCGTGGGCTATTGTGGATATTTCTGGATATAGCGCAAAAGTTCCCGGATGCTTAGCCTGACGACCTCGTTTAACTTCGTTCTCGTTCCTCTATGCGAGTCAAGAATTGATTCCCACTTTATCCTCGTCCCCTATTTGACTGTTTCAGCCAGAGGAGTGGATAAACGACATGTATGGAGCGTTGAGAGACGGCCTTCGATGATTACGACAAGATTCTCTTTGCGTATTGAAGAATTCACCTAAATACAATTAAATGTACATACTTAAACGTCTGAGTTAGACGTTATTTCTATTTTCTTTGAGCTTCCATTGCACTGCGCAGCACAGTTCATACAAAGTAGATAACACGGGCGTAGCTACTCCTCTTTCGTGACCTTCTCGAACCACCTCCCCAATGATATTCTCGTGTTCAATAAAATTACCCTAAACCCAGCATGTTAGATCCTGTACAATTGTCCGTATTGGGCAGGTAAATTACCTTTTCTAAATCGATTTGCATGCTTGGAGTAATGTTCTCGTTCATTGGGTTACTCCGTATCGTATCACTTATGATGCTTTCCGGAAGCGGATGTCCAGCCATCTTCGCTACAGCAAGAACTTCTTTCATCGCGGGAATCACAAGTGTATCCATCACTCTGCCTGTTTTCTGCAACTCGCCAGTGTTCAGGCGAGTCAAAGCGCATATCGGGTTGAAAGAGGCATTGTACACCAACTTGCTCCAACGATCAAAATCGACATCTGGTTGATACAGGCATGTAGTTTTGCCCCCCATACTGTAGATTTCCACGAATCGCTTTGCAGCCACCTCTTGTACCTTGGCATTCAAAGAAGGGTTATTGAAGGCTCCGATATGTAAAAGGTCGTTTTGTTTCTGCTCGATAATTCCAGGTGCGACTTCGTGAGCGTCTATCCTGCTGATCCCCGATATGATAACATTCGTCGGGAATCGATGGAGGAACGGTCTTTCGATATTTAAGCCATTCTGTATCAAGACGATGCCTGTATGGCCAGGTGTCACTGCGGGAGCAATGATATCGCACAACGTGGGAATGATGTCGGGAATATTCTTCGTGCAGCAGACGATGTAATCAAATGGCCGGCCCTGTGGATTGTATCTGTTGGGAATGGCATCCAAACCTATACTTAGGTCAGCTTATACTCCTCATCTCATCATAGGTTCCAGAAACACAAGCTCAACTGACTTTCGGTAGGCCGCCAATTATGAATGTCGCCATGCTGACAAGATCTAATCGTGAATCCCTTGCTACGGACCACTTGGAAATTGGACCGCAGAACAGATGTCACTTCTGCCAAACCGCCTCGCTCAACATTGAGTGCAGCAATTGTACCAATACCACCGCTGCCGATCAGTAGTACTCTGTCCTTAGATGAAGCCATTATGTTATGTCCCGACTTGCTGTCGCTAAGTTTCTAAGGGATGAGGTAGGCTTGGATAACAAGAAGGGAGGCTCGATAATATTGAAACGATATTCCTTCTCCTCGGATGCGATTCGCATCATAATGCCGTCCTATCCGCCAGCCGTGCCGGTCGAGGTGCCGGGAGGTCTCCACAGTTCAAGCTCCCGGCTTCGGCCCCGCTCTCACGTCCGGCATCTTTCAGTGCTCTCAGAGGACCTACCAATTCTTGACTAGTGGAATTTCTGGTGTTCAATTAACGTGCCGGTTGACAGTACTTGGCTGTTCGCCACCCTCGACTTGTCAAAGCCGGCACCGGTCAGGATCACACTGTGGAGTTGCATTCTTGATCGTAACAATTAGCATAATAAGCATTCTTTTAAATTACCACTGCCAAGGCCCCATTCAATGAGATATTTGGCAAGAACCGCAAGTCATTTGAAAATTGTTGCTCAAATCATTCACTATGGAAGTCGGCATAATCGGTTCTGGAATCATCGGGCTCACGTCTGCTCTCGCCCTCGTCGATGCTGGGTACTCTGTGACCATCGTCGCCCGTGATCTACCCGGAGACGATTCATCTCAGCAGTGGGCAAGCCCTTGGTACGAACGACTCAACCCCCATCCATGTTTCTCTAGGGCTGACAAGCGTTGTGTAAAGGGCTGGTGCTGGCATTCTTCCCCACCCAGACTACAAAGGACATGATTTGCAGACTGAGAGTTTCAAGTTTTACTGGGCACTCGCCCATTGTGATCCGACAAGTGGAGTGCAGGTACGTGGCTCTCTTCGATATCATTTACCCGCAAGAACTCACTGCTAAACTAATTATCAGGTGGTAGATGTAACTGAGTACTATGATGACCGGGATGATGATTCTACTATCTGGTACAAACGCATGGCCCCAAAATATCGTCGTCTGTCTTCAAAAGATCTCCCGGCAAACGCCAAAATCGGATTCAAATATCAGTCAATGACGGTCAACCCAGCTGTGTTCTTGCCTTGGATCAAGGCCATACTTGATAAGAAAAGAGTTCGTTTCATCCGCGCTGAAGTCAAGTCTTTAGCCGAGGCTAGATCAATTCTCCAGACAAAGGTCATCGTCAATGCTTCTGGCCTGGGAGCTTTCGATCTTGCTAATGACGACAAGGTAGTTGCTGTTCGAGGCCAGACAATGCTTGTTGAAAGCGATTCCCACGAGATGGTGATGTTCCAGGGCTCTCATTACACATACCAGATTCCGCGGATGTACAGTGGCGGCGTGATAGTTGGCGGAGTCAGTCAGCCTGGGAACATGGATCAGGAAGTCGACCCTGAAGTACGGTCAGATATTTTGCGACGAATGAATCTCCTCTTAAACGACCAATATCAGGATGTGGACCTGGACAAGCATGTCATGAAGGACTTGGTTGGGTTTCGACCGAGCAGAGAAGGTGGATATCGACTGGAACGGGAGGATGATGTGATTCATGCTTATGGCTTTAACACTCTTGGATATACATATAGCTATGGTGTGGCTTTGAAGGTTCGAGATCTGGTCAGGTCCTCAACAGATGAGAAAGGGGTCGTGCGGAGCAAACTTTGACATGTCTTTGGTCTTCTTATATATATAGTTTCTATTGTAAAATCAACTTCCATTTACTAATATAGCTGTCTGACACAAAATTATCTGGGCAAACCTTGAAAAATGCGGTGGTTCTGAAGTTTATCCGAAGGGGGACACCTAGGTCCTCATTTTTCTTTGTCAGTGGCAATGGTAATGACACTAATAATGTCAGCCTGTGCGAGGACTTGTCTGTATGATTGATATTGGAAGGCGTCTCGGCCTTTTCATCCCTAAGCATGCTAGGCCAATAACGAAATGTCAGAGTCCTGGCTACTAATTATCGAGCTAAAGCTAACTGACTTTTCATTGTTCTGGAAACCCGATTTGCAATATTTCCTCAGAGTCGAGACCCGTGAGTGTTGACCAAAGCCACGCATTCGATCTCCACTTCAAGATTCTTTGGCAACGTCTTGACTGCCACACAGCTTCTAGCCGGCTTATGCGTGAAGTACGTCTCATAAACCGCGTTGAACTCAGCAAAGTTCTTCATATCATCCAAGAAGACCGTGACCTTTGCCACACGACTGATATCACTTCCGGCCGCCAAAAGGACTGCCTGGACGCTCTTGCAGCATGCATGCGTTTTATCTGCGATACTTCCTTCGAGAGGCTTGCCGGTTGAGTCAATTGGAATTTGACCTGAGAGGAAGACATAGGGGCCGGCGACTACAGCTTGGGACTTGCGGTATGAGTTAGTAGTGGACTGATATTAACGATTGAGAAGGAGTTGTACATAAGGTCCAATAGCTGTCATGAAGGGTCAGCCTCGTTCTGAATGGCTTGTTGAGTTTTGGGGTTGCTCACCCGGACATCCTTGTGATGTCGAGACAGGGGTAAGGTCTGACGACATTTTGCCGAAATGTTCTTTCAAATTTTGTAATGATAGCTTCTTGTTCCACTTCCGGGCGCGTTTACTACACTGCACTCGAGTAGTTCGGAGTACTTATGCACATGCTGTAAAAGGTCTCCATCTACGTGGATCTCCAACCTTGGCAATGCAGAGCATTTATACTTCTTCAAACCCCGCCAGGAAAGCCTGGTCTTAGTCTGAAGAGCGGGTTTTATGTCCGGCACCGTGCTGATTAACAATCAAGCGACTGTCAAAGTACAGTCTTGTTGGATAGTTTAGGGCTCCGGCTGACAATGTCAAAGCTCACCGGCACTTTAGGCCGGTAGAAGATACCGGCACTGTTTCATAGCCGGCGCTCGCTTAGAAGTTACCAAAAGGTCTCCACTTAACGTCCCCAAGTCGAAAGCGGCCAGGCAATACTAAACCGCAGTTACATATACCAGCTGGCACAAGATTCAAAGGCCTGATAATATATGCCGAGGTATGTCTAGGTACTGTGAAATCTGTTCCATAAGCGTAACAGTCTGTGTAGCACAACAGTCTAAGAGGGATAAGACTATCAGCAAACATACATCGGAGGAGTTACTTGTGCCCATATCCCTATAGCGAGATCCAAGCACCTGGGCTATCTGATCAATTGAATACAAAAAAAGAAGCAAACGATGACCAAATAATAGCCGGCGAAACTTTGTAGTGTTTCATGCCCGCCGACTCCTCCACATCATCCGCCTCCCATTCCTTAGCCATCTCAACAGACCTATCATAATCTGGCCACGGCCTGACATCAAGTTTGATGTTAGAGTTGGGGTCATTATCCTCCACAAATTCAAGCCCGCCGCCGTACTTGGCATAACTGTCGTTCCTCCCTCTACTATCAATCTTGAAGCCGCAAACCACGACAACAGTATCCTCCAAATCATCATCATTGCTGCAATCATCCAACAAACCGCGCCAATAGTTCATGTACGGTATAAACGTCTAGTATCCACGCTTGCCTTTGGGTATCATGAGAGACGGGGCTGTGAATGGCATCACTACAAGCCTCTTCAAGTTGACATGCTCCAGCGCCTTGGGGGACGCTGCATCTCGCACTGCTTCAAGGATGCTTCTCTTGGCTTCAAGGGATGTTTTGAGAGTTCCATTGTTGGTCCTGGTGATAGTTGAGTTGGCGATAATGCCTATCTTGGAGCGCTGGATGTTGCACTTGCCATCGTGCCCATCTTCTTCGGCTCTCTCTGCGGTGCAGATTACTAGTTCCGATACACGAATCGGGCTACCTTTGGCGAAGACGCCTTTACAGTCGTGTGGAAATTCTGGCTTGAAATTCTGGCAGCCGCGCTTAGATAGCGACAGAGATACAGTTGGGAAGAGGAGGAGGAGGAAGATTATATACTTTCTCATGATGGTTTTGGGTTATGCATGTATATTCCCTGTCATTCACTATGGCACTTGAAACATTGAATTAGGTCTTTTATGTCCTGCCTTGGTATTTTAAATGGCCCCCATAGTTCTGAATTCTCGTGATTTACTCATGACGTTAGCCAAGGCGGCGCGACTGGCTTAAAGGCCTATAAGAACAATCTGATCAGCACATCAAAACGACCAACAATATCAACAAGCCAATGCGGGGCAGATCCGAACATGAAGGATGTGAATCCTCTCTATCTTTAGCACTCCAAGCTTGATTTCTGTTTCTATTAGAGATCCATATGCTTATCCACATTGGACAGTAACCCTGCCTTTCGCAATACAGTCTAAGCAAATTCGTAGCTAAAGACTGTCTCGATCTGGACTGGTAAAGTTTAACTTTTGAATGAGATATTTACCCATTCGGCTTTGAGGCATTGGTAGGGCAAAGATAGAGGGTTGGCAAACACAACAAGAGCCAGTGTTAATTCAGCTCAAGAAAGGATTAACATATCTATAGTTTTCAGTGCCATTCATGCCACATTTATAATAAAGTGATACTTCAGGCCAGTTTACTGACTCCATCTGCGCAGCGGTACTCTGTACTAATCGTCGGAAAGGTTCTGCCAGCTCTGATTGATGCTCGCTAGTGGAATTATATTGATTTACTATGTAGCTGAAGGGCGCATCTAGCAACAGTATCTGGCACACTTTGCCGTCAGATTAATCCCAGTACTATACCCTGCTGCCGGAATCCACTGAAAATGAAAGAAATATGTCGTGACATTAGAAATACAAATATAGCAGCAAGCGAGGACCATATAACAGGCATGAATATACCGTACCGCTTGATGGAGCCAGAGTCCACATCAGCCTCATTCCATTCCCTAACCATTTCACGAGCCCTATTAAGTTCTGGCTATGGCCTGATCTCAGACTTTATGAGGGCATCTTCTTCATCCCTCTCCACGAAACTAACATTGCCTTCATAGGTGGTGCCATTCTATCAGTCCCATTGCTCTTAAGCCTAAAGCCGCACACCCAGACCGGATAACCGTCCAAGTCCTCCTCCAATTCACCACTACAGTCTTTCGGATATCCCCGCCAACACTGCATTGCAGGCGTAAATGTCCAATACCCATAAGTCCCGTTAGGCGTTGTATTAAAAGGGGCAGTAAACGGCAACACGACGAGTCTCTCCAAGGTGACGTTCTCCAGTGTCCCTATTTCCTTTTTGACAGCTTTGATGATGGCTTTTTTTTTTGTCATGGAAGTGTTGAGGTTTGCCGGAGCCGGTGCTTGAAAGGTTGCGCCGTCGGTGCTATTGATAGTTGCGTCGGCGATGATGCCCATTTTGTAGCGCTGGATATTGCAGTTGCCTTTGCCATCGCCGTTTTCTTTAGCTCTTTCTACGGTGCAGTTTACTATCTCTGACACGCGGATTAGTTAGCCGATTTTAGAAAATCCTTTACGTCCTATGCCGGATAATTCGAAAGATGTGCAGTCGCGCTTGGACAGCGAGACAGCTGTAGCTGGAAAGACCAAAAGGAAGATTGCTGCGAATAACTTCATGATCTTGACTTTCAAGTATACTTCTCACTTCTTTTTCCATTTCTTTTTCCTTCTCGCTGAATTGGACCCCATGTTTTATAATCTGCCTTGAGTTCACAAATGTCCCTCAACGCCCTAAGGTGCCGAGGTTTACTACTTATGACGCTGGCCAAGGCTGTAGCAATAGCTTGAAGCCTGCAAAAACAATCTGATCAGCAACTTACAACGTGAAGAAGGCAATGCGGGGCATTTCCGGGCATAGGTGGGAAGAAAAGAAGAGACTGGGTTTGGTGGTGAATTTGCAACGGTTGCTGTAAGCCAGTCTTGTGTATTCGCCCCCCTCTCCATGCCAGCTTACAAGGACGGGATTCCTCCTTGCCTTTAAACTTTTAAGCTTGATTTTTGCTCGTATAATTGATCCAATTTGGCCATCTGTCCTCCGGTCTACTTAACATAGCCCCCTAGCCATCAATATACTCTAACCCAATCTGGGGCATTCCTGTATCAATATTCTAACAAATGGCCTTGATTACACTTGATTTGAGACACTTCAGGTTCTGGAAGATCTTCCAAGGGCCTGTTGCAAAGACGGAATTTGCCTGGCCGACGAACCTTTGCAATTTGTGTTCCATCTGCCTACTCAGTCGATGAGTGAAGTTTTCATATTAACTATAGTGGAGAAATTGATATTTATATTAAGAAATATTGACCAAGGAGCAGTTTCGGTCCAAGACAATTGACCTGTCACTGTGCTATCAATCAAGGAAATTGTTTCTAAAGCAATGTTTTTAATAGCAGGTACAAAAGTCATAAGTCAAGACATCAACACAGTCAGTTCGGACAGTGACTCATTTAAAATTGGCCCTGATTGTTGAACAGCATACAAGTCCACCGCTAAGTTCGGAAATTCATCCTCATCACTTCGATCTATTGCTAGGACAGAGATAAAGAACCACAATATATGATAAGAGCAACTATGAAATATCTATTCAAGAAAAGAGAAATCTAGCTACTGTTTCCGGTGCCATTTTGGCCGTGGTGACAGGAAAGTGATGTGTCGGGATCGGTCACTGACCTCATCTCTGCGCTACGGCATTAATCGTCGGAAAAGGCTCGGGCCGCTCCGTTCGATGCTCGCTCTGTTCTCTCCTCTCTTCTCGCACCAAGCGGGCAACCATACCGTGCGTGCCCTATCAGAATCCCAGGGTTGGTTGTACAGGTCATCAACTGCATGAAATGTGGAGCAGTTATACTCAGCCACCTGCTTGCAGCAAACTTCAGATTGTGCTATCAGAATCTTGGAAGTTATCAACTAATTGCTTTGGGCATCTTCAGCAAGGATGGTTGAACGAGACTTGTAATTTGAGGAGCTCGAAGTTTACCTACGACTACTAGTAGATGGCAGCTGCGTGTAACTCAATATCAATGCAATTTCATGTTCTAATCACTTTTTGGGGTGCTTCAGTATCGTGTGTATTCAGCTTCATCATCTATCCAAGCAACCTTTCCTTTTCCTCCCGAGTCTTCCCATCCAAGAAGCGGTGAGTGTTATCGTCATGCAATCCCGGCCCTGAGAGATGAAAGGCCAAATGTACTGAGACAAGCAGATACACCGGTCCCACATTTCGATACATATGAACCATTCTGGAGTCTTGGTTTCACCAAAACTTGGAATACTCGCAGATGTCTCTATTCAGTTTTACATGTCCTCATGCAAATGGCAAAGATAGCTCTCACATTCGCCGACTTGAGTCGTGAGATAAATATATGATTGTATTGCTCAGATGCAGGTTTCAGATGAAATGTTTCGGATGGCTAAGATCCGAGACATTTTCGTTCGATTGATACGCTTCATGCCCTTCTCCCCACTCCAACTCGTTACAAGAGGGGAAGAATCTGCACTTGATCGGTTGAGGCTGGGCTGCACGATGATTGTGCACAGCATGCAGTTGGACAAAGCCAGGAAAGCGAACTCTTGTTCTCTTGGCAATGTCACTTTACTCTGATCAACTTTTCCATCTGTTGTAGTTATATAAGGGGATATTCTTCCCACGATGTGAACCGAGTCTTCATCTCATCTTCAACTCAAACCCTCCTCAGCGTTTCTCTATAAAGCTCCTACAAAACCCAGTCAAGATGGCCCTTCCATACCCCGAGGGAGAGGTGTTCTTCATGCGCAGTGTCCTGCGCAACAAAGATCCTGCTCACTATCAGGCCGACAACCCAGCCCACTTCTACTCTCACTTCATGGTTGAGTACATCTGGAACGTAGAGGCTGATCACGGTTCTAAGAACGCAAACTCTTGGGACGGCCACTATCACCAGCGTTCCCCCTACGCCATCGTCAAGGGCAGCGGCTGGGGCACCCACTATGGAAACTGGAAGCAGCTTCCCTTCAGCTACGGCCCACGCGAGTCAGATATCAGAAGACGCCTTGAGCACAATCTTTGCACTAGTGGAAACCGGTTCAAGGACCATGAGAATGGAGATGCTGCCGAGGTAAGCATTTGCACCACTGTTACATGATGTCATGTACTGATGATGATACCTTCAGGCCTGGTTCATGACCATGCCGATGCCGACCAAAGAGGAGAGGTGGGTATGGATCGATGTAAGTATCCTATATTGCCCCTACTTCTAAACTACGAAGAATACTGAGCCCTTTCACAGATGCTCGCCCGTATTCGAGCCATTTACATCCCCGTAGCCTTCTCTGCTAGCAAGGATCATCCCAATCTCAGTATGTGGCTGCAGGTCTCGTTCACCCAGGCACGAGTCGTGGACATCTGGCGCGGAGGCTCGTCTTTCATGGGCCACGAGACAAATCCCACGAGCGGCCTTGGTGTTTGGCGCGAACATACTATCGGATTCGACATCACGGGTCTGACGGAACTTCTGAGTTGCCCGCGTCAGTTCCGCAAGGTGAACCCCTACGAGGCTAAGTTCATCAAGCTTGTCCATCGCGACACTGTCCGAACAGTCTCTGTTAAAGACTCATACCACGATCAGTATGACTTTAGCTGGCTTACCATTGCACAAGCGCACAGCGGGTTGAACATTGAGTGGGGTAAGGGTCAGAAGGGAAGTTGGTTCGAGGATTTCTTCAAGAACGCTATTTCATTCGGTCTGGGTTTTGTTCCAGGTGTTGGACCTCTCCTCTCCATCGCCTTCAACCTAGGGTGGACAGCTGTTGTCAATCCCGATCAATTTATGCATGAGCTCAGCCTCTGGGCACCGTCAGTCAAGATCCCAGAGTTGTTTAAGGATGACGTTCGCAAGAACTCGGCCGAGATCAGGGGACTCACCTATGAGTCTTTCTGGAACTTGGGACCTGCTGAGGCTCTGTCTGAGCTCAAGAAGCTTGAAGAAGAGGAGAAGAAGCAGCAAAAGGTTTCGGGAGAGGTGAAGTCGTACTTTCAGCAGGCGCATGAAGTACTCCGTGTTGACGACGCGAAGTATGACAAGGGAGCTGGAGCTGATGAGGAGCCTGGTGAGGTTCTCGTTGAAGTGCCTCCTCGAGAAGTTCCCTCTAACGGACACGCTGTGGGAGCCAAGGAGTAGGGCATACAGCGATGGTTTATGCAATGGGCAACCCTGTCAAGGATTGCCCTCTTCTGAAAGAGGGTTAATATGTAGCCTAGACAGAATGTATTGAAATACCATGCTACAAGATAGGTCTTTGCAAGTATCGTGCCAGCTATGAGAATCCTGAGCTCTGTACCGTGACTGGGTAGACAGTTATCAGTTACTTCAAAGAGATGTCGATCCCGAATCTTAAGCGAAGCATAATAAACGTTGCACTAAACACCAGGTTTTTGCGGAGTTTTACTTAAGCTTATCTATCGACCTACCTTATCTGGCAATCTTGCTTGTCCATCACCCCCAATCTTCCAGAGTATCATTCACGCCAAGCATACCCCTCACTTCGTCAGTCAGTCCATTATATGAACTGGGTTAGAATGCGGAGGTGATTGATAATGAATTCCTAGTTGATGTCACGATACTCGGATGCATTACGACGATCTGCTCTGGGCGATGAACGGGTGCAGAATAAGGTCCGATCAACCGCCGAAGCCGATGCGATGGGAGTGCATTGCGTCGTATTTAAAGGCCGACGATGCTCCCGCAGAGGGATAAATGGTACAGCCATCGCCCATTTGCAGGGAATTATCCAATTAGTCCACCGTCTTTTAGCATGGCTGAACTTATCTTCACTTTTGCGGCCCTTGTATCCGTTGTAGCAGGACAGTCCGGTGGTATTCAGAGAGGTCTCCAATATGGCGAGAACTGGGCACCCACGACTAAAGACTCTGACCTCGTCTCGGCCAACTTCCCCGATGTCAACATCACACTCCGATCCCCAGCATTTTTGAATCCAGAGAAGGTTCCTGCTCGGTTCTCAAACGGCACGGAGGGTCCGACTGATGATATTGAACTCGGTGAGACCTCTAATCCTGATGCCTCCAGGACGCTTGCTAATTGATTTCAAAGACTACTTCATCCGCAATCTGGCTCAAAAGCATGACTGGATGACCTACGAGTCTGCAGCCTTCCAATCGGAAGAAGGCCGTGCGATCCCATATGTTTTTCTGTCCCTACCAAACACCAACTCGAGCAACGATAAGTTGCGCATCTATCTCCAAGCCGCTATTCACGGCAATGAGCCCGCCGCTGACGAGTCTGTTCTCGCATTCTTGGGTAAGATGGATGCGGAGCCTGTATGGGCCAAGGCAATCTTGGAGAAAATGGACATCAAGATCCTTCCTAGGTATAACATCGATGGCGTTGCTTATTTCCAAAGACAGTTGGCGTCTAATCTTGATCCCAATCGAGAACATCTCAAACTTATGCGTGGTCAGTCAAGGGAGATCAAGCGTATTGTCAGTGAATGGAATCCTCACATCGCTCTTGACATGCGTAAGTATCCGTTATTACTCTTCAATTACAACGACTAACCTTCGTCGCAGACGAGTTCACTGTGCCTACCATCTACGGTGGTCACTATCAGCACGGCGCCGATTCTCTCCTCTCCGGTGGTATCAATCCAAACATTCATCCAAATATTCGCGAGCAGCTCCTCGACTTCTTCATCCCGGCCGTTGGCGAAAAACTTGAGTCTCATGGCCTCCGATGGGAGCCATATGTCACTGGCCCTTCCAACCGCACGGAAGGCTCACGCATCCGCTTCACTGAAGCAGTGACCGAGGCACGCACCGGCCGTAATGCTGTTGGGTTGACACAAACGATCTCATTTTTGCTTGAGATGCGCGGTATTCGTATCGCTGATCAGCATTTTCAACGTCGCGTTGCGACTGCTCTTATCAAAATTCAGGCAATTCTTGAGCTGGCACGAGATAACGCCGAGAAGGTCAAGTCGGTTGTTGAGGATGCGCGTGATGAGTTCATCAACAGCGATGACGATATCGTCATCACTGATTCCTACGTCCCAGAAGACAGGACATTTACCATGGTCGATACGCGTAATGGCAGTGTTGTTCAAGTCCCAATTGACTTTCAGCGGACTACCCCATCAATTGCCAATCTCACCAGGCCGAGACCTGAAGCTTATGCTATACCACGAACTTGGTCCGATGTTGCTGAGAGGCTTGAGATCTTGGGACTGAAAGTTGAGAAGATGAACTACGAGTTCAGAAGAACTTTAGACACCTTGACGATTGAGACTTCAGTGATTGAACCTGAGCTGTATGAAGGCACGTATCTCAATACGGTCACCACCAACTCAACCAGTCGAGAAGTCGTGTTGCCGGTCGGAAGCTACTACGTGAGCACGAGGCAGCAGAATGCCGCTTTGGCGTTTATCGCTCTGGAGCCGGAGAATATTGACAGCTACGTCAAGTTCAACATCATTCCTGTTGAAGCGGGGATGGAGTATCCTGTATTTAGAATCCCACGAGAATGAACTAAATGGGGGGTATCGAGAAGTTTCTCTAAATGCATACTATATTTATCCCAGGACTTCTCCGGTTACATGCACGTTCATACTTGGAATGCCGAATTGATCCGAACTAGGCGCCATGCTTAGCCTGTTAGTGATGTCTTTCTCATTCACCAATGCCCAAATCACCTGCACGTCACTCACAAAGTGGTGACAACATCCTCCACCGCGCCAAGCGATGAGAAAGAGTTCGCAGGAAGCCTTCGATCACCCTTCCGTAAAGAAACTAACTCCTATCGGCTTCGCAGAGAGGCGGAAGCTATGGATTACGTATGAGCTCATCGAAGTCCACTTCGGTGACAGTGATAAAGAGTCTTGTTGGATTCTGATGGAACGCATCCCCGGAAAGCAGCTCGATGAAGCATGGCCGATCATGTCAGAAACCTCAAAGGCAAGAACAATCTCTGAGCACAAGTTAGGATCACGATATAATCACTTGTCCTGATAAGCCGTTTGATGAACTCTACGGAAACGTCTCGTACTCTTGAGCTCCTGAGCATACGCCATCCACTTCATTGCCACTGATCCTCTCAGTTGCCTTCCCACTAGATCCTCCAAAGCGACGAAGAAAGCCGCCATAGACGTCACTAGTTGCCATCGGCTCCCATCCCAACTTCTCAGGGCCACCGCACGGGTCTTCGAGGAAAGCAAGAACATGATCCTGCAGCAGGTGGCTGACTTCAACCTGAAAGTCCGTGGTTTTCGAGACATGATCCAACAACCCATAACTTCCAAATACCAATGGTGTTTCGGCACCATGATACGCTCCAAGCCATTTGTAGTATTTCAAATTCGGAAACTCGGCTGCGTTCTGAAAGCGGTAGACTGGTATGTGCAATCTGCTTCGATAAGTCGTTGAGTTGAGTAACGAGTACACAGCGAAAGGAATCATTCCTGTATTCACTGCCTTTTGATCATAGCTATTTTCGAGGCTTTTAGACGGCCAAGGAAGCAGGGATGAAAACTCGTTGGAGTTCATGGATAACATGACTGGACGACGCGCGATCTTACCTGCTTCTGCTCGGGGTTTGTAATCGGAGAAGTAAATCTGATCATCGACGTTCAGAGCGAAGGTTACTAATGGTATCTCCCCTCGATCGCCATACTGCCCGATGAAATTGACGATCTAGGTTCCAGAAACCTGGCGCATGCAATCTAGCTCTGCAGAACCACCTTCATCCGTGCAGTTACTCTGTGTGAGGGAACTTGGGATCGATGAGTCCCGTGAAAGTTACGGTCGCTGTCCTGATGGTTGGATCATCGTTCCTGGAGTTCGATACTGTGCCAAGATAAAATAGTAAGCGGGCATATGAATTCTGCAGAGTCTTACTCGCATACACCAATCCAATAACAGAACCAAACAGTCCAAACCACAAGTAATTTCCTAATCAAGACAATAATTACTTCAAGCCTTAGCACACATATGGACAATATACTCAGTGTCCCCACGGCCCCTCAGTATCACGAAAAACCTCCTCCCACCACTCCTGATTCGGCCCCTTTGGCGCACGCTTGGTATGTCTACAAATATCCCCAAACTTCATCTTATCCAACCTCCCCCACGCGGTATCGTTCATCTGTCTCGGATATCTACTCTCATACTCCGCCGAAACCCCCCAGTACCTAACCCTCCCGTTGTCCAACTTTACCGTCGCAAGAGGTTCTTCAGGTTCACCCTTCTTTTGAATTTGTATTTTAAGAAGGGCTCGTAAGTGGTGGTAGTACCATGGTTTGTCCCACCATGTTGAGCGGCGCCTCTTCAATCCGTGCATGCCGTTGTGGTGGAGGATAACGGGGACGGTTTCGAGGAAGAAGTCGGCGTAGAGAGACATGTTGTTCCAGTCTGCGTCTGGCTGGATGAGTTCCAGTGGGTTCTCTGCGTTTTTTATATCCTCGGGTAGGCCTTTCAGTCGCGTTGGTGAGATACCCAAGGCAGCAGAGTGTTCATCGATGAGTGCCTGATCACCCAGCGTGACAAAAGCACCGTGATCCCGACCCTCATCATCTTGCGTCCACTGAGTCTGCATCGATATCTGTTGACCGTAGTCAAGACCGATGTGATACTCGAGTTTGTTATCCAGCATATCTCTCATGCCACGTCTGGGCCTTCCCTTGTCTCTCTGGAATTTTCGGAAGATCTCTTGTTCAACCACGACTTCGCCTGTAAGAGCTTGCTCACTGTGCATCTTGATTCCCTGTCCGATGCCCGACTCCATTGTAAACAAGGACCGACGGAACAAGCGCCGCAAATCACCGGCGGGGCCAATGTAGACACCTCCGTTGATCCATCGCGGCCTATTCGTCTGCCAATGCTCTCTATCCTTCTCGGTATCAGGGCCGTAAAGATCCTTTCGCTCTGGGCTCTCGGGCCACTTTTCGCATTGAATGTTGATGCCCTTATCCGCCAGACCAGAATAGCACTTTTTTCCAGTGGCCACAAGGATAGTCTGCTGCATCGGCATTTTCCCTTTCTTGTCCCACTGCTTGCGCAATCTCTCATTGGCCTCTTTATTAATCTTGTGATATCGTTCGAGCATAATCTGCGCGGGCAATTGAAACCAAACATCGTGACCGTCGACGAGGAGTACGATATCATCCTCACTCAATCTCTCAGACGGGTGTGCATCTGGGTGCATGACTGCATCGAGATAATGCACAATGCCGGGAATTTTGGGTAAATTGTGGCCTCCATTCCAGTGCGAAATGAGTCGGTGGTCAATCCCCCAGTTAATAATGACGGGACTCGGGTAGCCGAGCGCGAGCGCGGTGACGACCGTTTTGCAGAGATCGGGGCTTGGAGAAGTAGCGGGCACGACGAGGGCGAAACGACGGTCTTCATCATGGAATTTGTGACGGTGACGCGTCCAACTCGAGTTGGAGTCCGGGTCCCAGCTCCAAGGACTCAGTATAATCAATGATAAGGTGGAAAGGATAAAGGCGAGGGCTGCAATATGGGCCCTTGGAAGCTTTCGAATATCTTGAAGATTTGAGAGATCTGGGAGACTCGGAAGCTTTGATAGGATTGGAAGTGCTAGGAGCGCTGAAAGTGTCGGTAGCGTTGGAAGTGTTGGGAGCTTTTCAGCTCCCGGGATTTCCAACTTGATACCCATGGTGAAAGCTGAAACTCAATTGAGGATCAGAAAAGATGAGCGAGGTGGTTCCAGCCTTATGTCTTTACAAAGGATCTGAAGTAGATAACACGTACATTCCTTGTGATGAAGGGAAGGGAAGAGAAAAGGGGGCGAAATTCCAATTCATTTCTGCCACAATTGGTGGCGTTCTTCTAGCTATTCAAAAATCTTATATCAGAGGCTGTTGGTGGTAGTGTCTCATGTACAGTCTCAGGGTGTGGTAGAGATTGTTATCTGGAGTGGCATTTGTTTGTGCAAGGGGTCTTTTGAGGCTTTGTCTAGATGCGTGCTACTGGCTTGGCTGGGGACGTGTCTTAGACGTGAGGTCCAAGCGGGGAAAAGCTTCCGGCCAAGAACTAAGATCCGCATTTCAATTACCCTGCAGCTATCGACTTCTATTAAACATGGGCTGTTTTAGATTGATGATGGTAAATGTCTTGATGGAAGGTGTATCTTTGTTTTATACTCTATTCTTTACAATAGCTTAAATAAATCTAATTCTTTGTTGCCGTCGTGAGCAGCTCTTCAGTATTTATCGATCGTAACAGCAGCGCATCAATCTCACGGACGTCAGCTCCATTCCTGTACCGCTCTCATGCACATAGTGGATCAGCGATAAAAGCATTTAGATGTGAGAAAGAACTTATAAAACAAATGAGGATATTATTGGCTTCGCTGATTGTCTGCTATAATAACTGTTGTTTGGAAATGCGAAGGACAGGCATTTGTTTCCAGATTCCGCGGACGGAATAATGGGGAACAATGGATAGAGAACTCCTACTGACATTATGTGTCTGTTCATAAGAAATTGACTTGCAGCGCCATATAAGGTCTCCAATATGCAGTATAAGAAGCTTTTGTAGTAGGTAACAACACAATAAATAATCGAGGGTTATTTATTAAGCAAAAGAAACTATCAGTATGGGAACAATTCTTTCATAAAGAAGTCCACCAGTTAGTGGCCCTATCAAACAATTAATTATCAGCTCGGCAGTTTCTGAATCGAGCCAAGTGTCTCACCTGAAGACTAACTCTAGGCTGCAGTGGCTTAGACCAGTGAACTCACCAATCAACCACGATCATAGCGTTTAGTCATCCAATCTCATCAAATCCATCGCGTCCTGTAGAATCACGCGAATTCTCTCGTCTCAAATATCTTCCTTTCTTCTCAAACTATCCTTTTTCATTGCCGCTCAAAATGTCACCTAGAAGGAGCGCGAGAATTCGGAATATTGACTTGGGTGTCACTGCTGAGCCCGCTAAACCTGCGCCTGCACCTGCTGCCCCACCAAAACGGAAGCGCAAAGCCCCAGCTGGAGATGAGAAAGATGAGCCGACAACAAAGGGGAAGAAAATACCGGTGAAGAAGGCGAAAGCGACGAAGTCAACCGATGGAAAGGCAAGATTGAAGGCAGATACGACAGCAGAGACTGAGGCTCTTGCGACAGTCCCGGATGATGTTTTATCTGTCCTGCCCGCCGAGATCCTCCAACAGATCCTCGACAGCGTCAGTCTCCACCAAAGTCAAGAATTACTTCTCAAACACTGACAATTTCAGGTAAATGACCCAAAGAGTATGGTCAAGATGGCCTGCACTTCCAAGAGATACTACGCTCTCGTAATGGCCATCCTCCATAAACGCATCTCCGTCTCAACATCCTTCTGGGCACACATTCCCAATGTCATCCGTCGCATTGAACCTCATCTAAGCATAGCCCAAAAGAAACAGCTCAAGAGAGAAGGACAGTATAAGGGTCAGCAGGAGAAGTTCTCAACTCGTCTTGATCCAAATGCCGTACCTCCTTGTGCCAGCAATGTCCGGCAGATGATTATTGGAAAGATTGATCCCGGCAAGAAGCATAAACCATTCTTGCTGCGATATTTTGAAGAGGTTTTGAAGAATCTTCATAACTTGGAGGTCTTCGACGCCGAGGATCTCACTGAGTAAGTCGACCTACGCATAGCCTCCTCTGTGTCATACTAATGAGATTCAAGGTCGATGGCGGAGAGTCTTTCAAAACTGAAGAACCTCAAATCCTTACGACTCGAGCCTTACCAACGGAGCATAAGTTCCGAAGCTATTATACCACTCGCCAAACTCAGTAATCTCGAACACATCTGCATCGAAGACGGATCTTGGGGCTCAATCGCTGTAACCGATGAAAAAGTCTTGCAGAGCATGCTCCTCAACTCTTTATCGACTCTTCAGAGTCTGGAGGTTCGAACGAGCCAATATTACTCTAACTTTTTAGTCGACTGGGAAGGCCAGGTCAGAGCTCGCAATCCTGATGCTTTGAAGCAAGAGCATGATTTCACGGCGCTCAAATCACTTAGACTACATGGTATCTGCTTCACCGGTGATTTCTGTGGAAACGTCATGCCGAATCTCACGAGAGCCTTTGACTTTCTCAAGCTAAGGGAGCTTAAGCTTATGAGGCTGGAAGAGGGACAACTCACATTCTTCAAGCATCTTCAAGACCTGTTCAGCAAAGCTGACAAGCGTGATATTCACTTACGAAAGCTGTGCCTGGAGATGAAAGGACCTGGATATGGGTATGAATCAAGCTACGCTGAAGTAGAAGTACACCTCGAGGGAATGTATCGATTCATTTCATCGTTTGATTCATTGACCAGCTTAGAGATACATGATTACAATATGTATAACAAGAATGTGCAGTCAAACCCGGGACTTTCGAGACGATTGCTGCAGTCTGTTGTGAAGCATACGGAGCTGGAAACACTGCGCTTTCATTATCGACATATGGGCAGTGAGCCATGGGAGATCCCGTTTGTCTCAGCCGAGACGGTCAATATTCTGGTTAAGAACCTACCCCAACTACGGGTTTTTGAGTTTGCACCCCAAGAGGACAACCTTGTAAGTTACTGCGCTTTTGTCCTTGTGAGCGGTATACTGACACTTACCAGGATGCAATGGCTCGAGCTCTCTCACGTGCCAAAAACTTAACGACGCTGCTCTGTCCCAACTACAAAAGCTTTTACGAAGATCGCGAAAACGCCCATTTGAACCTCACCAAAGCTTTACTCGGGGGATTCATGGAGAACGCCAGCAGCAGCGAGAAATTCATATGGGAGAAGCATTATAAGCTGAATCGTATCACAATAGGGTGGACGGACTTCGGCATCAGATCGGGACTGAAGCCAAAGAAGGGATTTGAGAAACCTGTGAAGATCACAAAGGGCGATCGTGTGGTGGTAGTGCAGGATATGAACCCTAAGAATTGGGGTCATTCTTCGCAGGTTTATTACACTGCCGATAGTCGATGGGTGGATCATGTTACGCGGCCGGAGCGCCGTGAAGGACCGTTGCAGCTTGTATATGATGAGTGAGAGTTGGAGACTGGCGCTGCGTTGTGAGTAGTAATGAATGAAGTAGGAGGGTGGAAAAGCCATGATTAGATCACGGAATTATGGCATATCTAACTAGCTCAGATACTGTTGAACAAGGCATTTTGCACCCGCAAGCTCTTCTCTGCCTAGAGATTCATGGTAAGATGGTCAATCATACCACAGTCCTTTTCGTCTCCTCCAGGTAACTTGCTTATAACCCGAACTGGCGTTTCAAGCCGTAAGTCGACCTTCTTCCGTCCATCGTCCTGAACACTCCACGACACGGTGGCAGTGTTGCTTGAACCAAGGGCCACCTTTGCCTTCAACTCCTGACTCAAGTTCAATCTCGGCGAAAATAAGATCTTGCTTGACCCTGGAGCTATGACGTGTAGACCAGCCAGCTCTGTACAGTACTCGAAGATAGGAACACTTCCCCAGGCATGGCAATCTGAGCGCTGCCTCACGTCATCTTCTTCCCAGGTCGTGAGGTTATTCGCCAGCATTTTTCGCCAAGGGCCCCAAACCTGTCCCCATGCTGACTCATAGACTTCGTCGCCAGCGAGAGCAAACGCCCTCAAAGCATAGAACATCATGACATAGGAACATTTGGAAAAGTCTGGATTAGAGAATGACTCCTTAAGGAGGCGTGGTCGTTCTTCGGCGGTTGCGGCGCCACAGAGGACGGCGAACACTTGGCAATGCTGGGAGTAAGCCCCCTGACGCGCGATGTCAGCCGTCGAATCCGTGAAAAATGTCCCATCGAAGCAGTGAGTGCGGACCGCCTTGACTACAGATGCCGCGCGGGATTCGTACTCGTCGGCGTAGCCAGGTCGACCGACATCTCGGACCAGGCGGGCAGCCTGCTTCAGGACATAGGCGTAAAGCATACTGAAGTAGGTATGCCGATTTGATTCCCGACCGGACGTTGGGACTCCCTTGTCCGGGTGCGTCTCGGTTGCGCCCCAAGAAGTCACCCAGTCGACATACTGCCAGACATCGTCTGGAAACCCGCTAACAAGGCCCAAACTGTCTATGTGAGACTCAAAGAACTCGAAAACACCATCAATTCGAGGAAGAAACGATCGTGTATATGCTGTATCACCGAAGTAGAGGTGGTGGTCGCAGATCTGGAGGACCCAGTACAGGGAGAAGCCGGCAATGATTTGCGGCACATGCGAGGGGAAGCGAGACTGTGTTAAGCCCTCGGGGGTCACGGATGCGGCAAAGTTGGTGATTGTCTGCCTCATCAATCTGTCGTCACCAGAAAGAAGATAGTGAAACAGGCCGACGGAACGAGAATCGCCAGAGTACCTAGAGAATGGTCAATGTGGCGTGAGTGCTTATAAAGGCTATACTGACTGAAGTTGTTCATAGAAAGGGCAGTCCGAGTACCCGTCAAACATGCAATTTCTCATAGTCCTGACGGAGACATCCCATATTTGCTTACCGTCCTTATCTCCTGGCCCGTCCCAGCTTGCCTTGACTGCAAGGGGGTAGTTGACCTGGGTGGCATCAAAAGAGGACAACTCAACGGACTCGGCTCCAACTGTGATTTCCCATCGCATAACGCGAAATGTCCTAAACCAAAATGGTTCGTACACGACGGTCTGCGACGCTGGCAGGTCCAGCGTTATGTCATCGTAAGGGCCTATGATGTGGCCATTGGTCGCATCCAGCCGGTCAGATTTCGACCTGAAAAATGGATAAGAGCGCGGTTCATGTTCGTAGCCCTCACTGTAGGTCACCCTGAATCGAATCTGGCTCTTTTGAGTCGCCTGGAACGTCCAGCGGAGGAATGCGGTTGAGTGCACGTCCGCCTGGACCTCGAGCATGTGTGAAGACCCGGCTGCCAGAGTAAGAGGACGCTGTCCCGACAGATACGCAATCCAGTCATCAGAGTTCAAGCTTCCGGTGTTCTTTCTAACGGTGCTGACACTAACAGAGGTTTGCTCTGGAGTGGGGATCACGCGAGATTGTAGACGCCATGGTGGAAGCTCCCCGTTAAGTGTCTTGATGTTGTATGGCACTGGTGTGACTTTCTCTTTGGCACAACTGGGGACGATGTGTTCGTTAATCTGATGAGAGTCAGTGTGCCTTTCCAAAACGAAATCTAAAACTCACATGAAGGAAGACATCGTCCGGTCTTCCCATTGGAAATAGGATCGAGTTGTCCTCTTCAGCCAACCAGCCTCCACGAGAGTCAAGACTAATGAATTCCCCATCCAACTCAACACCACCAATAACAGTCAGCCCTGGAAAAGAGGTTCTTTCGAAAGGCATTCCACCCCGAGAAGCCGCAAAGTAGCGGATCACTACGAAGTAGATCTCATTATCGCCCTGTTTGAGGTGAGGAGCGATGTCGAGCGAGTCATAATACCATATCAGAGGACTACCTCTCGCTGGCCCAACAGTTACTCGAGTACCATTGATGATGAGCTTGTATCGCGTATCGGCCGAGAAATGGAGAAGCGCTCGAATTGGTTGAGATGGGAGAGTAAACTTGCGGCTGAATGTGACAAGACGTGCGGCCGTGTTTTGTTTGGAGGAATCGACCCAGTCAGGAACCCAGATCCAATTGGATTGGAGCTGATTGATGATCTACAGCGCGAATTAGTTTAATGATGCATAGACTGAGAGAGACCAAGATGGTGGCTACTTGTTGCTCCTGTGATGGCGCCATTAGATCGTTTCCCAGCACCGTAAATGTCTACTTGCAGTGAACAGACTTACGGAAAAAAGAGAGAAGACATATGGAGTTAATATTCAAAAGGTTACTAGGCTGGGGACATGCCCCACGCTCTCCATTCCTGCTTCCATTTGGAAGCTTGTATCGCGTCGGGTTATATCAAGGCGAGCCATGTGCCGAGTGCGGGGGAACTAATCCAAAGTCGAAAACAGCGCATTTGCTAGTTAGACGGCGCCAGCTGATCATTTATGAGTACACGACGCTAGCTGACAATGAGGGGAAACGGCAGGCCTAATGGGGTAACAGAGTGTTGATTATTATATCATGTTCCTTTGTTACGACTAAACAAACCATATCGCACAAGACAGCGACCAGATTTCCTAGCGTTATCCTCCAATCCTCATGCATCCGAAAAGCGAGTCTCGAAAGCCAGCGCCTCAGTCCAGCAACACTGTCTAACCGCCAATTACATCACCGACCTCAGGCTTTGAGAGAAGCCACTAAGTTACATGTTAAAGTGACACCAGTAGAGCTTCCGAAGCCTGAAGAGTAAATGTCGCCTTTCCAGCCGAGACAACAGCCGATTCAACCGTGCTCTGACCTTGAATTTTGCATGATCCATTCTCAAAGGTCTGCCCAGCAACGGTCGGGCTTTGCCCGGCATCGACTCTGGACGTGGAAGCGGCGGCAGTGAGCCTCTTGGCTGAAACAGTAGAACCAGAAAGCCCGACTAGGGTAAAAGTTTGAGAAGGACGAGAACCACTGGTGTAGTAGTCAGAGTTATACAGAAGAACTCTGACGGGCTTGTTATCTTTGTAGATGGCATATGCTGCGTATCCGGTTGTCTGATCATCCAAGGGGGCGATCTTGTCGGCGCCAGCGAGAGCCATTGTGGCGAAGTAGGCTCCGAAATAGGGAGAACCCATTGAGTACTTTCCCCACCAGCAGTACTGGCCTGTTGGTCAAGGTGTTAGTTGTTTGCCAAGACTGTAGACTAGGGTTACTTACAATTTCCGATGGTGCCATGGTGGAAGTACAAAGTCTGCAATGAGTTAGCTACAGAGCTGGAAGAGATCCACGGTGCTTTGTACCTCTGTTCCCATGATCAGGGCTTGCATGACATAGTCGAGGAGCCAGAGTCCAGCACCGTAAGTTGGGCTGATTCCGCCACCGCCCTGAGTAGCTGAGGGACATTGTTAGCCATGTCAAACTACTTGGCCTGGACGATTGACTTACCAGAGTTTGTTTCTCCAAACACATGAGGCTTGTTCTGAGCCGCCGCAGCTGCGACTTCTTTCGCGAAAGGCTTGATCTGGGATGCAATGGCGCTGTGGCTCATCAAATTGGCTAGGTTGGCTGTGCTCCTGGACTGGGGGTAATTGTGAGAGCAGTACTGTCTAACATAGCTGTTGGCTTGACCCTCGGCTGCAGTCAGACCAGCGATGCTCATCGGGCTAGTCCCGAAAAATACACCGGCCGAGATGAGGTTAGATGTGGAAAGATTTCCACACACGGCGTCTTGCCAGGATACCTGGCTGGCGTAGTCAGCTGAAGCTGTCCAGGCAGAGCCCTGGGCGATAGGGTCACTGCTGCTGAAAACTGACACACAGTTAACCGCGAGGAGATATTAGTTAGTGAATTGAACTTACAGTTGGGTTCGTTGCCAAGCTCAATGGCATGCAGGCTGTCAATTTCATCCTGCGCCTTGGCTGCTGCAGCGACAGTATTTGCAAGGTTGTTGAGTCGACGATTAAAGCCTATGGTTACTTTCCCATCGTATGTGCCCGCCAAGGACATTAAGGACGGCCCGAATGTTAGTGAACTTGGCGCATCTCCAGAGTTGGCCACTGTATAAGTTACTTCTTGGCTAGAGGATGCGTTGTAAGTAGACCGGTCCCTGTTGGACATGTAAGCAGCAACAAAACAAGCGAGAACATGAATCATACTGTGTAGTTCCTCCGATCCTGATCGGCGGCCAAGTTCCCGAAAGATCTTTCAAGTTCTGCAAACAAGTTGAGGTGCTAGGTACATCATTCCAGTAGCCCGGGAATGCGAAGAACTCGAATCTGTGGACAGTCAGCGAATTTGTTTTACGTTGGTCATACTATCTCTACTCACGAAACGCCCACCGGGGCATCGGCAAGCTGGGCGCTTGAGTTGGACGGCGGCGATGATGGGACGTTGAAAGTCAAGCCCGAGACGGTGGCGACCTGGGCGATGAACCAGGCGGTGCCGAGAAATGAGGCCATTCTTGAGATACAGTTGGCAATAGAAGTTTTGTTAAAGGAGGCTTGGTAAGATGGTTGTGATTGTCTAGGTAAATCCCTTCTTTTTACTTGGCATCTAGCTGCCTTTTATCCTTTAGACTTTAAGACTTCTGACTTATTTTCGTTGATCGTCGGAGTGAAATCATCTGGAATACCTGAATCCCGTCCCTGCACAACTTGGCCACTTACACCAAACAGCAAAGTATACTAGAGCATTCCTGATCTGGGAGAGCATGGTCTAACTAGACTCTTCCCCAGATTTACTTTAATTTCGGGCTTCTCTCCGCATATTCCCCAGCCATACGCAACTCAATTTCAGTCTCATGATCATCAATCGATCCCAAGGGGTAATTCCCATCACGGATGTTTTTCCTCGGTTCAAACGCCACCGAGTGTAATACGCTCAAAAAAAGCTTTCTGCGCTACATCTTTGGCCCGAGAAATGCCAGCTCGGTCATTCTTTAGACGAAGTTGGTGCAGGTGATCAAGCCTCTTATGATCTGTAGTGGTATGAAGTCTCGGATATCGTTGCCGTGATATCCCTGACAGATGCTCCTGATTGGATCTCTTAGATCCGTGACGTCGTCCGACTACCGTAGATGAACGGACTTGTTTCCGCGACCCCCAGTCAAACTCAATTATTCCCCCTCCGCAGTGGGGTTTGCGCTTATAGCTTTCACAAGCCTGGTCGCTGGAACCAGGCTAAGGACAGACAAGTCTGGGGCCCCGCGTTCTGTTGTTGAGGGACAAGAATTAAAAGTACCACATCGCATCGCCAAGCTATTTTCCATAAAGACTGATCAGAGCCAAGATCTTGGCTGCATCAGGTCCAGATCGGCGCTTTCTTGACAACATTAACATCAACACCAATACTGTCAAAATGCAGCAGCAAAAGGCTCACGCCGAGATTGTCGAGGATACAGGCGAAGGACTTCTCATGAGGTCCAAGCTTGATGACTTGAGCGTTTGGCAAAGTGCCCGCAGGTTCAAGCGCGTTGGCTGCATCGCTATGCTCGCAGCCTTCTCCGCATCTCTCGATGGCTATCGTAAGCCTTGCGCTTGGTCTTGACGCTTGTTTATCTGCTAACAACAACAGAGATCAATCTCAACGGCGGAATCGTCTCCAACGCAGGATTCATACGACAGTTTTCCACCTCTGGCACAACCATCATTGCGGGCAAATACATCTCGGCTTGGGGTGGTATCCAGTCAGCAGGCCAGACCATTGGTCAAGTAGTACGTCGATATTCACACTCAGGTTTTCTGATCGTTTGTTGACGGTTGTACATAGCTCCTTCAATATGTAACCGAACGTCTCGGTCGAAAGGCTGCTATGATGATCATCTGGATCGTCCTCACCGCTGTACGTACGCCACGACACTTACAAGAATTGGCACTGATCACATTTTCTCAACCATGTAGAGCGTATTCGCCGAATCATTCGCAACACACTGGCAACATTGGCTTGTGGCAAAGCTCTTCTCGGGCATGGGTGTTGGCATGCTGCAATCCACCATGCCTCTGTACCTGTCCGAGATCTCTCCCACTCAGCTCCGAGGTTTCTTCATCAATGCCTACACTTTGTAAGTCATGATACTTCTTCAGGTCCACTCGCACCAGCGGTACTAAATCTCAAACAGCTGGTTCGTGCTAGGCCAGCTCTTTGCCTCGGTAGCCCTCAACAGGCTCAAAGCCAACGACCCATACGATTTCCGAACCCCGATTTACACTCAGGTGAGCCACCCATGACTCCTTGTTCGGGATTAGGAAGGATCTTTCTATTGACACGTATCGCAGTGGGCGATGATTGGCTGCATTCTTGTCGCCTTTCTTCTCATTCCTGAGTCCCCTTGGTGGCTAGCAAGCAAGGGCAAGGTTGAACAGGCATCACAAGTATTGAACCGATGCTTCTCCAATGTCGAAGGCTACGACATTGATCAACAAATCGTGAGTGTCTCCGTCGCTTCATTGTTCTAACAACTGCTAATTCCGGAACAGGAAATTATGACTTCTACCCTTGCCGTCGAACGCCAGCAAGCTGAGCAAAACTCCGAGTTAGGGCCCTGGGCTGTATTCAAGGGTCGCAACCTGATTCGATTCATCATTTCTGGCTGGCCCAAGATCACACAGCAGTTTGTTGGTTTAGCCGTATTTAATACCTACGCAACATATTTCTGTACGTGTTTGCTACATAATGCCCTGCTATGATGAAACGCTTCTAACAATTCCTTGCAGTCCAATATGCAGGAAACAAGGATCCATTCCTCGTCACTCTCATCCTCTCATCTGTTCAACTGATCTCGATGATTGCCACTGCAACACTCACGGATTCCCTCGGTCGACGCCCTCTAACCGTCTACCCATATGCAGTGACCGTTGTGTCAGTCCTGTGTCTGGGCATCATTGGCTGTTTTGACTATACAGCCAAGGCTACCAGTTCGCTACTTGTTAGTATGATCTTGAAGGGATCACTTCCGACTTGGCTAATTAGTGTCCGTGTAGATTTTCTTTGCCTGCCTGGCTACGTTTTCCACCACTGGTGCTTCCGCCATCGGTTACGCCTATGCTGCAGAGATTCCACAACAGCGCCTTAGAGCCCAGACGGCTGGTTGGTCGCTGGCTGTGTCTAATTGCATCGCTATCGTCTTCAGCTTCTGTACTCCATTAATGATCAACGGATCGGCCAAGTGGGGCGTCAAGACTGGTTTCTTGTAAGTACTGTCTACAAATTTGTTTGTCTTTTGATGTTTAATTGAAAGCTCACTGATGAATACTGTATAGCTTTGCTGGTACGGGTACAGTTGCCGTCACCATCGCCTGGTTCATCCTCCCTGAGGTGGCCCGCCGAACCCCCGCTGAGATTGACGAAATGTACGTGAATTTTGATTAGTGATATCTGTTTAGGTGTATGAAGCTAATGAGTTTGTTCTCGATAGGTTTGAGAAGAAGGTCAACCTTCGCAAGTTTGACAAGTATGTCACAGAAGTCCAGGTGCACGCACACGAGCTTCAGGACAGGAAGAAGGTGGTCGATGAGGTTTGATTGTACCCACAATGCAAGCACAAGGATGTTCTTAGGATACTTGCTCTTCACTTCTGATTGACGAGTTCATAATACTCTTCTTTATGTATTGCTCTTGTCCATATTGATTAAAATAGTTTTCCACTATTATCCCAATAAGCTCTCATGTGGAAGCTATACAAAATCCCTAAGGCAATACATATATAGCGTAGTTGGAAGTTATGTTATCCAAACAGCGTGCGGAGGTCCTTCTTGTCCATAAGGCTGATCCAACAAACATCCATACTCCACCGGGGCGCTTCATCGTAGGCAGCCCACAGTTCTTTCGCAAACTTCTCAGCGATTCCGATTGGACCGGGGTGTAAGCATTCTTTTAAGACACTCAGACGTCGTAAAACAAAGGCTCGTCCTTTGCTCACGTCAATGGCCATCTGTGAGACGGATAAAGGGTCCACAACACCCTCCTTGGAACGTTCGAGTGGGTCTTTTAGAAGGTCCAGGTAGTCAAGAATGTTCTCCATTGGCCTTGGCTTGGCCTGACTGCTGCCGCTGAGGGTGTTTGAATCTGTTCCAAGTCCGCTCGCGGGCAAGGTTGGTGTGTATCGAAGCCCCGTGGCTGCGCAGACATACAAAAGCGGCTGGATAGCGCAGCTGCCGGACTCGGAGGGGATTCGCTCCAGCACTTCTATGAGCCGAAGAGTGAGGGGTATGATGCGTTTATGCCATATCATTATTGTTTCCGCCTCGCGCGGGTCTCGCGGCACTAGTTGGGAATGAGGCTCCAGTAAGGCAGGAAACTGTGTATAGAGCTGGAGTAAGGAGGCGAGTTGATAAGCTTCAGCCACATGTAAAAGATGAATGCATGGTGTGCGCTGGTCACCAGCATCATTGAGTGATGGTGTTGGAGAAAGCTGCAGCTGTAATAACTCTCTCTCCAAATCCTTTGCCTGCTCAATCTCTGGTGTCGTGGGAGGTGAGGCGCGTGTTCCTCTTGATAACTCAGTAATGCGATGTCGATAGACCCGACAAAGGCGAATTGACCGCGTGAATAGGGTCGAGCTTAGTAGTGAGACACCGGTCCACGGGTGAGGCTCCGCGTCGTAGGAAGACTGGCTGTAAGTATCCATGGAACCAGATCTCTGGAAGGTGGATGGGAGTGCGCTGACTTGATGAATGTCTGTGCCTGGTTCTGGATCATATATGAAAGATATCAACATATCCCAGTAGATGAGGCTTTTGTTAAAGAAGTCCAACTTGTCAGCATCAGCAGCGAACTGTTGTTGTGAGCTCCATCGAAGTAGTGTCTTTGCTTCTTGTAGAAACGGCCAACCCACCCGACGAGTATCTAGCCAACAAATTGTCGTACCAAGGCAGAGTAGTGAGAACATGATACTTGCAGGCATCGCATAGAGGACATTCTTCTCATTGAGCTCCTGTATCTCTGCTTGAACACTCAGGGTTGCTGTTTTGAGCAGGCTCATAGCAGAGTGCCTCATTTGCGGTAACCGCGCCGAAAGGAAACTAGCTGACATGCTTTGGAGAGCGATGAAGACAGGAGGAGAGCTTTGCCAAAGGTCCTCGGCCATCTTTCGGTTCATGTTCGACCTGGAGTCGAAGCCGGACCATGCCGGACATACTTCATCAAACCAACATTTCAGAAGCCGCATAGAAGAATCTGTGCTAATCCCTGGTGAGCGGGTTTGACTGGATCGTCCAGGGTCATATTCTAACAAAGAGCTCCGTTGGGATGTCGCATCAAAGCAGAAATCCGGGAGCCAGTCGGAAGTCAAAAGATCGAAGCTCGGGGTCTCTATAGCAATCGATTGAAGGCTACCACCAAATTCGTGACCAAACATGTTCGTCGAATCGAAGTCCATAAGATCTGGTAGGCTGATATCCTCTGCTTCTGGCCAAAGAATCGTTTCAGCGTCCGCCACTGGGCCAACCTCCTTAACAACTTCTTCACCGGTGTAATCATCAGCCCTCTGCGGATTCAAAGCAAGGGTGGATGGGTTTTCATTCGGAGAATCTGGTGACTTCCTTTGCTGCTGAAATGTCTCATTCGCTGTTAACTGGTGTTTGGTTGACCACCTCAAGGCTCGCTGAGGGTAACCGTCGCATAGCAAGCCCTTCTTTGCACAATTTGTACACGTTGGCCTGCTTTCATCGCATTTGATCTCTCTGTGTGAGTACCTCATAGACCATTTAAGATTCCGTAGACGTACATGTCTCTGCTTACATGACTGGCAACCGCCTCGGGAGCGGTGTCCATGTGACCTCGTTGGCCTACGGCCGCCATGTCGGTGCATGGTAGCTTCTAGGTTATGAATGTCGAGTATAATGGCTTAGCTTGTTCGTGCTATTCCATTCTCAAGTTTTAGGCAGCGTTTCTTAGGTGGTTGGCCATCCGCATTAGGGAGGGGAACGGTGAATCAGCATCCTTGATCAGCAGGGAAACGCGGGGTCGAAAGTAGTTAGCAAAACAGGGCACTACTACGGTACCCGGCATACGGAGTAATATGCCGTGATTCGCCTGGAAACCTGGGCCAATCGGATGGCTGTGTTGCGCTTTGCATCAGCAATTGTCATCCGGCTCTGTATGGTAACTTAAATCAAGAAAGGTGGGGCTTATGATACCTCTTTAAGTCCCTTTAGCTCAATGAAAACATTCTTGAGGTTCCAGCTATGAACACCTCGAAGCCTTGGTGGGTCAAAAGGAGAATACTTGTCCCTTCAACTCGGTAGCGCCGTGGGAAGTATAAGGACGCATGGAACGCCGAAGAAACTTGGCTTCCTGTATATTTCAACCCTTTTTCAAATTTTATGTATACGTTATTCTGCTTCTGTTCAGAGTGAGGGTCTTGTTGTCTAAACTTACATGAACAAGAATGTTAAGCCACCGCAGGTTCACTGGTCCATGACTGAGCACGTTGTATTGATTATACCCACAACCTGGAATCCCAGACCAGAATAGTAGAAAATTATAATAAATCTCACTATTCGTTCTACATTTGACGTCTTGCTCTTTTTCTCCCAACGAAAGAGGTCGCGGATTATAACCAGATTATTCTACCAACTTCAATGACAACATGAAAATATCCTTGCTCCATTAGGTTTATACCCTTGGCCATTACCAATCTAGCTTTTTGGAACCGCTGCAGTCCATAGCTTGGCAGACTAAAGTAAAAAAAATAAGCTAATATGGCCTCAGGGTGTCGAGGAAACCTCGACTTGGGGTGTTTACAAGGGCGTGACTTACTTCTATCAGCCTTCGAGATGTTCGCGTTGCCAGTTGGCTGCTTAAGCGCAGCGGGTTTGACCTCGAAGCCTCGCACTGCCTCCTGACGCCGGTGCATTTCGACCGCATCAGCAATCTTTTCTTGGTCACCTATCACTAGTCAGCTTTGTCACTACAACCTCGACGCGGCGCAACCTCACCATTTCCAATAATTTTGTCTCTGGAAGTGATGAGCTGCTTATACTGATTCTCAAACGCTAGAAGATTCTGTTGTATTTCCTTTTCAAGGGAATCTTTAGTAGTCCCGTCAAGTTCAAACGACCCCTTAGGACTCTTGGCATAAACATCGCAGCGTACATTGGTTTGGTCAACGGCAACGGGAGAGTAGGTAAGTTGGCACCAGAAGGGTCGACTAGGCATCGTGTGTACTGTCGTCAAAGGGAATAATAGTAGCTCTCCAGTAGAAGTAGGTTCCTCTGCTACGAATGAACGGGCGGAATCTGTGGAAGAGAACACAGTTGGATATGATGTAGCGCATGGCCGGTTGACTGTTGTAGATTAGCATCTGCGAGCAACCTAGAACGAAAGCCGAAGATGGGACACCTACGGATGACCTTCCAATTGAACTTTCCACTGAATTCGATACTATCTAGTAGCTCTGTGTCTGGTCCGAGCTTCTCTAGCTTGCCCATTTCTAAACCCGCCGGGGTTCCAGTAGCAGGCACGCCTTCGTAACGGCTCACGTTGATATGAAGGAAGCCTCGGGTGTCCTGATTCGTGTGGATTTCAAAGAGACTGTTCTGGCTCTTATCGAAGCCGGGGAGATTGTCGAAATAGGGGGCCTTGGTGAGCTTGCCCTCCGTATTGTAGCTCCATCCATGATATCGACAGCCAAGAATGGTGGCGCTGCCAGACTGCTTCCTAGCGACCGGGAAAGCTCTGTGTCTACAGACATTGTGAAACGATCGCACTACCATGCCCTTCCCTAAGATCATGAGAATACGAAAGCCAGCAACGTCATAGACAACATAGTCGCCGGGGGAACGAAAACGTCCCCGGTGGCTCACACATATCCACGTCTATCAGTGAAATCAGACCCTTGCATGGCATGCAGAATCGGGTTTCTAGTGTAGTTACCTGGCTGAAAATTGCCCGTCGCTCAATTTGGAATCGAACAGGATCCGACCACCATCCCTCAGGCAGATGAAAGGTTCGGTGTTCTAGCACTAATGCGCTAGCATCGCGTCGTTGCAGATATTGCCAGAAATTAAGAACCATAGAAACAATGAGCACGCTTGCTGTGCCGAACAGAATTAATGAATCCATTAAGAATAGCATCGAAAATGACAGAAGTGTGCCGTGTAGAGGTGAACAACAGCGAATGTTGCTAATGGAAGGGTGAAATATTTAGGCCAGTGGTAAATGCGGTGTATCCGCGGGATCTGTTTCGAGAGCTGACGTTCTCGTGTGTGATTTCTCTATTAGGCAATGTCAATCACAGAATCCGGCTCGCCAGATCCGATTCTACAGCTTGTTGGAAAGATTACTACATCGGGGTATGTGTTCCAGGGCGCATCAACCACTCGTTGCTTTGGCTCTGGAGCAGCATCGAAAGTACAAGAAGAGTTGCCTATTGAGGGGACTCAATAACACTGTATGCGTGATGTCGCTCAGTTGGAAATATGTGGGTAGGCCATGCTGCGTGTAAAAGTTCCTAATCTAGTATAGCGTAGCGTCGGCTGTAATACTTTTGGCGATGCACATGGATTTGGATAAAGCTAAGACATGGACACTCCCACTAACAGCTATTTTAATGCCCCCTTGCTGCTGGGAATGAGAAAACTTCACTTTAAGGTCTCAAAGTACATCTGCCAAGTATCAGAGAAACCAGAATATCATTGAAATCATCCCGTCCATAGTTCATAATGACTGACTGGGACGTTACTCTCCCTGCATCCTGGTACACTAGCACTGGTATATACAGTTTAGAGAGGCGAGCAATTTTCCTGAAAGTAGGTCCAAGAGGTATCTAAGCTCTCTGATCACACTCCTACTGATTGTCATCCAGTCCTGGGTTCTCCTGGGAGCCGTAACCAAGTTTCCCGAAATCAATGTCAACTACAAGCACGAGCTGGCTCAGATCGACTTCATCGTTCGTCGCGAGACTAAAGATTGGAGAAGCATCAAAGTTTCCAAGCAAAGCGATGTACGTACAAGGCCCATCAAGATCTCAAGAAATCTTTCTTATCATACAGGGTACCATTATTCGATCACACCTAACTCCCAATGGGCTTCTTTTCTTGACCATGTCCAGCAAGACTTGCTCCTTTGAAGAGTTCTTCCCCGGCTTTGAGGAATTGACTGCACATGCCGACTTCACTGAACTTCCACTAAGACGCCCTCTCAAGTACATTGCCCATAATAATTGGAAGGCTACGGTTGATGCGTATCAAGAGTGCCTGCATTGTGCCTACGCGCACCCCGAGTTTGCAAAGACTTTCAAACCTGCGGCCTACAAAGTTATCAACAAGCACAACTACTCGCAACATATTGCGACCGTTACCGGTGGCGAAGATGGTTTATTCTTCTTCCTTTTCCCTAACTGCTCCTTGAGCTTGTACGGCGGGGGTTTGACCTGCTGGCGCATTAACCCATCTGAGATACCCGAACAGGCCCGCATGGAGTTTGACTACTATCACAAGGCTCCTGTTGGCAGCGATGAGTTCGAAAAGTGGTATGACTTCACGCGTAATGTTGCTGTCGAAGATATTGAGCTTTGTGAAAAGACTCAAGCAAACCTTAATATTGGTATTTACTCAGAGGGTCTGCTGAATCCCGAAAAGGAGAATGGCGTTGTCTGTAAGTTAATCCCGCTGTCCGATTGATCCCTTATTATACTAATCGATATATTCTGAAAGATTTTCATAGTCGCATACTTGAGTTATGCTCGTCTCAAATGGAGAAAGATGTGGCCACGCAAGCGCCAGCCAGGCCATCCAGGGAACCCCAACTACCCTTGGACAAAGGTCCGGCTAATATTAAGAGTGATTGTGACGGGATACCAAGATGGTAGGAAATTCCAACAGTATATTAGTTACAGTTGCCACCACATAGCGAGTGTTATCCCCGTCTCTGCGCATCTATACTCTGTGTAGTAAGACTTTACGCAAGGACAGAGATCGGAAACGCTAACCCATTGGAGCAAGCGCTCGTTATCAGATAGAGCCTCCATAATTCGGGGGCGACCCAAGAACTAAAGCCTGGTGGCGTAGAGGCTCATGTGCAATCAATGAATTAGTAAATATCCTCCGCTTTGTTCACAAGTGCACATAAAAGGACAAGATAGACCTACTCAAGGTCTTTAAATGTCAGGGATAGTCCAGCAAAGTCTACTAACTTATTATACCATTGCCTGTTTTACAATTGCCATCCCCTCATCTGGGATTTACTATATCTAGATAAGTTATATTCGACAGAAAGTGGCTGGTTGATGTCAATGGCTAGTCGGTACAATTTAAGTTACTTATCTGTTGTTATAGTTATCTTATTTCAATACAAACGAGATGCGGCGATATCCCTATCTCTGACTCACCGTCCCATTCTCCAAATTATTCTCATACCGAAACGTAATATCCGTCTTAACCCCAATCCTCCCACTCGGCATAACCAACACCTCCTCACTACTGTTATCCTCCAGCCCATTCTTAATATTCGTCTCAAACGTACTCTTCGGCGCACCAGTACCAGGATTGCTACCACCCTGGAGCTCAAGGGGCATCTGTTTGAAGCCGGAGAGCTTGCGACTGCTTGACATGCCGGAGCTGCCGAGGAGACGGGGCGCGTATTTCTTGGCGATAGCTTTGTAGGAGGGGATCGAGGCGGCGAGGATGCCGATGTTGGTCTCGATTACGGACCAGTACATTGCGTCGGAGATAACCCAGGTTTGGTCGGAGGAGCTGAGCATCTTGGGGATATAGGTTATTCTGATTATGGAGGAGATGCAGGCGCTGGTGATGTTAGCAGTGAAACGGCGGACAGATATGGTAGTGACTTACAAGAGTCCGAGACCGAGGATAATGGCTAAACTGATCTTCTGTCGTCGAGGAACACGAAGCCTCGCCACCAGTGGAATCGGCAACGTGTACGTCAAGATATCCGTAAAGATATTCACCGCGGCATTCGCCAGATAAAAAGCATTAATGTCAACGCATCTCTTATCCTCCGGCAAGATCGTAATGTCATACGCTGCCGGGATCGGACTGCATTGGAAGATGCAAGCCAGGACATTCGCACCAGCCTGGCATCCAACAACCCCCATCATGACAAACGCCGTCTTGCGTAACATCTTGTCGCCGAGTCGGGTATAGAGAGCCAGGACAGAGATCTTGATGAAGCCGAGACAGGCATTGTAAAAAATGGAGGATAACCAGACGATTTGGAGGTAGGCGATGAAGTTGTCGGTGCCGCGTTTTATTACGTCTTCGTAGTGGCTACCGAGGCCATGTTGGACGGCTAAGGAGGTCAGCGACGGTCAGTTGACAGGTGATATTCTACCTACAAGCTATTGTGCAGCCGATGAAGCACCATGATAAAATCTTGCATCTGTCAATATCTGTACGTGCAGTCGTAAATGGATCAAACTTACAGCTCCGACGCAAATCAAGTCTGCGACAGTTAGCAATGCCCCAACAACAGTGGACCTAAAAAACTCACAATCATCCGCCCCCAGCGACCTAACAATAAACGTCCTCGCCCATAATCTCAGCACCACAGCACAAAAGCTAATGACCGCGAAACAAATAGCAACCGAATTAACAGTCGAGCCCTGTGATTCAGCCATCGTTGTCAAGAAAACAAGCGAAAAAGGTTGCACGAGTCCGAAAACTTCAGCTGATGAAGAATCTTCAGCTGGTTAAATGAAAGAATCCATTGTCTCTCAACTGAGACAAGCAGATAGCCTTTCATTACAGCAGCTTTGATGACTCGTTGGTGTTATGCCAATCGTTTACTGTTCTGTAACGAAAGCACAGACGTTAAATTCTCGGCCTGCGCCAAGCGAGCGAAGATCTTACTGACTCAATCGTTAGCCCTGGATAAAGAGGACAAGTTCTCAGGGGAAATTCATATATCAGATTTTTTATTCGTCTTGGAACCAACACAGGGTATCATTGCCCCCCATTCTGAGTGGAGATTATTGTAATGATTGGCGGCTGGGTAAAACTGATTAAATGCTAGGATAGTTGAATAAATGGTCCGTAAATTCGTTTGTGCGACAATCATGACGCTTGGTGGACCTCGGCTTCTCTCTTCCGGAGCGTTTTTTCCACTTGGTGTTGTTTTCTCCTCTTAACGTTTTTGCTACTGAGGGTAATGAGGCTAGAGACAACGGCCCGGTGGGAGCTAATTGCTAGTCTACCGGTTCTCTTCAGCGTGTCTCACACTAATTATCGCCTCATTCTACTGATTTTCTTTTTACCGCGGATCATTTTATTGAATCCACTTGATCCATAGCTTGTTTCCTCTTGAGAATCTGTCATCTTTTCTCAACTGTGGATCCAAGCAAACAAGGCATTCAACCAATAAAGTCTCCACAATGAGACAAATATCATATCATCCAAGAGTCTGCATGAAGTTTTTGTCAGGGGAAAAGAAGCAGAAGGATTCTCCTTTACCCAGAATCTCGGGATCACCGTCGTGGTATTACCGTTGTATTACCCAACCTGTTCACATGCGAATCTTGAGTAACTGCTGGAGTGGAGAGGATTCAATATCTGAGCCGCGTATGGTGATCTTGGTAACAGATCTTGGCGAATGTGGGTAAAGGACCAGGATCAGAAATTTTACCAAGACTCGGGAACGGTTATCCTGCCGAATGATAGTCCAGGATCATTAGAGGTTCTCAGGTAAGTCACCGTTTGATAGGCAAGCGCGCATGAACAATTCTTGGATCTTCAGCGGATTGCCCATCCGGACGTCAACCGTTACATTAAAGAATCCACTTTACTGTACATATTTCATAGCATAAAAAAAGAAATCACGGGTCATTGGACATCCTTGGTTAATGATCGTCAAGTTGCGCAACTCGGTTATACAGGCTATGTAACAGCCCGGAAGCCAGCCGTCGCGTCGATCCCTCGTACATTATCGGGTACAATCCCCTTTCATTGCTTATGTTCGCGTTCTCAACAATTGGTTCGTTTTGCTTCCTGCAGACACAATGGCTGTGCTTAGCTTTGTGAATGTCGCCCTCTTGGGGGTTGGGTATATTGCTTTTTGCGCTTTGTGGCAGATTGTTCGGTATCGCTTTTTTCATCCTCTCAGCAAATTTCCTGGGAATTTCTGGGGGAGTGTTACGAGGCTTTGGATCACGTATCATAATGTCAAGGCTGATGAATGTGCGACGTTCCAAGAGCTTCACAAGAAGCATGGTAAGATCACCCTGTTCAAAGATGGATGAAGTTATTCACGCTTTGTAGGACCTGTTATCAGGATTACTCCTACTATGCTGCTCGTCAGCGACGCAACGCAACTTCCCAAGATTTACAACCGTCACGCGAACAAGTCAAAGCACTACATCACCGGAAGTTTTGGCAAAGATGAATCCCTCTTCAACATGCAAGATTCGGTCATGCATGCCAAATACAGAAAGATTGCAGCTCCTCTCTACAGCTTAACCAACATAAAAAAGATGGAACCGTTAATTGACTCCAACATCGAGAATTGGATGGCTCGTCTGCAGCGAGAATTCGCCTCCACCAACAAAGCATTCGACTTTGCGCCTTGGGCCGTGTTCATGGCTTATGACATCATTTCAGAAGTTGGCTTTGGTGCTCCCTTTGGGTTTGTCAAGGAGGGTAAGGATGTTGAAGGTCTTATTCAGGGCTTTCATGATGGTCTTACACCATTCGGTATCATGGCGAGGCTGTATCCTTTTACAAACTGGGTCAAGAGTACTTTCTTGGGCAAGTACATGGTTGCTAGTCCAGAGCAGGATTCTGGCATTGGCACTTTGATGAGATTTCGCGATCGCTTGATTGATCAGCGTTTCAAGGATATTGAGAATGGTGCGACAAACGGACGTATTGACTTGCTTCAAACGTAAGCAGCCTCGTTCCATGTCTCGCGCTACATGCTGACATAGATCTACAGGTTTATTGAGGCCAAGGATGAAGATGGCAATCCCTTGGACATCAACTACATCAAGGCAGAAATTCTTCTCGTCCTTCTAGCCGGCGCTGATACAACAGGAACAGCCTTCCAAGCCATGATGATCCATATCCTCACCAACCCATCCGTCTATAAGAAGCTCATCACCGAACTTGACGACGCCACTGTCGCTGGTAAACTCTCCGAGATGCCCCAGTACGATGAAGTCGTCGAGCACTGCCCCTACTACATCGCCTGCGTCAAAGAAAGCATGCGTCTCAACCCCTCTGCACCAAATATCTTCCCTCGCATCGCTCCTCCAGGCGGTCTTGAAATCTGCGGCCAATTCGTCCCCGAGGGTACAGAAGTTACATGCAACCCATGGCTCGTGCACCGAGACCCCAACATCTACGGTGATGACGCTGAGGTCTTCAAGCCTGAGCGTTGGTTAGATGAGGATAAGGCCAAGGTTTACAACAAGTATAGCATGGGCTTTGGATATGGTGCTAGAGTTTGTCTGGGCCAGGATGTTGCACGTATGGAGCTATACAAGGGCCCTTTGCAGTTCTTGAGGAGCTTCAAGGTTGACTGGGTTGATGAGACGAATAGGGGAACATATGTTGTCAAGGGTGGCGTGAGTTACTTTGAGAACATGAACATCACGATCCAGAGACGAGAGGTCACAGCATAGATTACATAGCTACTACTAATACTGTCCCACCAAGCTATCTACCATCAGATGCCACGATACTGCGTGATTCGTTCAGACTTCCCCCTCCTTGACCGAAGAGCTTTTCATAGACCGCAACTGAGCAAGCAGGTCTTTCTGCACGAACTAAATAACCACGAAGTTCGCAGGATCTTGCTTCTTGACGTGGAAACACTTGTCCGCCTCGTCTTTCTCTTGGCCAAAAATGAATGCTAGGTCATTAAGAAAATGACTATAATCCTTTACCGTGTCTTGGGGAGTAGAGTGCTCGGTCCACTGCCTCTTGCTCTCAAGAAACATGGATTCTGTTGCTAAGCTCATTTCTTTGATATTGAAGTTGAAGAATGTGTTCAAAAGCGTGATGTTTATATTGTTGGTGTTGGAAGATTTGAGAAGTAGTATTGTTAAAAGTAGACGATACATAACAGGAAACCTGTGCGATTTTGAGCTTTTATAGTTAGACCGGCCCAGTTAATGACCATTAGTCTTTCTGAGGGATCACAGCTGAGATGCGATGCTTGACATAACCGTCGTCGCAGTCGTCAAGAAGAGCAAGTCATTTTGCGGGTCCTTTTGCACAAAGGCAAGTACAACGTAGTCGTCTGATCCCTTTTTTCTTTTTTTTTTTTTAACGTGGAAATACTTATTATCCTCCTTTTCCTCTTTGCCGAAAATGGCTCTCAGGTTCACGAGGAAGTCATCATAGTTCAGGATCAGGTATGAGGGGATAGTGTGTTCAGTCCATTGCCTGTTACTCGCCCAGAATACAGATTCTGGTACTAAACTCATTTTGTTAAGTTAAAGAATGTATTTCAAGTGGCAATGTCTCGTCGCCGATGTTGGAAGAGTGTAGATATTCATATGTCACATTTGAAAAGGAAACAAGGAAACCTTTGCGAATTGGAGTTTTCATAGTTTGGCTAGACCGGATCGGTGAATCAATATTAATATTGATTAGCTTTCAGGCCGAGGTGCGATCCTGACGCCACCGTCCCTCTGATTCCTCAACTCCCGCAATTCATATTTTAAATCCTTTTGCACCCAGGACACCACAGCAAAGGTGTCACGATGCTGATGCGTGGCGTAGAACTGCCTGTTCTCCTTCTTTTCCTCCTTTCCGAAAATAATTTTCAGGTCCTCGACCAAGGCCTCATAGGTTGGAACCACCTCACTCCTGGGGACAAGGGCTATGGTATATCCTTTGGAGCTTTCCGTGAATGTGCGCTCTTCTGTGAAGCTCATGTTGTGATTTTGGGGTTTGGTTTTGTTTGGGAAATTTGGGATTGGTGGGCTGGGATTGTAAGATTTTTAGCTTTGTCAATGTTGAAATGTTGGTGATGTTGAAGAGAACCAAGAAACGTGCTGGGTCTTGGGTTCTTATGGGTGAGCTTGCTCGACGAGTCGCCATACAAAACGGCAATGGAAGTTATTCACGAGCCTCTACTCTAGTCACTGCAGTGTAAACTGTTGCTGTGATAAAGAACACTAAGTTCTGTGTGGTGATTATAATCTCTCAGCCACAGGTCTCAACTGCAAATAACACATCTGTGATAAAGAACACAAGCAGGTTAAGGGGGGTGAATACAAGCCGTCAGCCATAGGTCTGAGCTACGAACAACACATTCATGAAGGTGCTTGATATCTCTGAATATCTATCGTGATAATCCTGCAGTGAAGTGGTACACTAATGACCTTACATTCATGACTAAGTAATGTGTGGTGATTAGGAGCTTTCACCGACAGGTCTCAACTGCAAAGAACACATCTAGCTCAAAATTTGCACATAATACCACAATGCCTCAACACCTGCTGCAACATATATTGCAAAGCAAACTTAGATTGTGCCTCTTTTGCCCGCTTTAATAGGTATGAGATGATCCAATTCCTCGGCCAAGGCAATGCTAATCCTTACATTCACGACAAGCAAGAGTCTTATGAATGACAATTTAATTAAAGCCGGGAAAGCACAGAGAGACCAAAGCAGCATGGTTTAAAGCTCCCCGATTTGGGGAAATTGTCATATGATCAATGTATTCCACTACTGATGAGCCCTTCAGATCCTTGATACGTTTCTTAATCATCCCTCTCTAACACCAGAGTCCCCCCATGCCAGAAGCTCAGATAGCAAATCTCTTTGTTGCCACGACCTAACGGCATAGTGATTGTTGTCTAGTTCGTAGATATGGTACTCGCGTTGCATTCCATCCCCGTCATAAATGAAGCTCACTGCGACGTAAAACTTGTCAAGGTCCACGACGAGATCTTTAGGAATTGTATGGTCGGTAAACTGCTTGTTCACAGCGCTGGTGAATGTTTCCCATGCTACACGAGGCATATTGTCTCTTTGGTTTTGTGATGTTTAGAAAAGCTGAAATGTGTGTGTTGATGGTGTGACATGTATTTGATGGTGGGCTTGTGTTTTGACTTATCGTTGGGCATTTGAGGGAGGAAGATGCAATACTTATAGGGAAAAAGAGAGCAAGGGAACATTCCGCTACGATGTTCAGGTACAGTCCCTGAATACTGCTGTCGAAGCAACTGTGACAAGAATTCTCCACTGAACAGGCCATCTGACTGATGAGTAAATGTGGTGCCGGTGTCTTTCTGCTCTGAGTCACGTCTGTTCCAAGTCCATATCGCTGCGTAAATGCCCTAAACGTCTCCGAACCCTTGCAGAGCTCTCCTGAGCCAATCAACCAGAGCTTTCGAACAACATGATTCAACGTCTGGGCGAGTATACTGTTACACCGGCCATCTTGAGAAATTGGTACATAGTGATTTACAAACCACAACTCTTGTATCTGGCTCTTAATCACCCCAAATCATCATAGTACAGTATACAGGACAATGCGGTGTTGACGAAGTCCAGTTACCTCTCGATAAGCATACCTGAATAAGCCTGCGGTGGTAGACGAATTGATCAGATGTCTAAGAAAAAGTGCATTCTTTATCATTCACAGTAGTTCCTTTTCTCGAGAGCTTATTGAAAGCTGAAAGACTGGAGAAGGACTGACGCCTCCTGCAAGATGCCGCATATATGGCACTTGGCAGCGTGAATGACTGCCTTATAATTCAGGTAGCTGCGGGTTTTCACAAACATCCAAGGTTACCAATATCGCAGAAAACATAACAATTCTGACTACTTTTATCTTTTCAACCATGAAGCTCTGTATTCTTCGTGGAATACTTTTCACTGAGAGGCTTAATGAGCCCTGGATTGAGAACCTCCGGGCGGGTGAGTGACCTAATTGAGGCCCGGCTAGATAACGATCTGACATGTAAAGTCTGAATTGAGGGGGACAATTTGAATCGCACGGCCGTCTCTGGTGTCGAAAGATGGAGAGAATACGATGATATTACTTCTATAACTGTTCCAACAAATTCCCAAACTCGACACGACATCCACTCTGGGCCGGAGAAGCCAGGGACGTGGACTTGACACCTCACGATCCAAGACTGTGTTCGTATCCCGATGAAGCCAATGCACCCTGGAGCTATACCTTTCATGAATCATGCTGGCGCATCTTGACCAAAATTACAGACTAAATCTAGAGGTCCTGTTTGCAGCTTGTCTTTCTATGCTGACTGACACGAATACCCTGCTTGATTGGGGACGTAGCTACGGGGGAGCTTCTTCGCTGAAACAGCAATTCGGCATGCCTGTACGCACTAGTCGCTTCCGAGCCCTAGAGTTTATACCTCAAGCGTTCCGATTCGATCCGTACTATGTTCCCGGCCTTGTTGATGCCTTCGAAAGAGCTACTCGTCTACAAAACGACGTCTTCTTGAGCCATCTGAAACCCAAGGTACAAAACGACAGCTTCTCTTGCTTACCCCCGGAACTTCTACAAGCAATTATTATCCTCTTACCGACATCAGACGTCCACTCTCTTCGTCTTGCCTCTCCTGTCTTTGCGACCTTGAAATTGCTAGAAACGTTCTGATCATCACGCTTCCAGCTTGGTCACGAAATCGGGCACTTGCCTGAAGCTCACGAGCGGCTTCCTGAATCATGGAGGACTTTGTATCTTTCTCTCAAGACTTGGGTGGGCAGTAGTCCAAGTACGGCTAACCGCCATCGAGTTTAGGGGCTTGTCAAGCGCCTTCAAGCTACCCTGACTCAAATAGACGGCGTTGCTTGCCAAGGCTCTCCTTTGGACACCTGGTTCGAAACCTTTCCTGGTGGAGAGTGTATTTCTGGCTTCTGTCTGATTGATAACCATGATCAGTCTCATCCTGTGGGGTACCAACATGAGGATGACATGTTACAGTAGGCTTCTTCGCCTTTGAATTTTCGACTGGGCTGTTATGTGAATAGGATAGTGGTGCGTCCTGCATCATTATCCTTTGCTTAATGACTGTGAGAATACACATACCCTACCTGTAATCCTGAGTGAGAGTTCGAATTTGATATACCTGTGAACGACTACTTCAGCCATATGAATAGCTGTCAAGACTCGGTTTGCTTTCACAGTCGATGTTTCTCTGAGTCACCTCACTGATGCCATCATGTTACTTATATCTCTTGGTCACCTGCGGGTCACCATACAGGTGCTAACAATCCAGTGACAACTCTCGTAAGACTATGCCTTCGCCTTGCATCCATTGTCAGCCCAAGCACCGCAGCAGTCCGTGTAGTCTGTGTCCTCATTCTTGACTTCATACACTTTAAGCACCTCATCCCCAATCACAGCTGACCATGTCAGTGAAAGCTGTCAAACATCTGGAGTGGAGCAACTCACTGGAGATACTAAGCTGCTGACCATTCTCACGAGTCTGTACACGCCAGCTGACTCGAGGTTCATCGAGATCAGGACAGTCCCATTGGTAAAAGTCTTCATTGTCGGCGAAGAAAGCTGATGCACGCTCGGAGCAGACTTTGCGGCCTGAGTGCCAGAGCTCCATGGTGATGACGTCGTCAATGAAGGGTCTGTTGTGAAGATAGGTGCGGACAGCTACGCATTGGTCTTCAGTGACAGTACGTGTTTAGAGCTGGTTCATCATCTGGTGGCCTGAAGGATGAACGCCCATCGCACTCGGTATTCTCACAGCTTGTATTGATTACAAAACGCCAAGATAAATCAGCATTGAATGATCAAAGGAATGCCTCATGTTTCTATGCTGTGGTGTTCTTCTCATTCCAGATTGGCTGCAAACTCATAGGGACGGCCGCAGGATGTGATGTGGCAAGGTTCGTTTATGGACTGTTACACTACCTGTATGAGATGTCAAGGAAAATGATGCGACTGACCCTATCAGCTTTCCCATATTCAGTCCTTGCAGAAGTCTTGGCTCATCCTCTGTTTCTCTTGCGAAGTATTCGAGAGAATGGGTCTACATGGGGCCGGCCCATATTGTACGATTTTACCCAGCAGGGTCCGTCAGCATTGTGTAGATTGCTTTTCACCTCATCCCTGTAAGAATAAGCTTAAAAATCAAGCTGCGGTCTGTGGGTGACGATCTCCCGCTGCAGACGGAATCTCGTAGCGATGATCCGAGGGGACCAATAGGCGTTGATTGTGCAGCACGTCACTTCACAGTCACAGGTCTCAGAGAGAAGATGACGCGTATTGCTTAACAAAGTGATGGCTACCAATTGTCTGGCCTGGTTAAATTGAATTAAGCGGTTCACATGTTTCATTGAATAATTGGATCAATATGGGAAGCAGGTATGTGACAGAAACAAGCCTTCAAAAAAAAAGACAGAATCAGTTGAATTAAGACAATAACAAAACGACCTTGATGGTTGCTGATAAGTATTTGAAGAAGCTCAAGAGTGCCAACGCTGTCGTAACTCATAAAGGTCGCTATCCGAGAGCGCAATCCCAAGAAGATATGAAGCGGGATATTTGCCGTCAACTTAGCCCAGGATAGATTCAGAGTATGACCACTTATAAAGCCACTGAAAGAAAGTATGTATGACTGTGGTTCTGTCCAAAATAAACTCCAAACGTAGTCGTGAGTACACTTGAGTAGAATGCGACAATCCGTACTGAAAGCATAAAACGCAAGGCGCTGATTGTTTGATGGCATAGTAAGATGTGGAATAAAAGAGAAACGTAAGGTGTTATAGTTGTTGACTTAGACTACGAACTTATTGGTGAGAAGCCTGGGGACAAATGCGAATAAGTGCTGAAAGCATAAAAAGCAGCGCTGGTTGCAATATGTCGCGACTCAGTATCAATACTGGCCATAGGTCGGAAAGTAAGAGTAAGCAAGCGCTGGCGAAGGAAAAGCATAAGGCATCGCTATACTTTGCATGAAGTAGCTTGCCGTCATTGCTTGCTGGTATTGCGCAAGATGCGCGGCGATGTAAGGATTGTACTGCAGTGAAGGACTGCCAACACTTGAACTTGAAGTTGATGGACTGCTTGGCTCGCTCGAGGGGAGGGGCTTTGGTACAGCACCCTTTTGATACCCCTTTGACCGGTACTTAGCCAGACAAGCTGACTTCTCCAACCTCCCTGGGTGGTAGACCACATCAAAGTCCCCAGGCGCAGAAGAGTTGGTGATTATACGCACTGGGCCAGGTGACCCACAAACGTAACCCTTGTTCAAACAGAACGGGTATTCTTTCCAGGGACCCGACGATTGAAGAGCGAGCTCTTCCTTGTTATAAAATTGTCGCGGGTAAATAGACTGGCTTGACACAGGGCTGGCTGGAATTTGCCTTGCCTGTTCCCTTACTTGGCTTGCTGGGATTTGGCGATACCACTTGTCCAAGACCAGTTCAGAGAGTGAATAGTAGGAGCAGTCTGAAGCACTCTCCCACTTGTCTTGTGAAGGTGGAGGGGATGGCGGCCCTCTTTGGTTGTTAAGCTGGTCCAATTGACTCAGCGCTTCGAAGGTAAGAGCAGACATTTGTAATGAGTCAAGTGTCGCTTAGAGAGAGTTGAAGGTGAATATCGGATGAAAGTCGAAGATAAAGAGAATAGCGGGGGTATAAGTTAAGCGGAGGGCAAGAGTCAAACTCTTTGCTTGCTGTCGCTGTGTTCAAGCCTCAGGTAAATGTTACCAAGCAGAGATTGTAAAAAGGCCAAGACAAGTATGTGCGCTATGCTGACAATGTAGGCCAAAGTGTGAAGACTTGCTTCAAGAGGAAGGTAGATGTGTAAGGCGTCGAGAAAGATTGACTTATCAAAAGAAGAAGATAGCGTTGTGACATAAACACAAGCTGAGAACAAAAGACTTGAGACTTAAGCAACAGGCAATTGAAGAGCATGAGGAAGAGAAGTTGAGAAATCAGGAAGAAGGGGAGAGCCTGCATATTTATACACAGGGTGAACAAAGTTTCAGAATGAAAGGCAGCCCTCAACCCTATGCCCTATCAATTCTAAAAGATCGTGGACACGAGAAAGGGATCATGCACGTGTATCTTGCTCGATCTATCGCCGTGAACAAAGAATAAGTTTTGAGTCTGTAATAGATTTGAGTCAAGCTTAGTTATTGAGAAGCGTGAATGGACTCTATCTCGAAACCTCCAGTGAAAAGTGGTCATTTGAAAAGTCAAACTTCCTGTTGTTGAGTATATTGGGCGCTTTGATAGGTGTTCGAGACTAACTTTCACAACTGTAAGAACTTTTAAGCTTTCTGTTGCAGACTTTGATTCTGTGTTTCAGGATCTCATTGGTCGTCATCATATTATACTAAATATGACTCTTAAATGAAAGACGTTTTCAAGGCAATGTGAGACAGACTAGGATATAACACCTTGCTAATATGACACAATAGAATTTTTGATTCGCACGCAAGCATCTCTCTGTGAGATGCACGTCGATTTGCCATTAACCAATGGCTCATCCATACTTGAACCTAATCCCCAGGCAGGCAGAGCATCCCCTTCTGTGAAGTTTGGTATAGAGTGAGTTGAACCTAACAAGCTTAAGAGTTTAGGGAGACAGGATCAACCAACGTTCAGGAATTGAATCATATTGGTGAATGTTGACATATCTTTTCGACAAAGTATATCATGACACGCTAACAGAATGTCGCATACGTGGTCATGGGATATTCAGCGATATCGCGTCACTGTGACAACAAACTAAGACGCTACGGAAATAAGGCAGAAAAACTTAGATTATTTTCATGATCACATGGTAGACAATAAAACAGGTGGCGATGAACTACGTTATAATTGCTTCGTAGTGTCCTAGCTTCATTTTGATTCGTGTATCTTTCCTAACACTAGATAGTCTTTCTGGTCTACCATACATATTACTTTTCCATCGACCAACCTTTGTTAGCTTTCATGCCTTCTCTGGTCCTTGAGCATATTGCCTCCAAAGAGGGTTCTCCAATAAACTCTCCATAGCATTATTCTCCGTACCAACAAACACCTCGACACCAGGACCCGCCTCAGGTCGATCAGGCAACACGATATGCATGGAGTGAGTAACTCCTACCGATGGTGGTCGAATAGCCTTTATCTGACCACCCAGAGCAGGACCCCATTGGATGTCGTAGAAAGGAAACTCTCTCCATGATGAGAACAAGGCATGGTTGCCTGGCATGTCCAAGAAAATGGCTGGTATCAATCGAGACACGTTACCAAGACCATCCACAAGGGAGCTAATGGTAGCGAGGTATGTGTCCTTTGACTTGTTGACTGCACCTCGGACAACAAGCGCAATGTCTGCTAGACTGATATCTTCGTGTTCAAGGACCTTCTCGATGTCCATAACAGCTGGTGCAAATCCAAGGATGTTACCAAGTGTATGCTTGTGAACCGGCTTCCCAGCGCGACGACGAGCATCAAGAGCCAGACCAACCATAGATGGTCCAGTTGGCCTATCCTCACCCTCCTTCTTTCCATGCTGGGCTATCATAGTGCATCGCCAAACCAGAGCAGTCAAAGCATCCGTCGTGGAGATGTAAGAAGAGATGTCGTCTGACTTGAAAAGCTTGGCGTTGCGAGGTGCAGCAGCCTCTTTGAGTTCTTGAATCTTCTCAGGTGAGAAGTAAAAGATATGACCGTGGTGAACTGGTGAAGCCAGCTTTGGTGGGGGTCCTTCAGGCGTGAAGGGTATTTCGATGTACTCGGGATGGTCTTCAGGTTTGCCAACGATGGTATCAGATGGCTTCATCAACTTAGCTCTGTCGTCGCAGGGAATCTCGACTGGGTTCGTAATAGACAGGCCTTGAGCTTTGCGGACTTCCTCGGCGAAGATCTCGGTGAACTTGTATGCCGTTGTTCCATCGATGTAGGCGTGAAGGAAAAGGACGTTGAGAAGTAGGCCTCCCTTGATGAAGTTGAGTTGCACCATAGTAGTGTTCAATCGATCTCCAGCACGAGGCCATTCTCCGCCTAGACCTCGTTGACAAACAACATCAGGGTCCAGAGCTGAAGTGGGATAACCGCGACGCTTCAACTCCTCAAAGCTAGGAAAGTCCTGATCACGAAGATCCTTGACAATAAAGTCATGTTCAATCTCATCGCCATAATGACGAAGCTGCAACAGCCCGGTCTCGAGATAATCAGCAGTAGGCACAGCCTCACAACCAGCAATAGGCGTACGCTCCTTGAAAGCAGAATAAGCCCTCTTGAGAATAGAAGTTATCTCCTCAGCATCATAACTCTCACCAAGCTCGAAGTGAAGAAGACTTCTGATCCATCCCATAGGCCCAATCTTCTCAGTAGGAAGTAAAGGGGGAGCGAGATCAGGAAGTGGAGTGACCTCTTCGGTAGCGACGGTCTTGGAGTGGAGAACGGGTTGGTCGACGACCAGAATTTCTGTTTTAGCAGGAGCCATGATGAAGGATGGGAAAATGTGGGTATGGTTTGTTTTTTCGGTTGGGTTTTGGTGGAAGGGGGCCTGGCTTCTAATACTTGGACAGACAAAGGTGTTTTTTAGAGGCGAAGGTCCCCACGCGGAGATGGACTGTTTGGGCTTCGTGTTGTCCATGTGCGTTTCAGGGCGTGCTGCCGAGGTGGTTACATTGTTGCTTCCTAGTATGAGGATCGACGGTGTTGGTTGAGGAAGTTAGACGGGGGCCAAGCTTTCTTGGGCCACTCGGTTGGAATAGAAGCCATCGACTGACCTGCCTTTCGGGTCAAGCTGAGAACCATTCAACAGATTTGGCTGTCTGATTGACCAATGATATCTTGTCATTTTATCTAAGGTACCCGAAGAAACGTTGTGTCGGCGGATTGCGTGTTCCTAACCCATAAAGCCGCAGCCAGCAATCATGTTTCAATCCCAAAATACTTAGACAAAGCAGCATTCAAAGTGGAATCTGTCGCAGTGGACCTCTATGTAAGTTACAGTAAGCTAGTGTCAGTATCCACGAACAAACCTCGGACCAAATCCGCCATGCCGGAGCCGTTAGTCCCAGGATCTCCCTCAACCCCTTTACCCGTCTTAGAAGCTAAAGCCGCGATAGCCTCTAAATTCAGATAACGCGGACCAAATGAACCCTTCAATGAAACATCACAGGCATTATCGTGGAATCCAGCGGGTCTTGTCTGCATACATAAACGGTTGCACATGGACCAAGCCCTGAAACGTGCTTTTATTCGGCTGTAAACCCTTGCAATATCCGGCCGGAAGTATGACGCGGTACAGGGATCTACTTCCGGTGGTGCCATTTGAGAGCCGCAAGTTTCGTCTTGGCAGTTCATCTCCCGCTTTGAGAAGAGCTGGACCTTAATCCGGGCACTATTGTACCTATATCGCAAGAGCTTTCGGATATCAAACCGCCGTCAGACAGTGACTTGAAGAGAATAAAGTTCAAAGTCATGTTTAAAACATTTCTGTAAGATATTTAGGACAGGACCAAAAACCCCTCGAAGGATTTCCCATTCTCCATAGCAGCCAACCGAAGGTAGCATCGAAGTGGACTCCAACCCCGTCAAAGCCTGCACAAACTTTTCACAAATGGCCTGTTTACGAGTTTGACTTCATCTCCGCGTAACCGTAAGTAAACGAAAAGAAAAACGAGCCCGCAACGGCTAGAGATTTGCAGCGAGAGCATTGCCACTAGAAAAAGAAACGAGGCTCAACTCTTGCCGGGGATGTTCTTCTTTGGACTGGCCTGGGGGTTTTGGCCATTTAACTAACCAACACCCATGGTTCTGTTTGAACCAACGTTTTGCGTGCAGCTAGCCTGATAGCAGCAGATATGGAGGTTGACCCTAACATCGTGGCCATTTTCGGTCCACCGCCGAAAGGGCTGGATCTTGAGAAGAATGTTATCACGACTTACAATGTTGTTGTCTGCGTTGTTCTTGGCATTGCCGTCACAGTTGTCGCATTACGATTTTATGTGAGGAATATGAAGTCGGCGAACATCGAGATGGACGATTGGGCCGTGTTGGTCAGTCTGGTAAGTACATTGGACGGAATGTTCGGACTTCTTCTAATAAGGATTTAGGTTTGCGCTTCGGCGACTGTTGCGATGACGATATTGGGTAAGCTCGCTCTCGCGATACCTTCGAGGTCTGGTGCTAAAGGAAAATAGCTGGAGAGCATGGCTCGGGGGCTCATGTCTGGTCAATCAAGCTTACCACTCTCGTCAACGTCTTCAAGGTCCGTTTACTAACAGCCCACTACACTCACTCAATCCAATACTCACCAACCTCAGATCGTCTACGCCGAACCCTTCGTATACGCCCTCGCCGTCACATCCGTCAAAATCAGCATCCTCCTCCTGTACCGTCGCCTCTTCCCCCTCGGCATCGACAAAAACCGACTCTATACAATAATGTTCTGGATAGCGACTTTTCTGACAACCGTGTACCCATTCATCCTTTGGATCACCATGCCTTTCGCCTGTCGACCCGTCAGTCATTTCTGGAACCAATATCTCGGCGCTAAGGGCAAATGCATCGAAGTAAAGCTATTCTTCCTTGTTCTTGGAATCATGAACATGATGAATGATATTATCATATTGACTGTTCCGATACCGAGAATTTGGACACTTCATATGAATAACAAGACCAAGATTTCCATCATTTGCATTATGCTCCTTGGAAGTTTGTAAGTGACCTCGTAACATTGAGGTAATATTCCTGCTGACTTTTTGCAGTGTCTGCGTCGCTAGTATCGCGCGCATTTACTACCTCTGGGGCTTCTTCCAAAACCTCGATGCAACATGGTGGATGGGCCCGTCATTCGCCTGGTCCAGTCTCGAGCCCTCCGTCGCAGTTATCTCCGCCTGTCTTCCCACGCTAGCACCTTTGTTCCGCATCAAGCGCATCAATTCGACTTCACGCGGTACACCATCAGGACCGACCGACCTATCCAAATCTGGATCGAAGCACTTCCAACTCTTCAGTGTGAATAGAAACAAAGGCAATGCTTTCGGCAGTGATGACGATGAAGTAGAGTTGACATACGATGTTGGAAGGGGAGGGACTGGTGATGGGTCGATCTGGAAGAACCAAGGGGGTTCGGCTGCTGAGCAAGGTATTGTCGTACAGACTCAAGTTTCAGTGACACATCAAGACAGGAAGGGCCGTACCAGCACTGATTAGATTGCTGTTTTCAATATAGAACATACGGAAAGAAAAAGAGGCTAGGGGAAGTCCACGCTTGAAGTTGGCCAGTAAATGTAAATGACAAGCAAGTCAGCACTCTCTTATATCGTTTTAGGTTCTGTTACTGTACACTGCTGCGCGCGCTGACTTTCTATGACTCGCATGACTTGACGCGGTTCCCGATAAGGCATTAGCACTGAGTCAGGAGGCCTCTAGAGCCATTAAGCGCTGGCCGACATACCCTGTACCATCCGATTCGGTGTTTGGGCCTCAACACTCCATTGATATTAGGAGAATTATTGTCTTAACTGAAAACAATGCAAACCCTCAGAATATTATACATTCCTCAAACCCCTAACACTTTACCAGCGCCCTCGCTTCCCTTTACTAGCATGAATTTGAACAAGCTCCTTTTCAACGCTGACGATCCTATCCTTATAGATCGATCGCATAATACCAATAAAATCACAGACGAAACTTAAAGCACACTAAAATACATTTCTGTTTCTAGAGCTGAAGTCCTGCCGGTCCAAGCTGAGTTGGTGCTGAGCTTGGGCTGAGGTGACTGAGCAGGCACGTTTTTGGGGTCGCATACCCCGGTCGGGATCCCGTAAGGGACCACATCTGGGACCACATCCCCCTATCCATAGCTTAGTGATTGAAAAGTGGAAAAGTAGATGAGTTACAGAGGAAGCTTTCAAAAGTTTCAGCTACGCTAATAAGTAACATATACTGCAATCTCGCCCAAAAGGGCAGGCAGTAGTCACCTTGGTCATTATACAGCTTTAATACTTAGCAGAATGCCAACCTAGTTAGGAAAGTTAAGCGATCTCCTGATTACATTAATCTATGAAAAGAAGCCTTATATAGCTAATAAGTGTATAAAGGAAATATTTATATAGCAGAGTTTCCCAAATTCAGACGGATTAATACAGCTGCGGCGGGTATAACAGTACGTATTTTGAAATCTGTCACAAATCATAATATCGCAAATTACAAAATGCGGTGAAGAAATTTTTGTTGTTTTTTATATTTACTCTTAACTTATCATAAATACCTCATTCTTGGTGCCAACACCTTTTCTGTGTTAATTATTCCGTTCCATAGTTATCGCCCTACAAGATTGGACCTTCGCTCTATTTTCTCATTGCTTTCCGAAAGATTCCCCTTTAGTCCTTCCAATCGTGGGTCATGATACACGTGCTTTGTCATTATCTTTTTATCCTGTAAAACCAAGCTCTGATAATATTGCAACCCATCTTCATTCCCACATATCGATTTGTATCTTTTCCACGTAACACCACCGCTGAAAGCATTCCGTCTCCTCCCTCATGAAGCCTACACCTATCGAAAAGTTACTGTCGTCATGGGAAACCTCAGAGCTCGGGACCACTATTTACGACCCACAGACTCCTGTTGATGGACCCAGCTTATTTACTTGGTCCTTACGGAAGATCAAACGTCACTTTGGGTCACAAAACCCAAACTACAAGATTGCGTGTCCCTGTCTACCTCCAAGTCGCCTGTCTGTATTTGCCCTCGAAACGAATCGTCAAAGCCGAAACGGAGAGCAATTAAAACGGCTCGTTGCTCAGGACCCATTCTTTCTGGGTCGTTCAGTGCTTGGCCAAGAATCGGTAATATTGCCAGATATTCGTTGCAGATTTACTACCTATATGGAAGTAGAACAAGGCACAGTACTCGTACTGTACTCAAATAAGTCCGATGGGAGCCACACGGCCAATCGAAGTTCACAGTCCACCGGTGGCCAAAAGATCCCCTTGTTCCTTTCAGCAGGATCTAAAGCAATATTACCTCCAGGTTCAACATTTTGGCTATTCTTCCAGGAGGACACCTTGCTTACGACAGGGTGTATCGTTCCGCCTTTACAGGGACCACGGGCAATCGCCCGCGGCTTGTGTAATGTTTGCCAAGATATTCCGTTCGACAAGCTCAACTGTGAAGAAGGTACAGGGCATGCTCACCAAGAGAGCATTCAGCATCTACTCTCCTCGAGCGAGAGATGTGAATTATGCGAGCTTATTCTCGATACCATTATCGAAATCGAAAAGGAACACGAAAGGTTCGACTACCCCATCCGGCCGGAGTTGATTGAAAATTCGAGTAAATTGAAGGAAGCGCCGGTCAATGTACTAGAATCGATCGACGATTCTGGTGAAGGTCAATTCTTCACAAGACAACAACTTTCCAAGGAGAATAACGTCCTCGTTGGCATGGTAGCATGGAGGAGCCCTTTAGCTCATGCATTTGTTGAGACAAAAGAGGGGCCTGAGAATGATCCTGATGCTAGTTTCTCTCATTTGGTACCTAGCAAGTATGATTCAAAACCTTTGATATATGGGAACTATTGGACCTTGAATGGGATAGAGAATTGTCAACCTCAATTAATTGGCCTGGGAGTTCGGTTGAGCCGAGGCCCCGAGCTGGAGGTGATGAATGGCAGTCAAAAAATAGTACGCTATCTTTTTCGCGGCAGTCAGATAAGGATTCTCGCTCCGGCAGGTATGTATCAAAGATCTCAGACTCTTGCGCATGCCAACTAACTTGCCGATCATACAGATACTCCTCTCTACAGGACTATCCCAGGCAGGCTACTACATCAGCGCTACGATCAGGAGGTTCCGGCCATAAAACTAATCAGAAATTTTCTTGTTGGTTGCTCCCAGGCACACAATGATAGTTGTGTATTGCCTGAGACGGACCTTCCCACGCGGGTTCTCGATCTAAGCGAGCTGAGAACACACAAACACGTCAAGCTACTAGTAACTGGGAACATACGAGGACAATATATTGCTCTAAGCCACTGCTGGGGTTCATCGCAGCCACTTCGAACCACGTTAGAAACTTTCCTGCAACATCAACAAGGTATTCCCGTAAGGCTTTTACCATTGACATTTCAACATGCAGCTATTATCTGCCATCAACTTGGCATCCAATACCTTTGGATTGACTCACTCTGCATAATTCAAAATGACTCAGCAGACTGGGAAATCGAAGCAGATAAGATGAGCGAAGTATATACAAATGCATGGTTGACAGTTGCTGCATCTTCCTCAAAAGGATCCGATTCTGGTTGCTTCACCTTGGAACAGCCTCCGGCGGCGTACATTTCATATGAAAGCCAATCAACGGGAATGCACGAAGTGCGCTTGCCGAGCGTAAAACTCCCATTTCCAATCGAGGGCTCATCGCAAACCTCCGTCTACGCTTGCAAAGAATGGATGCCTCCTTCGTTCCAAAGGTATCCATCCCTTTATCAAATTGGAAGTTTCGGGGCCTATATTGATCCTGTTGGAGATGAGCCTCTGAATCAACGTGGCTGGACACTTCAAGAACGTTTCTTGTCGCCTCGCATTGTGCACTTCACATCTAGTCAAGTCTTTGTTCAATGTGGCCGTGAGACAGTGGCAGAAGACGGAGCTCGATTTGAGAATGTAATGTCTAAATGGGCCGTCCTCAAGCACCTTGAAAGAGATCCTGCAGTTAATGCGAAAGTTGCACCATTGGAGAACAGATACGAAGTGTCTCGACGTTCTGGAGGATGGAACTTTCTAGTTGAATCATATAGCAGGCGTCAATTGTCTTTTGAGACAGATAAATTGCCAGCAATTGCTGGTATGGCTCGTTGGCTCCAGCAACAGACAGGTGAAACTTACCTCGCAGGGCTCTGGAAAGAACATATCTGTCAAGACCTTCTTTGGAGAAAATATCCATATGAAGAGATGCAACCTGTGTGGGCAGATCAGTCGAGAAGACATCTTTATGGACCTGGAAAACCATTGCTGCCGTTCAAAAAGCCAAAAGCATACCGTGCTCCATCATGGTCTTGGGCATCACTTGATGGATCAGTCAAGTTTGAGGCATTATCGAACTCAATTTGTAGCTACTATTGCGATTCATTCCTCGAGTATCATAACAAGAGTCATTTCGGCAAAATACAGTCAGGTTGGCTAAGAATCAAGGTAGGCTTATCCACAAAAACATAGCTTTATAATGCATCATCACTAACTGCTCAGAAGGCGCCTCTTGTTGAAGTCCGACAGTCTAAGTCTCTGTCTCAACCTTTTCCCAAGACTGCGATTGACATCGTGCTGAATGGTCGGACTTACCGAGGACATGCTTACTTCGATTTTAAGCCCGAGCTTCCCTGTTTGGCAGCGATGATTTGCAAGTCTAATTGCTTACTTCTAGAAAAGGTAGCATCTGAACCTAACAACTTTAGGAGGATTGGTATTGCTCAATTAGATAGAGTAGCAGGACTTGGAGTTAGTGTATATGAGGATGACAAGGTCCTAGCTTCTGATTTAGAAAGCGTATCTAGTTTTACAATTATCTAAGTAAATACAGTTTTAGATATCCTTTCTATTGAGACAAATGTGACAGCATATTAAAACTATAGACTAGATTTCTACTTATTATTTACAAATTAAAGTAGTACAAAACCTTATAGTTAGTCCCTTTACATATAATAGCTAGATACTAAAGATATAAGGTATTAGAGGAATTTTATGCAGTCAGAGTGCTTAACTTAAAAAGGGTTATAGGAAAGATAATATCCAAGATATAAATATATGACCCAAATTAACACAACTTCAATAGATGTTCTTCTAGCACTAGCTTCCTCGATATCGAATCGAGATAATGAATTTTCCTTTGAAGTATTACCTCTGCAAAGCTTGAGAAACTTGACATGGTATCTATTAAGTCGAGCCTGCCAATGCTCACCCTAAAATATCTACGCACATCTAAACAATAGTCTCATTAGATAACGCCGGCTTACTCTTGGCTTTCAGCTATCCCAGAATTTCCCCCTTAAAGACTCGAAAGACTCCCTCACCGAGATTGTTATGGGTATCATCAGATTGCTTAATCAATCTGTATGCATTAGGCCCCCAATTTCTGTAACAAACGCGCCTGCTGAACTAAGCCAGCTCTTCAACGAGAAGATCAAGCCAAACATATGAAGAGAGAAAAGTCCCTCAAAGCGTATTGTTACTCCTAAGCCTATGGCTTCGTCATTCTGTCACGGCTGAAAGCCTCTATGCTACCCTTGTTCTCGAAGAGATATTTGGGTCTTTATGTGCCAAATGCCCTTAGCCTGTAAAACCTAGTCAATAATAAGATCATAGCTTCAACCTTCACTACGGCTAGGTTATGAGCTTGCGCGATGTAGTGGTACCGGTAAGATGCCCCACTAAGAATCAGTAAAAGAAAAACATAACACAAAGGGATCTCTGCTTAGGGTTTCTATTGCGGCTTATCGCGTAACCATATCTTGAGCGGAGTGATTCCTTAGGCGGAGCTCATGCTCGACATAATCCAATAGCGATACACTCAGTTCTCGAGATCGAGGTGCTTTGCATCGGAACTCAGTACTTTCAGACATACAATGGCTCAATCACAGCTTCCCAGAAATGAAAGGATTCAATCGCAGCCAAGTTCTGGGACTTTCATTAAACGATTAAAACTTTAGATCCTAATCCTAAACATACTCTGAGGCCAGCCCTGGTTAGGGTGCCATGACGTTAGTAGGCGGGGCGACTTAGAGGTTGAAGGCCCAGAAATGGGAATAGGAGCGACACTGGCCTACCGCTTAGCTAGAGGGGGGATTATATCTGATGCGAGCTGAGGGGGGGCTGAGGGGCTGATGAATAGCTGAGCTGAAGTTAAGCCAGCGAGTGAAGAGGCCATAAAAGCGGCAAGCTGCGGCAGGCTACGTGTCACTTGAGTTTTGTCTCATAATACCGTTAAAACCAGGGTAGAATTTGCGCTGTGCTTTCTCCTGGAGCATGACAACTTCACGTTCAATTTCACCCCTTCTTCGCGCCTTCAACTTCTCCTTCACGTACATTACGTATCCTCACGGGACCATGATCAAAGTATCGTCTTTCTCGATGAACCAAGTGAACCAAGTCAAGTAACGATTGCCACCGCGCTCTATGGCTACGAAGTAGTCAACGGCGCCCTTTCGTTCCTTCCAGAGCACACCATAACCTCGCATACCGATCATATGGGTGCCATCTCGCATTGCCTGTTTATAGATAGCGGCCGTTTGCGGATCAAGGCGCAAATGGTTGGTGGCGAAGCTCGTGCGGCCCTCCGGGGTAAAGAGTTGAGCAAGCCGTCTGTTTGCCATGAAAGCAGGTGGTCCGGTCATGGAGGCAGGTGATTACTTCATGGGAAGAGTTAATTCGGGTGTGTAGGGAGGTGGTTCGGTCGTGTAGGCAGGTGGTTCAATCATGTACGGAGGAGATGGCTGTGTTACCGGTTTTTTGGCAACGCGCTTCCTTACCCACTGGATTTTCATAAAGGGCATCTTACCGTTACTTCGTGGAATTCGTTAGAATTCGTAAGATAGATAGATAAGGAGTCAAGCAATTTATTTTTTGAGAAAGGGTATGTGCTGGTATAATAGATAAGTAAAGCTCTGTGAGGAGAGAATGGAACTGCCATAGTGCAGAGGGAGGACGTCTATTTAAAGCTTTTCTCTGTCTCATAAGTTACCCACTCCTAAATGTTGTTCATGTTAAGCCTAGGCAGATAACTGATATTGCTTAATATGTACCGTTGAACTACTTGGTAGGACAATTGAACATGTTGGTGATATAGTATTTATGTACAGAGTACCGAGTAAGAAAAGCTCGAGTTTGCTCGAACTAACATACGCAGCTAATAATACTTGTTGTTTGTATTCAGGATATATCGCATTATTCTGCTACTCACAATTATGTGTATTGCATGGGCCTGGTCAATGGTTGTTCTTGAGTGTCCTGTAAGGACTAGCAAGCCATGATTGGTGGATGACACCGGGGATACCCTTATCTTATCAGCTTATCACTTCCTCATCTCAGCACCATTGTTCCTTGAGACCTTGACAGAACAACACAGATGCAATGCAGTCAAAGCTCTGATGTAGAAGATAATGATCGATAAAACATTAATCATAGTAACGGCGCATCAACTATTCCTTGTTGGAGTACAATTATTGATTTTAGAGTTTGACATGACATAATCAGCCCCAAGTGGCTTCAGCTAACGGATCGAGTTCCCCTCTCTGATGATTCCTCCCTTGAAATCCTCAACTGTTCTCTCATCTCGAAGCAAGCCTGTTCAGCCGTTCCAATTGCTGACCCTCTTCTAAACCTCGTTCTCGCTTCGAAATGTCGGATCACTTTGACAGGTTCCCCTTCATCAGCTTGCTGAGTGGCTGGGGAGTCGTCAGGTAAGTCTCCCATACCACCGAAACACGGAATTGAACTGACTGATTGTTCCTTGCACAGTGGCCCTGGGTTATTGTAAGTTCGCCCATAACGCTTGCCAATCGTTCATAAACTGATTGCATGTAGTATGCTCCGCAGCTTGGTATCCGGCATCTCAACCGCGACGGTCGTCGGCGTCTCAAGCGGTATGGTCGGCAGCATGATCTGGGGCACAGCAGGCCTACCCTTCCTCATCGGATCATCTCTCGGTTTCGCCCTCGGTAGCTACCGATGGTATGAGGTTGCGACTAGAGAAGCCATGGTTCAGCTGGACCTCTACCCAGCATTGCTGCAAATGCATATCACCTCCAACTTTCCTTGGGTGCCGGACCTGCATAGCAAAGGCCGCGATTGGTATACGGCTGAGACGTTTCGTAGATCGTGGGTCATGAAGAGTATGTTGGTTGTCGGTTGGCTTTCGGCAGAGTCGTCATTACGTGAGATCAGGGAGCGGAGGGAGACGAGATTGATCGAGGAGTATGTCGCTGCTGAAGAGGAGTCAGAGTGAACCCTTTCGTTAGCGAACAGCCGTGTACTAGAACACTTGACTTAGCCAACGTGTCGAGTCAGATAGTTAACTGACCGAACAGCGCCAATGTCTCTCATCTCCACGAGCATTGGGTTGTTTGGCAGGGTCGGCGTTGGTGACCTGTGATTGGATACCATAGCAACGCGCCGGCTTGAGGAACCCCGCTTTCGAGATGGCGTGTCTCGATCACCTTGGACGTTGCATGAACAAAGGCTCTGGACAGATCAACAAAAGAACATGTCTAGTATCATATCATTTTCTGGTTCGATTGAACAAGAAAAGATACAAACGCCACTTTCAGACACGGAATTGTCTATTTAAACCGAGTGAGTCGCAGAAAAGGTGGTTGAAACAACAACGCTGACATGTTTAGCTCATCTGCATCACCACAATATTGGATCCACCATTCTCAGCTTCAAAACATGACTTCGAATGCTCCAACAGCCAAGCTGGCCGTCCTCATCGACGCAGACAACGCAAGCGCTGCAATGGTAGCCTTTGTCCTCGCAGAATTCGCAAAATACGGCACCACTTTCGTCAAGCGCGCTTACGGCGACTGGACCAGCTCCCGATTGAACAGTTGGAAGCCCCAACTCCTCCAGAATTCAATCCAGCCTATGCAACAGTTTGCATATACTTATGGAAAGAACGCGACTGATTCAGCTATGATCATCGACGCCATGGATTTGCTATACTCTAACAAATTCGATGGTTTCTGCATCGTGTCAAGTGACAGCGACTTTACGCGTCTTGCGTCACGCATTCGTGAGTCGGGACTGGTGGTTTATGGATGTGGAGAGCGGAAGACTCCGAAGCCGTTTGTCACTGCGTGTGATAAGTTCATTTACGTTGAGAATCTTGTGCCGAGATCTGGGACTCCGTCAATTGAGGTTGACGTTGCTGGAGCATCGACTACGATACCACTCAATGGAGTCTTGCCTAGCCAGAGACCCCCAGGCGGTCACGCACCGATTTCAGCGTTTTCTAAGGGAAAAGCACTTTTGATGGACTCACCAGTACCTGTCCGGGGCTTGTCTTCTGAGCAACCCTCTCCAGGGCCTTCGAATCGTGCACAAGTCGCGCGCCCCTCTAATAAGATTGATTTCCAGAAGGGCCGGACGGACTCACGGGCGAAATACAACGTCGAATCATCAGCGGAACCATCCAGTGCACAGAACATCAAAGCCGAGCCCTCCGACGCAGGACCACCCATCCCCTCATGGACTAGCACAACAAACGGCAAGCGCAAAAGACTTGACCCCGAAACCAACAGCCCAGCCCCAAACAGACCCCGAGCAACATCCCTCGAACCAAGCGAACTGCAACCTGAGCAACGAGCAGTTGATGAACAAGTAATCGAGTGGCTACGCGAAGCAGTCGAAGCAAGAACCGGTGAAGATGGCTGGGCTGGTCTTGCGGCTGTCGGAATGCTCATGAACAGATGGCATCCGGATTTCGATGTTCGAACATATGGGTACAAAAAGTTGCATGAGTTGATGGCGTCAACGGGATTATTTGAGTTTATGGATCGGAGTCCGGGGGATGGGAAGCCGATTGTCAAGTATGCGAGGTATCTTGTGGATGGAGATGATGGGGCTTCGGTTGAACCACCTTCGGTTGACCCAGCTCCGGTTGACTCACGTTCGAAGTAGATTTGTCTTTTTGATGATTTTGATGCCTGATTTTCCATTTGTAGTCTGATATTACATGGATAGCGGGCGACTTAGGAAAAGGATAAAGAGTAACAAATGTCTGTGTCTTGTAAATCTATCTCTCTTATGCTATGCCGAGTAAGAATGTGCGTTCTGTGAAGCAATTGGCTATGATTTGTGGTATAATGTCTAAATAGGGAGCTAGATGCGCTATTTGTAGTTAAAACCTATGGCTAAGGACTTATAATCACCAAACAGAACTTAGTCGTGGTTTCCCAAACAGAACCAGATCTGAGTCTCAACAACTCTCAAGATGTAGTCTTTACTAAACCGCTCAGCATACCCTGTTTATCAAAGAGAACAGTTGGATTGTCTCCGATATATAAGGTCTGTAATTATATCAACATACATAAAATTCAAGCCTTACCCCCTTTATATTATAAGATATTAATATCACAAACTCCTCCAAAGAAATCCGTCACTCCTTCTCCGGCTATCAACCCATATACAAAAGCCTCTTCTACGAGAGAAAATCCTCCGTCCCCTCGATTTACGCAGGATAAAGGGCGTCTCTCCACCGTATAGAATAGCCACTTTGTCACCGACCTGTGCGTTCCAAGGTGCCAATCCCAATAGCCCCGATAAGTTACTTACAATGAACGATGCGCGCATGCATCACAGATGCTCTTTATATACCTGCCATATTTCTTCTTATTTTCGGAATTATCCCCCCACGGCTCTCACAGTATCTCACGAAATCCTACAGGGACAGCTGAAACAGGTCGCTACGGCGTTGCGTTAGCCCGTGATATGCACAGCATGATCTTGATAATTACTTGTTCCATCTATGGTCGTGTAGCCAATCAAGGCTGGTTCAGTTTCTGCTGCCATTTCGGATGATTATTCACGAACTTCAAAAAACATAACAAGCATGCAAATGTCAACAGGGAGATGAAAACGAGGGAAGCATCCTGGTATGATAGTGTTCCCTGGTCATCCTTGAAATCAGCCTATAGCGCTGAATAGCGCATTGCCAAGATATAAAGAACTTCAGCTAGGCGCATCTAGCCCTGGCCATCCTCTTGGCAGACCACTCCAGTGCAGCCTTTTTCTACCACGCACCTATAAAGTCACGCTGAAAAAGCCTAGTTATCGCCATGTGAGCAATTTCTAAGGTGTCCGCTTCAAACAGTACCAAGGGACGGCTTGGGCAGATTGTTCACGAATACCAATCTTTGAGTCAAGGGCGGACGCTTTATTCCTTTACCTTTCCTACAATGGAATTATTAACTGTGAAGTCTTATCCTGCTAACTCTGCTCTCACGGGATTGGTCGGTAACTCAGACTTGCCCGTATCCTGCATCTCGGAAGCTTCTACACTATGCGCCTGTTTGACACCAGCGGACGGCTTACCATCTCCATCAATCTCAGCCTTTTGATACCCGGAGTCAGTAGTATGAGTCACTGCCCCGGGTGGCCTCTTCGTCTTCTTGCCAATCAAGAACCCAGCTCCAAGACCAAGAAGGATAAGACCAGCTACACCAATTCCCGCGCCAATACCTGCCTTTGCACCAGTCGAGAGGCCACCCTTATTTCCAGAGCCGGAACTTTCTTCACTTCCGCTAGAAGAGCTTCCTCCTTGCTTCGAACCCTCATCTTGAAGATCTGCTTCGTTGGTCGGCGTGCTGGGCTTGCGCTCTGTTGCAGGCTTGGTATGGTTCCCGACACACTTGTATGAACCCTTGACAATGTCATTGAGGAAGTGCTCATCGAACCAAGAACAATCCATGGTCTTGTCGCCTGCGAGGTAGAAATCCCCTGTAATGACCTCGAGACTGAAGAACTCGACATTGGTAAATGGCCCAGTCATGTTGATGCTATCAGCCTTTTTGAGCAAATTGGCTGTAAAGTTGAGAAGGCGAGGGTTATCGTGAATCTGCAGGTCCTTCACGTAGTTCAGCCTCGGTATAGAAAGGTCGTTTAGTGCAATATTCTCATCGATGCCAAGCGTGCAGTTTGCCGTCTTGAGACTCGGAAGACTAAGCTCAGAGAAGAAGTTGGATGTGAAGTTTAGCTTGCCCTTGAACCAATCGACATCATCGCCATGGACTTCGGTCAATTCAGGCATACTGGCATTGACGAGATCCCTAAAGATACCTCCAGCATCGCCACCGCTAGTATGAGTCGCGGGATCGCTGCGACCTCCGAGCTTCTTCAGGTTGGGTACTGAGAGATGTGTATCCCTTCCGTTTTCCTTGACGCGCAGCAAGCCAACTTCAGGGAGAGATAACGAGATGTAATCGAGATCCGAGTTACTTCTGATATCGACCGTGTAGTTGACAGACTTGAGATTATCCAATACCACACGCTCCAATCCGGCGTTCCCCCCAATTGTGATCTCACGCTCAACCTTCTCTGCAGATGAGGTGAAAAGCGCTCCGCCGGTGTCCTGAAACTCAACACCTTGAACATTGATACTCGAAACAGACGTAACGTTCAAGTACAAATTGCCAGCCTCAGACTGACTTGTCCCAGAACTGATCGTGAACCGTTGCGACATGTTGAGCTTCGGGTCTGTATTGATCGATACGTCGCCCCATCCCCAATAGGCAGCCAGCGCATCGATGCTTCGAAGGGCTAGAAGGGTTATATTTAGATAGCCCGGCGTCTTGGTAACTTTCCCTCTTGCGCCGTACATGAGAAGGTCGCTGGTGATGTTCTTGAGGGTCGAGCTGTAAAACGTAACATAATCGTCCGGGAAGTCGTTGTTGTACGTGATACCGCCGATGAGAGTCTCGACGCCAGTCATGTTGATGGTTCCCGTAACGTTGATGAGATGGAGGTCGCCCGTGTACGTTGGACATGACGCCGCAAGGCTCGATATTTGTGTCGTCTCGGTTATTGTCGAAGTAGTCTCGGCGGAACAGTCTAGGGCAGTTAGCCATGAGTGACGCTGTTGAATATGCAGTATGACTTACCAGCAATTACGCTCTCCATATGCCCTAGTAGGCATAATAGCGACCCCAAACGGGTCGCGCTTCTTAGATGGACCATATCTGGGTCTTCGCTGTTGCAGATGCGATGAGAGAAAGGGAGTCAGGCATGGATGCACAACGGGGGAAGGGGTCTTAAGGCATGCCAGTTCCTTCGCTTCAATCAGCCTTGAGTAGTCTCAATTAAGCTTAAACAAGACGGTGGCGTTAACTAGCATTAGCCCGTGGGACTCGGTAGCCCAGGATGCATTAGATGGGAAGCAAAGCAGCACAGAGTCAAAGGGCATCTACACAAGTCGCATCTCCCAGAGACGGTCAACATCAGCAGAGTATTGGATAGATATAATTGTTTACCTATTGACGTAATCTTCTCTTGCGGTCCTGTTACGACACGCAAACTGTCAATATCTGTGATTGTGGCAGTCTTGGCGTTGCACCCCTGCTCAATGAGGCTTTCTGTGAGGGCTTCCATTCGATGTCATTTTTCAGCTCGGATAACGTGGCTGGCTGTATAATTAAAAGCCACCCACCAACAGTATGAGTGGTCCATATCGCAGCAGGCAATCAAGACAATAACACCACCAAAAGAGAAAAAAAACATGACATTTACCATCTGTGCAACATCGCGATTAATTACACAAGCGTGATAACCGGAAACTCATCCTGCGCTTCAAGCTCCGGCCGTCGCCCCAAACCCTTCTCATCAACGAACCCAAACCCCAACCTCTCATACTCTTCACCCCCCTCAACTTTCTTAACCATCAATGCATAATAAGTCTCTTCGTCCCTTTCCTTAGCCTTCAGCAAGACGAGCGCAAAGAACTCCTTCCCTTCTAAACTCTTCACTATCTTCAATGCTTCTTGCGGCGCATCATCAGCCGTAAAGTCAAAGTCGAACCGCGAATCCGTCTCGTCGTGTGCTGTACGAACGGGAGGGTTATTATCGTAAGCATATCCTGGTTTCGTAGGATCCCAGTCTTTGACATCGAGATATAAACGCTCCATCGGCGCTTGGATTTGTATCTTCCCGGTTGTGACCTCGCCGTAGATGTTGGTACCCTTCAGGTCAACCTTGACGTCGAGAACCTTTGCAATCTCTTTGTAATCTCCCGTGACGCCAATGCCAGGAATTCCATCCATAGATGCCCATGACCAAGATGGTGCTCTGTATTCCGCAACACGCCTGCATCTCAGGCTCTGCCAAAGTAGTCCCTCTAAAAGGCGTGATCGCCAAAGACCAACGATGTACTCGTCGTTAAGACGTTTGGCAAAGATACTAGCGAGACCAGAGATGGCGGGCAGTTTATCCGAAGCCTTTGTTAATTTTCGAGGGCCATATATCCAGAGCAGGCTGTACCATGACTGATACAGTCTTGCCTTAGGATCATCCTGTCGTTCTTTATCGTCAGGCTCTTTTCTTTCTTCCTGCCCGTCTGGCATATCATGCACGTTCTCGAATCTCCAATCAAGGAACAAACCATCCTCCCCGCGAAATCCCTTACTACACTCAAAAAACATCTGCTGCTTTGTATAAAGCAAAGTTCGACACGACAGCACTCTTTCTTGAAGAGCCCAGCCTCGATCAGACAGTGGTTCATCCGGTAAACTTATATAAGTACTAGCCCCAGATTCTTCGTTGAGCTGAAGATTGAACGCCATGGCCTGTCCTCTAAGCTCTCCTGATGTGTACTCAAACGTCTTGTATTCCCTCGATATTGTCTCGCTGAATAGTCCTTCCGAGTGATCTTTTGCTTTCGAAGCAGCAATTGTTAGATAAGAGTTTGCGTAGATGGAGAGCATTTTTGATGATTCTCGCTCCCAGTCGTCGTAGTCGCCTTGACAGATGCAGATGCTGTCTATCCAGAGATATCTCACACCTAGTTCGCGTGCTAGTTTTATCACGTCTTGTTGCGTCTGCGATAGGTCGGAGATGATGATTTGACGTTTGCGTTCTTCAAGGGTTGCTTTGGTGGTAGTGAACTGCGGCGCTTTACCCCAGCAGTAGCTACAGAACGAATATCAGTGTAAGTCGTGTTGGTATTCTGCCTGAGAGTGATACCTGAGAGATATGTATTTTCCACGTTCCTGTCCGTCTGTTTCGCGGAGCTTCGCATAAGGACTGTTGATATCATCGCCCACGTCAACAACTCGACACGGCAACAGCGTCTCTCCGGGGCTGCAATCGGGATGCTTGTTGCATTTATTTACCCAATCGTGAGCCCTTGATATAGCCTGAACAGTTCCGCCATGTTGTTCAACAGGTCGTCCGCGAATAATTCGTGCCAGGGGATCATCTAGAAACATCAGTATCGCTATTCTTGAAGAGTATCTCCAACCTCACCGTCTGCTACACAAAGCCCAATGGCTGCCACAAGCCGTACATTTCGTTTATTCTTGTCATCCGTCGTACTCATAACCCAAAATCCATCCCCTCCAACCTCTCTCTTGACAATCCACATTTCCCATAGCGGCCAACCGTACTTCATTATTGTCCCCGCATCCCACTGGGGCTTCAACTCCTCAAGCTCGGACTGGCATAACTCGACCTGACTGAGAATCAAGCAACAAATACCGCAGCCTTTACTATTCGCACCATCACGTAGAGCTTCGAGACTTTGATGATGTAGGTAGCCTCGGCTATCCTGGGGCCAGTGGTGAAAGTCTTGGAGATATGGATATCCACTGCTGGACGGCCATGACTCAGGTGGGACTGTGGGAAGGTTCTCCCAGGGAATTTCTCTGCAGAGATCGCATAAAACCATTTTTCTGTATCGTTGGAGTTGAGATTCATGCTTTTCGATAGGCAACAGCGTGAAACTCGAATGTCAGACACAAGCACTGATGCCTGAGGCATGAGCTGATAATTCCCGCTTAACGGCCGGACTGGGCTTCCACTAGTCGTCCAGATAAGATAACCGCTGTATATATATGCATATTGAAGAACACATATAAGGAATATATTGTTTCACCTGATCTCGAAATATATGTCACCGTCTTCTTTCTTATCAGTAGTGATTCACTAAAAGATTCTCTATTATTTGGCCGGTCCAGCTGTGCTATACTGCTAAATCTCGAAAACGGTTCAAGCAGCAGTTTACGCATTGAGGTCAGCTACATACTCGAATAAAAGCCCACTTCCACAATTTTCGGATTTTACATATATCTATCTTATCTTTCATCTAGGTTTCGCTACCCCATTCTTGAACATAGAAGTTCAGTAGACTGTGAAAACACGCATTGTGGGACCCCCACTTCTGGCTTATGAGAGATACATCTAATATGAAAAATATATAAAAATACGGATTGCCTATTGGGAAACTATAATCTTGTGGTAAACAAACTTCTCAACACAAGAGTTTCTTTCTCTAGCTTACAAGGAAGCCTCAAGTTTATCTGTGAACAGAATCGGCGTCCGCCAAAAGTGAGCTACCCTACACATTCCTCCCCAGGAGGCAAGCTGACATTTCCCAGTGTCTTCATCCGAGACAGAGGCAATCACTTCTGTTCTCCACGCCTACGGAACAGCTCTAAAAGACCGAAATGTCAAGCAGACAGTCGCACTCTACACCAACGATGGCGTAATAATGCCCCCCCACTTTAGCGCCAGCGCAGGCACGGAAGCTCTCACAGAAACCTATGAGCGAATCTTTAACAGCATTCAACTCACCATCACCTTTGGTATCGACGAGATTGTTGTGATGTCGCCAGAGTGGGCTTTTGCAAGGACAACAGCAGAGGGTACAAAGACTATGCTGCAGACCCAAACATCAGAGCCTCATTCCAACCAAGAGCTGTTCATTCTGAAGAAGGTGGACGGGAGCTGGAAAATAGCGCGATATGCTTTTTCTACAATGAAACCACTTGTGCAGGATGGTATTCGGCGGAGCTGAGCGAGATGTCCACCAGTCAGAGGCTCAGAGATAGTGATTAGACCTGATCGGAAGTCCTCAATAAATATGTTTATCACCGTATCACACATCCATTGGCCAGTTCGTTGTGGTGAACGTTTCCAATAAACAAAACATTCAGAGATTATCTCCGGGAATGACAAGGCTTGCGAGGTTCCGCAGCTAACTTCTTGGTGTCGTTTCATCCCATTCTTGGCAGTGTCAGAGTCATCCGCGTATACATCCCTGCATCACATCCCCAAAACACAAGAATCGGGATATTTTAAGTTTGCCGATACAAAAACACTCTAACAAATACGACATGTAACAATAGGCGTATTTCTCACGTCATTCTTCAGCGGTGAATAATCAATCAGCCCATGCCTTGAACTTTCAGCTACCGGCCAAGCGTGCCCAAATCGGACCGGACCGAGAAGCTCCGCAGAACAATTCTTCCGTGGAGCGCTTACACCGATGGAATAATATTCCCCGAAGCTCTTGGAGGCACTAGTTCCAGTGCCTACTGAAACTCAAACCCAAAATTAAAGGAGTACACCAAATGCCGAGGCAGCCGCAAACTATAAGATCAACACAATGTCTTTTGTTTCAAACATGATGATCTTTAACAAACCTCATAAACTCTATCGATAATGTGGAAGCTTCTCGTCAGCGGCTTCATCGCCGTCGCGTCCCTCAGCGGCGTAAACGCTGCTTATCCTAACCCTGGCCCCGTCACCGGCAATACCCGTGTCCATGATCCTACGGTTGTCAAGACTCCTAGCGGTGGATACTTGTTGGCTCATACAGGAGACAACGTTGCGCTCAAGACATCTTCTGATCGAACAGCTTGGAAGGATGCAGGTGCCGTTTTCCCCAATGGTGCGCCTTGGACTACGCAGTATACAAAGGGCGACAAGAACCTCTGGGCACCTGATATCTCGTACCATAACGGCCAGTACTACCTGTACTACTCCGCCTCTTCATTCGGGAAGCGCACCTCTGCTATTTTCCTTGCCACTAGCAAGACCGGTGCCTCAGGATCATGGACCAACCAAGGCGTCGTCGTCGAATCCAACGACAACAACGATTATAACGCCATCGACGGCAATCTCTTCGTCGACTCCGATGGAAAATGGTGGCTCTCCTTCGGCTCCTTCTGGTCCGGCATAAAATTAATCCAACTCGACCCCAAGACCGGCAAGCGCACCGGAACAAGCATGTACTCCCTCGCCAAGCGCGACGCCTCCGTCGAAGGCGCCGTCGAAGCACCCTTCATCACCAAGCGCGGAAGCACATACTACCTCTGGGTGTCGTTCGACAAGTGCTGCCAGGGCGCTGCGAGCACGTATCGTGTTATGGTTGGACGGTCGAACAGCATTACTGGGCCTTATGTTGATAAGGCTGGTAAGCAGATGATGTCTGGTGGAGGAACAGAGATTATGGCTAGTCATGGGTCGATTCATGGACCGGGACATAATGCTGTTTTCACTGATACTGATGCGGATGTTCTTGTTTATCATTATTATGATAATGCTGGTACTGCGCTTTTGGGTATTAACTTGCTCAAGTATGATAATGGCTGGCCTGTTGCTTACTAGAGGCGTATCCTTGACCTCGAAGATGGGAATATTTGGCCTGTTTGGGTGGTGAGCTGGGACCTCTTTGTACATGCATTGCATCTTGTAAATACTTCAACTTCGATATATATACTGTATGGCTGTCTGCCACGAATAACATATGAATCTACAGTAATTCAAGTTCTCTTGTAACAGTGTACGCTTCTACGTATCAATTATCTTGATAAGTATATAATACAGTACCGGTAGCATTGGCAATGCTGACGACATTGCTTCAGATTCCATGCAATGGGCGCTTCTCCAGCAAGTTTCCCAGAGCTCCCCGGACGCTCCTCCAACACTAGAGATGAACAGGAACCAAGCCGAGCGATCGTCCCACCTCGTGACCAAAACGTGGTTTAGTCGCCCCACGGTCTCGGCAGGTAGCATTGGAGTTTTATACGAGGTCAGTTAATTACCCAATGACTCGAGCGCTTAACCACCCCGCAACGCCGATCCCCCAGAGTCAATGCGGGGGAAACATCTTGACTTTGCGCACGAATAGAATTACAGCAATGAATGGTTTACCCCGTGGAGAAGAATGTTCGGTCCGTGACGGGCCGGAGAACTGGTAATAGGGTAATAGTTCCAGGAAATGGTGACGCTTGGCGATCTTGGTGATGATATATATAGACCGTGTAAGTCGCCATTCGCAGTGATGTAGCCAACAGAGAAACAGACCTTGCAAATCTGAGATCAGCATCCCCATCATGCGTCTTCTATCTTTGCCCAGCCATCTCCTCGTGGCTTTCCTAACCCTCAAAGAGGCTTCATCCCTCGCCCTCACAAAACGCGACAGCCCCGTCCTTCCCGGTCTCTGGGCTGACCCCAACATCGCCATCGTCAACAAAACATATTACATCTACCCTACCACTGACGGCTTCGAAGGCTGGGGTGGCAACGTATTCTACTGGTGGAAATCATCAGATCTCGTATCATGGACAAAGAGCGAGAAGCCGTTCCTCACTCTCGATGGTGCGAATGGCAACGTTCCTTGGGCTACTGGTAATGCCTGGGCTCCTGCGTTTGCTGCTCGTGGGGGCAAGTATTACTTCTATCATAGTGGGAATAATCCCTCTGTGAAGGATGGTCATAAGAGTATTGGTGCGGCGGTGGCTGATCATCCTGAGGGACCGTGGAAGGCGCAGGATAAGCCGATGATCAAGGGAACTTCTGATGAAGAAATTGTCAGCAATCAGGCTATTGATCCAGCTGCTTTTGAAGATCCCGAGACTGGGAAGTGGTACATTTACTGGGGAAACGGTGTCCCTATTGTCGCAGAGTTAAACGACGACATGGTTTCTCTCAAAGCAGGCTGGCACAAAATCTCAGGTCTTGAGAACTTTCGCGAAGGCCTTTTCGTCAACTATCGCGATGGGACATACCACCTAACATACTCTATCGACGACACTGGCTCAGAGAACTATCGCGTTGGGTACGCTACGGCCGATAACCCCCTTGGACCATGGACTTATCGCGGTGTTCTTCTGGAGAAGGATGAATCAAAGGGTATTCTTGGTACGGGACATAATTCTGTTATCAACATTCCTGGAACGGATGAGTGGTATATCGCGTATCATCGATTCCATATTCCAGACGGCGGTGGTTATAGAAGGGAGACTACGATTGATAAGTTGCCTATTGACAAGGATAAGGGGTTGTTTGCAAAGGTTACGCCGACGTTGGAGAGTGTTGATCCTAGACCTCTGTAGGTAAAATAGCCGACAATTTATTCATTTATGTGTTATATTGTTTCGGTGAATGGTGGAAATCCACATGGACATGACAGTACTACCAACCCATTTCGACATTCAGTTATCAAATCGTCCAGGTCCTTGTTTGCTCTCACATCGTAAAGACTTGATCTTCCCCGAAAGCCTGATTGTCCATCCCCGCCAGAGCTCTTCGCGACCGCCAACCACGTGAACTCGTCAGTATCAATCCCGACCTTTTCGGAATGAGCAAGAGTCTTGTCCGCCCACTCCTCGCAAAATTGATCCTGCTCATCTAGCAGAAAGTTTAACTTATACTTTGATCTGAAGTATTGAGGATAATTATATAAGTTTATGATATTCTATGATATTTTAAGATAAACTTAGTGGGCTCTTGGGGTAGTTTAGTACGGCCCCTCACCTTGTAGTATAAAGTCCTTTACCTGTTGACTCATGCCGCGGGGCGGGGCGAGCCAACTAAGCAAGCTTAGTTGGGCCCAAAACGGTGGGACGGCACAAAAGGGTGGGACAACTGAAGGGCCCGGTTTTTGGTGCTCTTTAGGGCATTTTCAGTTCTTCAACACTCTCATCAGGTCAAAAAAAGTGAAAATTGTTGGCATTATGAAATGAAGCTTCTTGTGATGATATATTTGCTATTGACTGTGTATGACCGGGCGAAATGACTGCCGCGGCGCCCAAACGGCTTCTTGATTGAGAACGACTTCTCATGCATTTCTCACCTAATTGAGGGGGGTTCTTGTTCATCGTAAAGTGCCTGAGTGGCCTCCAAGGCTTCGGCTTCCTCTATTATGCGATTTATGAAGGCATCATCATATCGGGCGTGGCGTTGAGGCGGGCATGGTGTTGAGGGTATCGTTGAAAGGGGGGACTCGCGGTCGGGTAGGCAGGGCGGCGATGAGGGCATCTCGAGATCTTCTTCATCAGATAGATCGATATCTTCATCCTCATCCTCATCGGCCGGCGGTTGTGTGAGCGTAAAATCGACGGTATCATCACTGCAGAGAAGGCGTGATAAATTTGCTAACGAGAGGGGCTTATCTGCAAAGCGTGCTTTGCGAATAGCCTCACGGGCTTCCGGGGCAAGCTGGGTATCGATTATAAAGAAATCCTCCTTTTCATTTAATTGAGAAGTCATCTCAGCTCGTGAGGAGTCATATGAGGCATATTCAACATCCTTCCCGGTATGTTCAAGCCACTGTTTAAACTGTAACCTCTTCTCAATGCCGTTGACGATAACCTCCTTCTTCTTCCGCCACTCATCTTTTATCTCTCGCATCTGCCGTATCGCAAAAGATCGAAGATTCCGAAGTTGTGAGCGCTGCTGCGCCTTATCTCCTGCTTTTACAAACTCAGTATGTTGTTCTCGAAGCTCCTCCAAGCTCATATTGTGAATATAATCTCCTACCGGTCGTGCTCGCTTGCCGCGCTTTCTTTGGTGATATCTCTTCTCGATACGCGCTCGGCGATCTTCAACATGATTCCTCACGATATTCTCAAGCACAATAGCTTCATTGACGATCTTCCGGACCGATTCTAGTCCCCTAAGCGTTGGGGAGCTCAGAATATCGTGATAGCGGTTGCCGACATCTCTTGCTGTATCAGAGGCCAGAGGAAAGCGATTTTCCTGCGGTAAAAGCGAAGATAACGCCGGATCAATAGCCTTACGAGTCTTCAGCTTCTTCTTTAAAAGATAGCTAACTGCAGGCACCTCAGTGGGCGGGAAAATTCCTGACTTTTCGAAGCCTGTGATGATGTGGGCCGGCGTGAAGCCTTCATCAAAGATCTCCTGAGATAACGAGGATTAGTATGTGAAAAGCGGGGTATTTGAGAGAAGGTTGAAGCTGATTACACATACCTTGAAGGAGCCGGCAAAGTCACGGCGGTTGAAGCTCAAATTTCCCTTCCGCAAAGCATCTCGCAGCCTTTTTTGGTGTGCATTCTTTAACCACTGAAAAACACCAAGATCCATCGGTTGAAGTATGTGAGTTGAATGAGGAAGAAGGTAAGCAACGAGAATATTAAATTTTATACAGTATTCTCGAAAGGCGAAAGAGCCGTGACCGGAGAAGCCGTCGATAACGAGCAACCGCCACACGAGATCCTCTTCAGCCTTTCCTTCCGTGCCGGGAGGCCTGTCATATGAAGCGGCAGCATTAGAAGAGCTTTTTAGGTGCTCGTTACACCCAAACCACGCTTCAAAATCCAGCTGACGATGTTGAACCGCTGCAGATTTCTCCCAAGACTTCCGGTTGAAGTCTCTCGCCCACTCGAGCGTTATATCGCTATTCGAGAATGCCGTATCTGACTGTGCAAACCGCATCTCGAGATCTCCTTCTATATTCGCCCACTCGAGCGTTGGAAAGGCTTTGAAGATAAGCCACGGCGGAGTGGTTTCTCCAGCGGCGTTGCCCGTACCGATCACGGTACAAGTCTCTCGATCATTAGGGGAATATACCTCTGTTGCGGTCTTCTTCTTAGTACGTACAACGAGGCATTGTATCCGCTCTCGCAGTATTCCGACTCTAATACCTGCTTGATCAGCATTCCAAATTTCCGAGGCGCCGATTCTGTATCTCGTGATAACCTCATTGAGCCGCTTGAACCACTGCTTCGTCTCCTCCACGCCGGCTTCCTCATACTCATAGCGCGCTGCTTCCTTCGCCTCCAATATCGAGGTATCAAGCTCAGGATGATCATCACGGAAGCGCTTGTACCACATCTTCCCGACCGGCTCGGTGTCAGGATCACGGCGGCTTCTTATGGTGTTGACTGCATCCACAATCTCGCCTTTGGAAGCCGGAAGACCGGACTTCTGCATCCAAATAATGAAGCACACGATAGCCTCATCTTCATCATCCGAAAGAAGTCGCGGCCGGCCGATATTTGGCTAAATAACGAGCTCATAATCAAGGGTATTCGCATCTTCAAGCCGCTTGATGATCCGAGCAATAGACGACTTCTTAGAGCCGGGATATCGTCGTTCAGCATCGCGGAGAGAGAGAGCCTTCTTTGGCCCGTTAGAAGCATCACGAGATAAGCCCTTTTGGAGTCGTTGGCGTGAAAGAACAACTGCCTGAGCAGCTTGGAGGTTAGGATCTGATGGCATAATGCACTTGGACAAAATTAGTACTTTTTTCACTAATTGGCGTCCAGATTTGAGTGGAAATCACATACAAAATCGATGAAATTCGCGACAACCGGCTGTGAGGGGTTGTCCCACCCTTTTGTGCCGTCCCACCGTTTTGGGCCCAACTAAGCTTGCTTAGTTGGCTCGCCCCGCCCCGCGGCATGAGTCAACAGGTAATACAATTATGCACAAGATAAAATAAAACAGATAAATTTTTAAAATAAAATAGCATACTGTACTTGTAGGGCGAGCATACGATTGAAAATTCGTTGAGAAAAATTGAATATGTAACTTCCTTGAGGTAACACTACTGAACTCCAGTCACAATCGTTTAACATCCGTCTTCTCAGAGGACAAGCCGAATGAACTTATTGGCTAAGATATGCCTCAATAAGGCCCATCGTACTCGTGCTGTTCCTATGGACCTTGACAACCTTGAATTTAGAATCTGCTTCCCTAAGCAACTTCTCAAAATCTCCCCTAGTCCGTTCCTTTGATCCTGCGACTACAAACATACACATATCACACTGTCTCGATAAATGTTCCTGATACTTTGAAACCTCATTCAGTTCTGGCAAGACTTCCTCGTTGATGAGAAGAGGAGTACCAGGTTTGCATTTCTCCAATGCTGGGACGAGGGCCCGAAGGATCTTGATGCAGTCTTCATCTCTCCAGTTATGAAGACACTGACGCATGAAGAACGCACTTGCGTCGGCGATGGGTTGGTCCTTGAAGAAGTCGTGTTGCATAAACGAGACTCTCTCTGCAATCTCAGATGGCAAATTTGCTTTTCCATCTTCCAGAGCTTCAACGCTGGAGTCTTGAACGATAAAGGTCAGATTCGGGAACACAGCCGCTAGGTCCATAGAAACATGTCCACTCGCACCTCCAACATCGACAACCTTCCCAGGAGCTTCAAGCTTAGCCCACTGGAAACCATCGCGAAGTGCAGAGATTGAGCGATCCATTTGAGTCAACGCAGCCATAGCCTTTGCGAAATTGAGGCCTTTCTCAGGGTTCTCGGCGTAGAATTGATACGGCGGTGTGCCATGGCGCGTAGAAAACGGCGAATCAGCATCGGCAGATCCATTCTGATCATTTTGAACGAATTCAGCGGCGTCGGACGCTGCTTTGAGCATTTCATCAAATTGCATCCAGAGTATAGCTTCCATGTCGCTGTCTCTTGCGATGAGCGCTGAGCTTGCAGTGTGAGTGAACACATCTGGCTCGATTTCCTCGAAAACGCGTTGGGTTGCAAGATGCTTGATCACTCTACGGCAGCGATCTTGATCGATTCCAGCTTTGGATGCCAGCTCTGAAATACTGATCTTGCCACCGAGGGGGACATGTCTGAAAATGCCGAAATGAAGCGCAACCTGGTATGCTGCAAGAGTGTAGTGACTCATGAAAAAGGAGCGGTATTCATTTGCTGGGCCGTTGACCAGCCGGAGGAGGTCTTGTGCTGCATCGTTGAGTTGGATCCTGGTGGAGTGAATATCGGCATCGCCTTGAATAGCCTTGCTGTTCTGATCAAAGGAAGGTTCCTGCTGCTTGGTGGCCTGTAGGTGTTGCACGATAGTCTCAGTAGCTTGCTGAACAGTCTGCGCTAGGTGCAGAAGGTTTGAGTGGTTTGTTGATCCCATTTCCCAAGAGATATATCGTGGTTTCTCAATGGGTTTTCTGCTAAGATTGCAAGTAGAGACTGGCTTTCAAAAAAACTGATACCGGCTCTGACCATGCAAAGAGTTTAATATCCGTTTCTCCCCCATCAGCTATATATACCTATTCAATCAAGTTGTTGTCCTCATTACGCTTTTGGCAGATAATGTTGCTGACCACCTAATGTCAGAGCCTTATTCACGGTGTGATAAAAAGATACCGAACGTGCATATCAACAACCCATTTACATGTATTCATGCAGCCACATCACCATGTTTACTGCACAATCTCTCCGGTCTTCGGGTCCCGAACATAAGCGGAAAGTTCATCACCCAATTGAGTTTACACACACTTCTTTCGGCGCATTAATAATCAGTATTAGTATGCATAAGATCTACACATCTACCGTTCGATTGGCTGACATGCAACGGCCTTATCGAAAATCGCCGGTAGCTCAGCCACAGTGACAGTCTTGCTCGCGAACATCGCGCTCTTGTCAAACGCGAGAAACCCTGTACCCTCGTAGCACCCAACATACTCCGCGTCAATCTCATTTCCCTTTATGATGCCGAGATCAACCCAGAGGAGAATATCACCGCCTTGCATTGGGCCGCCGGGGCCGTATGCTGACATGAAGTTACGTCGCAGCTTGACGTGGCCTTTATCCCATCTTCCCATGTGCTCCATCTTGGAAAGGTCGGTCCAGTAGAGGATCTGGGCCTGTCGGATGTAGTCAAGGCCTGGAAATATGCCACCATTGTGCGTACCATTGGATTCTGTACCGTTTGTTGCTCCAAGGGACTTCTCCCCTGCAAATGCGTGGCATGCCCTTGCTGATACCATTCCTTTCTCTGGCCCTGACGTAACGACATTAGTAACCCACTGTTTCGTAAGACTATAGAAGTTTTCGTCCCAGTACTCGCGCTCTTTTTCCTTCATAGCGCTGTAGTCCTGCCCTTCAATAACGATGCAGAGGTTGTCCGGGAACTTGGCGATCTGGACCCTTCCAGCACGAATCTTATCCACTGTGAACTTGGTTGGTTGCAAAGTGGTCAAAGGAGAGCTAAAGGTATCCCCGTCAAAATCAGGTATCATACGAGAACGATACGCTCCCCAATACCCGGTCTTCTCAGTAAGAGGCGTAAGTTCTCCACAGTGACCAAAGCCTACTGGATCTTTGCCGGTCGATTCATGCATAGATCTGGTGGCTGGGAGACAGATTGTTTCTCTCCAGAATCCAGCGTCATCTGGAAGTGACTCCCAAAAGCTTTTCGTAGAGTCGCTTTCCCACCATGACTTGAAGCTTTGAGGTGAGTTCCAGTAGGTCATCCAGACCCTGGAGGGGATATTATTCTGTTCTAAGCGCTCAACAGGGACATAAGCATGCTTGATAAGATTATCGAACGTTTCTATAAGCTCCAGCTTATTGGTGCTTGGAGTATCAGCATGGTACTGGCATCCGAAGATAGAGAGGGCAAAGTGATGCGAAGAGGAAAAGCGCGAGCGAAGCATGTTGACGGAGAGTCGATAATAAGCAGTAATATAATCGCAAATAGGTTATACAAGCAAGGTAAGGGATACCATTAAATTTATATACTACGACTCATAACAGTGCTTCACTGGCAAATGATACTATCCGTTTCACTGCAAGTGTGCCTTCACAGTCCGGATAACAAAATCCCAGGTTTTTGAAAGAAGACCACAGTCCCGGAAATTAAATATCCCAATGCTGATCACCCAAATTCAAGATCGTGGGGAAGCCGTGGATACTTGATATCCGGATAAGATATCCTACGCTAACGTGGCTCTGGAGCGGCGACCATTCTGAAAGGGTTAGCTTCTTGAAATAAAGAGCAGTCTAAGGCCACGTGAAGGATGCCAGTGTGTCATCAACATTCACTGTCTGGTGATTGGGTCAGTAAATGTGAGATCGCATCTAGTGATGTCAATGGGGGCATGAGGTATGTGTAATGAATTCTTGCTATGGTATCATGTGTCCCGGGATGTCATTATAATATTCAGACCTTCGAAGACGAAGTTTTAGGAAAAGGCTATTATAATTCGAATCTATTCTAATTAACTATTTGCATGACCTCCAGGCTAGTCTTCAAAAGTCTACACGCGGCATGTTCTATTTTATGGTATTATCTGTCTTAATTTCTTTACTGGCCCTTACCAAGCAGCACCAGATTAGCTACGTTCATAATAGCAATGATCAGCCATATTACAACTGCAATAGCCGTGGTATACCATGCATTTCGCATTTTCACGTCATCTAGGTCATTCCTCTGTCCCGTCATCAACGTTGGTTGTCCTTCAACATGCAGTCGCGCAGGACCGGATCTAACAGTCATGAACTTATTCCTGCTCGTGAAGTAAATAAGAGGCGCTGTAACAAAGGGAAGAACGATACTCAATGCCACCTGCGAACCATTGAGAGCAGCGTTCAGCCCAGACCGACCCACTGCGCCAGCGATAATGATACTTGGCGTGATGCTAATGCTTCTTGTCATCAACCGTCGTAGCCAGGGACGCATCTTGACATTAAGAGCGCCTTCACTGACCATCTGACCGGCGATAGTACAGACAATACCCGCTGTGATACCAGATAACAGCAACGCCAGTGCAAACAATATTCCTGCTGCGGGAGAGATTGATGATGAGAGTAAATCGTGAATGCTGAAGATATCGGCATCAACGGCATCTGGGTTCTTGTATAACGACGCACCTGCAACGATCAAGATGGCTGAGTTGACGAAGAGGGCAAAGGTAAACAGCGCGATAGCAAGTTCGGCGATGGAGGTCTTGAGTGAGGACTGGATAGCTTCAAGTGACGGGATGTAGTAGGTCTTTTCGGATACTTGATTTCCAGATGTACTGCTTGGGGACGGGCTGGGAGGCACAAGCCCTCGTTTAACATCATACTCTCGTAGACGAGGCTGGACGATACCGGAGCCTAGATAGAGACTATGTGGCATGACCGTCGCACCCAGGATACCGCATGCCTGGTACAACCTAATCTGGTCAGAATACAAATGCTGCATAAATTGCGGTTGGGGACTCACCCTTGCTGCTCAACGATGCTCTTAGATGGCAAATAGCCCTTGAACACCTCTCCAACCGAAGTGTTCTGTATCAAGGACAACTGAATACAGAAGCATATGACAACTCCCATAACCAGGCACAGAATAAAGTACTCGAATATTCTCAGACCTCTCATGGATTTATCAGGGTTGTAGAAGAGTAGAATGACCATTACATCTGCGATGGAGATGGCGCATCCTGCGACGAGAGGGACTTTGGGGAAGAGAAGGTTGAGTGCGATTGCAAAGCCGATCACCTAATAAGTCAAGTTCAGTGAAAAGGACCAGAATATCAGTGGTGGCAGAACTGGCATACCTCTGCGATATCCGTCGCAATAATGGCGATTTCTGCAAATATGTAGAGTATGATGTTAAGCCATCTCGGCAGAAACGCTCGACAAGCTTCAGCTAGGTTAAATCCACTGACGGTACCAAGCTTGATAGCGAGACTTTGGAGAAATATGGCAAAGAGGTTGGATAAGAGGACAATGAAGAGTAACTTGAAGCGGTAAGAGGCACCAGCAGCAATGTCTGTTGAGTAATTTCCAGGATCGACTAGCAGAGCATTTGTAAGCCACGGTCATACAATGAAGATGGGTATATAATAAGGAAGACCTACTATAAGCGACAGCGATCATGAAACCTGGACCGATGAAGGATAAGAATTTGATCAACGTCTTCTTGCATCGTTTGAGACGTAATAGCCATGCGCCAGGATCTCTTCTAGGCGTCGGAGAACATTGCGACTCTGTAGGTAAGGTTACAGGGCCATTTACTTGAGTTTGGCTCCTCTCTACCCTTTGCTCATCCTGGTTGGCTGAGGACATGATGGTGGCCTTGGCGTTCTTGGTATTGGGCTAGGAATGGGTTTCTCAGGAGTGAAAAATGGAAACTACGCTATACTAGAATGGGATCACGTGTCGTCGTGAGACAATACGAGGCGACGCGACTTTAGTGAGTTTACCCCTGCCAAGGAGATGGAAACCACGATAAATGTTCTCAATTGAGATCTGGAGGCGATGTCAATTACGATGCAGTAGTACCCAACAAAGAATCACTGCATACTGGGCTCATCAGCCAGGGTTGGTCTTCTGAAGAAATACCACATTTATTCTAGTCCGAAACATGCATTGTCCTTCCTGGGTTCCATCTTGGCCCTGGAGAGGAGATGCAGCGTAACTAAATTCGGGGTATTGACTTGTCACTATAAAAACGACCTACAGCTTGGAGATGTATCATGGATTGGGGGAGGCGGAGAGGATAAATACTTTTCCGATTCACTGAAGACAGATTCACAAGCGAGTCGGCTGTGCGGATACGGTTCACTAGGACATCCGTATCCGAACAGTGCGGATAAGTCAGCGGGGTACTGCTGTAACCTCTTGCCCATTGAATTCACGCAGCATCAACTTGGAATAATATTTTGCTTTTTACCCATTCTCTGAATCACTGCAGGAAGTTCTTCCAAAATTCAGCTCGCAGCCCTGGACTAAGACTTGCTCGGAACAATGACGTCACAACTCTGGTCCTCAACTCCATGGGTCGATTCTGGCGATACCTGGCATAAGCTTCGTGTTCCATACGTACAAGATGCAACGTATCTACATACTCTTGATATATGGCAACCAAAATCTCTCCAGGGGTTTTCGCCCCAAACAGCGGATTCGTTGCCTCGTGGGAAAGGCCCTTGGGTCATCTATATCCACGGCGGGGCATGGCGAGACCCGCTCGTCGACTCCTCGTCCTTCGAAGCTACTGCCCTCAAACTGCTGAGCGACAAAAGCACGTCAATCGCAGGAGTCGCATCGATCAATTATCCTCTTTCAAGTCATCCAAATCATCCTACACATCCCGCACCACCTCGCGATCCTTCGGAAGGTGTTGATGTTGCTCGGCAAGCTAGACACCCTGATCACATAATCGCTCTGCTCACGGCTATCTCATTTATTCAAAATGAACTTGGGGTAGCACACGAGTATGTACTGTCTGGCCACAGTTGCGGCGCCACCATGGCTTTCCAGACAGTCATGAACCCCGATCGCTGGTTGGGTACTGCAAAGAAGATTACGGTTCCTACAGTGCAGAAGCCCAGCGTCATAGCTCCTCTAAACGGGCTATACGATCTCGCTGCCTTCATAAACGATCCACCAGAATCTCACAAACAACTAAAATCACTGTATACCGACTTCACGAAAAATGCATTTGGAGACGACGAGGCGGTTTGGAAGGCCATCTGCCCTACGAGTGTTGCAGACTGGAAGACAGAGTGGCCTGAAGGCAAGGTCGTCGTTATTGCTCAGAGTAAAGAAGACGGCCTTGTTCCGTATGCTCAGACTGAGCTTATGAAGGATCACCTGAGAAAGACGTCAACGCTTGAAGTTGTTGAGATGAAAGCTAGTGGTGACCATAACGATCTGTGGAAGCAAGCCGATGAGATTGTAAATATTATAAAGCGCGCGATTGGATATTTACCTAAGCCATGATATCTTGAGGACATAGACAATTACAAGCCCGTTTAGGTTAAATGAGCAAGGTTCACATTGATCAAATCTATCAAACATTGAATAACCTCATATTTGGCAGTTGGCTACCATCTCTCCACGGATCCAACACTGCTTGTACTTCTTGATCATTGAGATCGTGTTTTCTTAGGTGTTTGCAACCGCTTGTTATATCTTGACGCTATTTACCAACTCATGTCTATTGAAATCTCAAACAAGTAATGCGTCTCAAATTTCATGCTTGCTTCTAGTAAGAGTTGATGCAATAACCGCTGCGCCAACACCACTTCCGGGAGACAGCATAAACTCCACATCATCCTTGCCAGTATCTGAAAGCTTCTCCCAACCAAGGATCTCACCCAGGGCTTTTGACAATTCTCTCTTGAAATGGGGATGCTTCTCAAACAAAGATCCTTCAACGCCGACGTGGCATGTCTTGAGGTTTCTCTTCATGCATATCGCTGCGACGCCTGTTGATGAAAGACGCGCTGCGCGGGTTGTTATAAGTGTCGCCACGTTTCTCATGAACTCGAGCTCCTGCAGGTTTGGAGATACTCCGAGCTTTGAGACAGATAGGTCGTGCGATGTCTTGAAGTCTTTCGACGTGTCCCTAGACCCATAGTTAGTGTCAGCGCCTTAATGTGAGAATTGTTGACATACTCTTCAATCGCCGACAGAAACGACGAATCCATAAAATACGGCTCCTGCATCTTCTCCAAACTCTGTCCCTCCCAAAACGTCTCATCCCTCCTCTTAACATCAAGCATAATCAACCGAAACAACTCTCCAAGATACAAACCCGCAACCATCTTCTCAAACGCCTGCTGCCGCTTCCTCGGTGATGCATCATCAATAGCGATATCAAAAGATGTGAATGGCAAAACAACATGCTCATTGTCAAAAGCGCCCCATTCGCAATTAATCGCCATGAGAGCCTCGGCGGGAAGGCCTTCCATGTCGAGCTTGGGGATGGATTGGCATCTTTCGAAGTAGGCGCCGTTGCATCCTGTGCCGAAAACGCAGCCGATGGCTGTTTCGGAGTTGATGTATGCTGAGGCCATCATTGTGGCGGTTGTGTCGTTTGTTACGACGCGGACTTTGAGAGGGAGTTTCTGTGAATATGTCAGCCTCTGGCACGCGTTGAAGAATAGGAAAATTCGTACCCTTTTCGCGATAGCGTGTCTCAATGAAGCCGCTGCATCACGACCCTCACAATCAGCAACATTAAATCCCTTCGTCCACCTCTGAAGAATTCCCTCATCGATAGTCCTCTGCGTCGTAGGAAATGAGAAAATAAAACTTAAATCCGTGTTTGTTCCAGTTTCAAAGTCAGCTGTTTTGAGAAATTCCTCGAGATGTCCAGCGACAAAGTCCCAGAGCTTCTCGGCATCTCCAGTCTTTAATTCTTTGGGAAGTTTGTGCGTGACTTGGTCGACTTTAAAGCCGGATTTCTCCTCGGACAGTTCGACGGAGAATACTCTGAGGTTTGTGCCGCCTAGGTCTAGGACGAGATATTTTCCTATTTCGTTGCCGGTTGGTTGTTGCATTACCCATGTTGGGTTCATTGGCTGGTGCTAATTAGCTGCTGGGCTCAAGGTGACAAATTTTAAGACTCACGATGCTGCCACCGTTTACACTCAGCCCTGTAATCATCTTAGCTTCCATCAATCATGTACCCACCGTGAGCCATACCTTTATCTAACTCATCAATGAAATGGTTGGTGATATGCTTCAACTTTGCGGTATCAACCGTAAAGTCTCGCTCAAGCTCTTGGAGATATGTTTTGAGGTTCGCCATTATTACGTCACTAAAAATTTAGATAGTAATATCATTAAAAAAGATCAAACATCGGGACAAGGTTTCCCATAAGCTTATATACCATTATCTTTCGCCTGATCAATCGATCGAAACACCGGGGTCGGACCGGAGCAAATACAGTTGTCTGACATTCACATCCAACAGTGACCTCGTGATGACGCTAGATCCACTTTGGGATTCAGAAGTTTTCTGTAACTTGCTTTATCTTCTCTAGACGCTTCGTTGTGGTTCCAAGGTCCCGGTCCGATGGCTCCGGTACAAAACCTCCGGTTATCTTGATACCCTAGACCATTAGCTTATGATCTCATCAGAAGTAAAAATCATGCCGGGACATCCTTGCTAGTGAACCCGCTTCGGCAAAATCGTGATTGGTTAGTCTTGTGAAGATTCTTAATTGTAAGGACTGTATTGTTGATAATGACTGTGTTTTGCCTCTCATTGATTTCATCTTTTGTTTCAACATTCTGACCAAGTTATACCCAAATTCCCGATAAAAATAGCTTGCTCAAAGGGTGATCAGTGGAGCTTCGACATACAAATCATTGAACCTCTTATCCAGAAGCTTAGGAAGCTTAGCCGATCCAGATAGCGTTTTTCCCCACCCAAAAATGTCAGACCAAGAATCGACAAAAGTCTGTTGCACGTCATTTCCTCCATCATGACCCTCGTTCCACTCTGGCGAAAATCACTTGATATGGACATCGTCCCATTGCTCGGCGTCATCCTTTAGTTCACTGGGATTCCAGGCATCTTTGGGTGATTCTGTCTCAGGGAAATGTTTCTTCGCATCCGGTGCTCTCTCGCCCTGGGCAAGGATGTTGAAGGCTTTCAAAGTATCTCTGGACATAATAGCTGGTGGGTCTTGCATGAGAACGCCCATCATAAGGTTCTTGCTACCAGCGTTATTGTCGAGTAAATCGTCGACATTGTTACCCTGACTGCTCTTGGAAGGATCTTGACTCTCATCATCTGTTTCCATCTCGTTAGCAAACTGTCCATGTGTACTGACGCTCGACTTACACTTGGACCCAAAGACCAGTTGGAACCTGTTTATACACCTGAGTCATACCCCATTTCGCATGAGCGACACCATCTTGAAGGATCTCAATCTTCATCTCTGACTTGCTCATGGCCTCTTTGAGGTGCATCGGCCGAGCGAAGATCAGAGGACCTTCGGATGAGATTGGGTTGACTGTTTTGCCATTCTCGTCGACTAGCTTGACATCTTGGGCTGCCATCTTGCATCCAACGACGAACGAGAATGATCCTCCGCGAACGACCCAATCCCCATTCTGAGGTCGATCAGTAGAAGAACAATTATTCCACAAGCCAGAAGTGACTAGGAATGTGTGTCCTTGGTTAGGATACTGGGGAATAATGTCCTTTTCGTCTTCAGCGATCAAACCTCGTTCTTCATCAGCCGCAAGAGTCTCTTTCTGTTGACTGCTTGCCTGCAGTACCAGGTGATAGAACTCCAAGATATCAACCGCCTGCACTTCTTTCTTATCAGTGCCAAAGTTAATGTCGAACTTAGCCACCTTGATATCGATATGCACCCGACCAGCAAGCGGCGGTCCCACATATACAGATCCGCTCCGATCTCAACAGAGATATGCGTGTGTATAAACAGGAAATCGATGTCGAATTGAACGCCGACACAAATACCTGAACTAGATGTGAAGTAGAAAGGCTCGTAGTTGATAAGGAAGTTGGTAAAAGCCTCATACTAAGCCTTCATAGGGCCAGCGCTAAAAGCTGCATGCAGTCTTCCGCCGTCTATATAGACCTTTGGTGTGATCGCCAAATACCCCTCCCCAGACAAGCTCAAGTGACTTTCGAGGGACCAAATGATGCCTAAGCGTGGTGAATTCGGCCATCCATCGAGAATTCTGAAAGCTTGACAATAACCACCAAGGGTGAAGACGAAATCGCCAACGAGAGAGTTATCAGCATGCGTAGCATCAAACCAATAATACAGCGCAAAGCCACCCGTGAGATGGCAGTTTGGGTCCAAATGAACGACTTTGGCGACAATTGACCTTCCACTTTCATGGTTCCGTAGTCAAAGTCAACCGTAACATCGATACCAAGTTCAACATGAGCAAACTTGATAGGCGACTTGGCATTGGGAATGTCAACGAGAGCAACGGCGTATATACCAAGTTTGACAGACTGGCCAAACATGACGACCATGGCAGCACCGAGAGAGATCATCTGGAAGGCATCGAACTTCATACCTGCAGCTGCCTAGTATGTATCATTTCGCGGCGTGAACCACCCCACAGCTTCAGACCTGGGATCTGTAAGCTTCTCGAGCGTCTTGAGTCCGTCGCCCGCAGTACCGCTGAGCTGAGATTGATCAATGAATGGAAACTCAGTGATTTCCACCACCTTGGGAACGCGAATCTCCGACTTGTATCCAAAACCACCGTAACACCGGAGATTTCTGCAAACTCAAGCGTTCTATCTTTGACTGATCGAGGGATGTGAGCTTTAGATTGATGGTAAAGCCAAGGAGGGAAAAGCCGATGGACCAATTTCAAATGTTGCGTCAAAGTCGATGCGGAGGATTTGGTTTGTGTATTTGAAGGACATGTTGTTAATTGAGAGGGCACCAGCTCTCTTCTTGAAAGGCGCTTATGCATTACCTCCCTCAGAGTCCTCTGTGGGTGGCTTCTCTTCTTCCACCTCACTTGTCTTTTGCCGTCAACGGCATGCAATGCTTTAGATTCTCAATATCCAGACAGGTAAGACCAGGTTCTCGTTTCGGGTTCTTGTTCGTGTTGTCTTGGATCCACATAAACTACATCTCTTCAAATGGCTGCGTGAGATTTTCTACCAGAGAAATGTCGATGGCCGGTACAGCCATCAAAGACGCCTTGAAGAAGCGCTTTGAGGAGACCTTCAACTCCCAGTCAAGTTGGTGGAGTTTAACAAGGCAAGCTTTATGTCTCCCAGAGTGAGAGTCGCAATGAACTGGAAAGAACCGTTCTTCCTAGCACTTGATGTTTGCTTCTCCAGGGCCTTTTTATCGGCCTCCTTATCTGGCTCCTCATTGATGACATTCTCCTTGACTTCGATGTGGATTGCCCTGTTCTTCTCATTGCAAAAAGCCATGTTATCGAGGAAGCCAGGGAGCTTTAGACTATCGTCGCCTAGAATACCCTTAATGACGTCTGAGATACTGGCCTTTTTCTTAGCCGACTTCAAATCTGCCATAGCAGGGTTACCTGCACCGGTCTTGGTCGTACAAAACTTTGCCTCAACCTCAATGTCGAAAGAAAAGCTCTTCAGCTTGGTGTTTTGTCCTTTGCTATCACAACTGAGCCCAATCCGGACTTGGCGGGGTTAAATCTAGCTCTGCTCAAATATATCCTTGTCCCCAAGGAAGTCACTGATGAACTTCAAGGCTAGACTTGGAACCAAGCCCATAAGCCATGATAAGTTGCCTCCAGAGTCGTCTTTGGTTCTGAGTTGGACGGTGATGTTGTAGCTTCCTTGTTGGAAACTGACAGAAGCGATGACTGGCACTTTAGATGTCTCTTTTGGTTCGTTGGTGCATTTTGTATGGAATATGACGCTGCCCTGAGCTATGGGCTGATTGCCATCATCAGTGTCAGCGAGAACAACTGCCTTCTTGCAGATGACATCAAGATTATCGAACGTGAATCCAGTCAGAGCGGGTGTCATTGCCTTATTGAATGTGTTGACATCAGCGTTATCGAGACTAAATTGTAGACGAATACTTGTCTGCAAAGGTCTTGAAGGGCGGATCCAAAGGCCGTTCCGTTTTCCAGCTGCTGAGGCGTCAAGAGGCTCCGATTGGACTACAAGTGTAGTTCTCCAATCTGCAACGAGCGTAGGTGGTTTGCTGGAAGCTTCTGAGAAATCGAAGAGCTGCTTAACTGTAGAATGGAGGCCTTGTTTGGTTTTATTTGGATCCAATCTGAAATGTGTTTTGCCGTCAGATTCCAGGCCTGGTGTTGGAATTCGAGAAAGCAATCCTGGGCTTGAAATGAGGGACGGGAAAGAGAACTTCAGAGCGATCTCCCTGGAGCTGAACGTTATGTCCCACGGTGATTTATACTGAAAGCTGAACGCATCAATCACCCATGGCCCCTTGTTAGTCTCAGGATTTGGCTTCAGTGTAAGATTAAACACACCCTGACAATCCAGATGGCTCATCCAAGTTGCCAACCCATCGCTATTGTCGAGTGAAATGTATGGCGTTGAGGGTGATGCAATTGCCAGTCGATTGGTAAGCTGACAAGTTGGGTATATTTATCGGAAGATAGTTTACTGTCGATCCTAAATACCAAGACTACAGCAGGCCTGAAGAGAAGTGGCAGCAGGTCACTCTACTTCCAAGCCAAGAGAAAAGCTGGTTCACATGGAGCACTATTCAAAAGCCACTTGTTGATTGAAAGGATGAAGGTGATCCAGATGCTGATCTATGTATCCTTCGTCTTCCATCCTTTGTTGAGAAACAGATGGACCTACTCAACCGTGACATGGGGTCCTTCCAAGATGAAGAAGGGAAACCAAGATTACCTTCGTGACAAGACTCCAAACTCTGCCCTTCTTGCCATGCAACTCAATGATCCTAATTATCAACTCGCTGCCTCTTTGGACGAGAAGAAAGGATCGGGACAGGAGACAGCTTCGCCTCCACCGTTTAGTCTCACGAGTGCAGCGACTGGATCAGTCCAAGAGCTTCGTAGCTTACTGTTTATGACGGCAACCACAGTTCCCAGAGTCCTAGAACCTGATGACGATGCTGATCCATCATATGCGGATCCCATCGTGTCCCCTTCGGGCCGCAAACTCTTGGGATTCAACTACCAAGGAGTGGGATCACGATGAGAGCTTTGTGGCGAGGTCTCGTACACTTCGATATCACCACCCTCCTCATCATCGAGCACCGATCACAGAGCACCCCCATGACGCTACGAGGTCGCGGCTGCCACACAGCTTTCCCATTGAGCAGCTCACTGCTACAAGGAGCCAGGGAGCGTCTCAAGACAGCACGTTGATGAGAACAGAAAGTATTGGCCCCCCGATCTTCGCGTCTAGCTGGTCCTCCTGTGTACAAGTGCAACGTATACTCCCTCCAGCAAAATTTCATCATCCAAAGCAAAGATTGCATTTCCCATGACATTGTCTTCTCAGTCCTCGTTTCGCATAACGAGTACAGCAGCTACCAACTTACTGAGTTCGACATAGCGATTGAACTTGGTACATCGGATGAGGAGAACTGCATCATGGAAACTTACGTGGGTCCTGGTGCTAGCATGTTGAGCAATCTTCGCTTCAATGTACTCATGTCTTTTACCACAATGTCTGTTACGGAGAGGAAGTGTTTGTTGTCAAGGGTTATTCCTCGAAGTCATAAGGGATGGATCAGAATGCAAGATGTTCAGGAGATGAGCTTTACACTGACTCTGGCTCAGCTTAACAACTTTGGAATGAATAGGAGGTTTTCTTTCTATACGTCTGCGTATTGCAAGTTTGATCACGAAGATGATCCCATCACTCATTACTTTGAGGATTCGATGACGAGGGGTTAAGAGGGATAATGTCATCCAGTCACTTCAGTAACCGCTTTTGGTCGGATGGCAAACCTCACGATCCGTGGAACACTCGCAACTTCACCGGCTTTGACAAGGGCTATGATAACATTCCCTCGAACTTTTTAATTGCGATGACCTCTGCTTTTCGTATGATGAGCGTTCGCGCTTTAGTCCCTCTTCTGGGGTTCATACTGTCTCCGAATGACACAACGACTGTTCCTCCCGACGGCGTGTTTTACGAAGATGTTACTAGTATCGGTAAAGAAAAGTTTCAAGAGAGACTATCGCAGTTATTCAATACTTTGTTCCTCGCCGGTATCGAGCCATCCGTCATTGCAGGTACTATGCCAGTAACAGAAAAAGGACAATACTTTGCTACATCAACACATACCGCAGAGACGAGAATAACAGAGAAGATCCTTGTATGCAACAAGGCGTGGTTTGCAACCATGCTAGTCATCTGTCTTATTGTCTTGGTTATATCTCTCTCTGGGGCAGGTCTTCGAGCTATGACACTGGTACCAGATGTTTTGGGAACATTGTCAATCATCACGTTGGATAATCGTTGCGAGAAGGATTTGCAGAAGGCATCGATGCTTGATGGCCTTGAGCGCTCCCGTTTACTCAAGAATGTGAGCATCAAGCTGGGAAATGTGAAGCAGGATAGCCCTTCAGGCCGTATTGGTTTCACAGCACCAGCGAATGATGAGGATGTAGTTCAACTACAGAAAAATGGCTTATACGATTAGATGATTTTTATATTAACTCACGTTCACGCCTTTGATTACTATGATCATATAAACACACACAGAGACTGGGATATAAATACGTCTTTGCCTTCCACAAGCACTAATACATATGCAGTGACTGTGAAGATATGGTATAATATGTGAATGGTGACTCAAGTATGTTATTTGATATTGAGTTACATAGAGAAAGCCAGACTTCTTACTGTACACATCAACACCTATGCCATGCCGAGTGCAACTACCTCTTCTTCGCATACCAAGAACACGACCTTATTCGCGGTTATCCATGTTGATAGCAGCACCACTACTTGCTTAAGTATCCAACGTCCATGCAATATGAACGAGTTCGCGTGCCAATACAAATCAAGTAGTAAACACAGAATTTCAGGGGCGTTGGGGATAGACACTTCAACCAAACAACCACCTAGCGGTCCAATACTGGACCACCCAGACACCGAAAAGCAGGCAAATAATAAAGAAAAGAAAGAAATAGAGGCCAATCGTTACTGTGTCCTCCAGATGAACGCGCAGCATCGTTCCAACACGCCAGTGGTAGTAGTAGCCGTGGCCGGTCTCGTCTCGATCGGCAAACTGATGATAGGGCTGACATCCAGAGGCGATTCGGAAAATCATGTTTCGAAGGTTATTGTGAGAAGTCACACCTCGATAGATGCGGCGCGCACGGTGGTATGTATCGATCACCAAGAAAGCCAAGATAGCGACAAGAAAGACAGCGGCACCGAAGACTGCATGTGCCTTCGACTTATTTATTGTATTAGATGCCAGAATAGTAGAAAGTATAACAGACTTACGCCAAGACGGGACTGAAGATTGTTAGACATGACAGAGAAGTATGTAATAATTCGAGTTAGCCTTTTTAAAGCAAGAGACCTGTGTTGGCAGTCGTCTCAAAGGGTCAAGAAAATTTGATATGAATTCTGAGCAGAGCTGAAAGTTGCAACAACTTAAGTTGAATTTCACGTATTTTGTATCCAAGTTCCATCAACTGCCCGGTTGCTTAGCTGAGTCGACCTGATTATGTCTATTAGTCCTCAGCGTTGATTCGTCAAAACGAAAAGGGCATTTAGCATCGATCCAATCATCATCAAACAGATCAAGGCCTGCAGCAGGATGGAGCCGGAACATCCTAAACTGCAATCTCAATTGGTCTCGATTTTGAGGCCTCCTCTCCTTTCAACCACCAGGCTCTCGTGCCCGTCTCCATCACCACCTTGTCTTACCCAAGACATCATCGAGCCACAACGACCCAGCCCTTCTAAGATAATTTCTTGCTGCACACGCAACAATATGGGGCGGAAACCGAAGACCCCCGAGACAGAATGGGAGGAACGGAAACAAGATATCGAGCGAATCTATATGACGGAGCAACGGAGCCTCAAAACCCTAAGCGAGGGGATGGCTAGCCTATGCGGATTCATTGCGTCGTACGTTTTACCCCGAAACAGAATTGACCGATCTGCGCCTCACTATAAGTAGAGATAAAGAATATCGTCGCCATTTCAAGAAATGGGGATGGATAAAGAACAATCTTGATCAAGCCCCGAGTTTGAACATCAATCACAATCCTCAACAAGATCGAAAGAGGGTCGCCCAAGCTCTTCCACCACAGGCGATCAAGCAAACATCAAGCTCACAGGTTTTCCAATGTCGACAGGCTCCTGAATTTAGATGGCATGCCGACATCGAAAGAGAGCTCTGGAGAATCAAAGCCGCTACAGACACTATTATCTATGGCTCATTTGGATCTGGGAAGGAGAGGTGGATAGCAGACAAAGTCTCTCTTATTGCCCCTTCAAGTCACTTGGACAACTCACAGCAGTGGATACATCTCGAATCTCAATGTTCTGCTATCGTTGCCCTTGCAGAGACAGGCATTCATGCTCAAGTTCGAGGGTCCCTTGAACAACTATTTCAAACAGTTGAGAGACTGAAGAGCACAATTAAGCCCAACTCCTTCATACCCCAGCTAGTCTGCATATGGAGGGTTTGCCTTAACCTTTTCAAAGCACGCTTGCCTCTACCTCGTCTCACATCGGCTGATGGCCTTCGAGTCCTTCTGTCAATCAATCCTCTTGCACCCAGATTCATACAAAAGTTGGAAGATCATCTAACTTCAACATTTGGTAAAAGAAACCCCATTTGCGAAATCATGGCCGCTCTCCTGGCAATCTTCAGACATACACCCGACAAGTTCAAATTAGCACTGGAATGTGGATATTTTATGACAATCAAAGGGTTCGAGGGTATAGTGGGAAATTATCATCCTGTGGTTCTGAGAATGTGGTCGCACTATAGCCGAGTCTGGGGACGGAATGTGTTCTATGACGTTGACAAAATAGATGAGGCCTTCCAGCATATCAACTGGCAACTTCACGAGTCACTCGTTCAAGACGTACCGGAATCGATACCCATCTTACTGAGCTTCACAGAGATGAGCTTTGCAAAAGAAAGTGCCAAGTTAGGAAATCTCAGCCAATATTACGCCCTGATGCCATATTCATCTAGACCTACCCGCTTGGAAGACTTTGCTTTGGAGCTCAGACAAAGAGCGATGGTAATCTTGCAGAACTTTGGTGGTCTGAGCGATGGAGCCATCCTCGATGCGTTTGTTTTTTCTACTGATCTTCTGGCTTTGCGACTATTCGTCAGGCTGAATCCTGACTTTAGCCTCGAGATTCTCAACGAGGCGATCCAGTTGTTGCAACAAGGCGGAACCGAGTGTCTTATATGGGCTTCCAAGTTCTCGAAGGATCGCTTAAAACTCCTTGAGACAAAGGAAAAGGCCGATGACTTTTATGCCGAAAAAGTCCGAATGACGAGCATCAGGAGTAAACTTCCAACTGTGAAGCCAGAACTTGCTAAGCCAGCTGGTTCTGTCAGCACAGAGAGAACAAGATTTCTTCGAGCTCGACGCCGGAAGGGGACGGATAAAATGGTAGAGTATCTTCAGTCTATGCTAGATGGCTTTTTTCAATCTTCACAAGACAACTCAGAGGAATAATAACACATGTTTTTCAAAATTACCATAACTATATACGTCCTCTCATGGAAGCTAAATAAGCATACTTCTGATTAGCATCCACGGCTCATATGTTCAAACTTTCTTTAGGGTATTCAATCAAATTATAATTAGGAATTAGTTTTGCCGTTCCACTTTAGCGATTCGTCTCATCCTTGTTGCCTGGAGTTACGCTTCTCAACTCCTCTTTTATAACTTCCCCTGTTGTAACATGACACCTTTTTGAAATCCTCAGTTTGTGGCTCTCTTCAATTATTATCATATCTACATATCCCCAAATCTTGCCCGACTAACTATGTCACATTCAAGACCTCCTCAATTTTCGCGTGAGGTCTGGATACACCTACGATCCCCACACCAGCTGAGGTCCTAGCTAGAAGTGCCCTCCAACATCACTCGATAGTTGAGGGCTCTAGAATGCGTCGATTAGTTGTAAGTAAGGATCCTGGTATTATTGTGAAGTTCGGCGAGAGGGTGCCTATCGCTGAGGGGCAGTGCCTTTGGGCTATTTGCCAATTTTTACCTGAAGTCCCTGTTCCTGAGATTTATAGTTGAGCCCAGGAGGACAATATCACATTCTTGTACACATACCTGGGCGTTTGAGTTAACTCATGAGTTTCGACCCCCCCTAACTCACTCATATGAGTTTTGATCTGATCATGACTCACTCATGAGTCAACACACATAATTTCGTCATGTGACATCGCCCACTTCTTCGATGCATCATTAGTCGTGAGAAGGTACTGTAATGAATCTACTGAGTGTTATGGCGAATCGTCAAAAATCGCCACGCTACTCTGTATCACTCATTTCTATATCTACATCGTTATTGTGACTGTCTGGGTTGCAGACTAGTCCTAGTCTACCGCCCTGACTTGCTATAATATGCCCAGTCTGCATCCAGTTGCCGAGACTCTCAACTTCCTCTATCCGCTTGCATATTATCGATAGCCGGTCCTATAAAGCAGTCCTATATACGCCTAAGAAGGTCCTTTCAGGCTCTGCTAACTAAGGGTTTATTAAGAGTATATCAATGGCTACATAGCTAAGGCGTGGGAGCTGCTATGTTATTTAGTGCAACAACACTACTCTAGAGGTTTGCAATTAATCTTAATAGCGGGAGCATTGATGAATGCATCTAGGTTATTATTGTCTGTTAACACAGCCGTCTTAACCTGTAGTAAAAGCTGTAGCTGCGAAGGTGGCTTCCCTGGCGCGACTGTGTTATCCTCTGGAGGGGTTATAATGTCTCCATCTATATCATTGATGCTATTGCTAATATTGTATTCCTCCTCCTATACCTTTCAGATACTTGCAATTGCTAGATCAATCTATGCACTCTTCTAGTTCTTATCTAAGTATGCTTTCTAATAGCGTAGATTGAGAAGAAGAGTAGCGATGTAAACGGGAGCCTTTTTAGATATAGTGTAGCATTTATTGAGTATAAGCTATCTAATTTTAATAGAATGAAGCATGCGACTATCATGGAATTCCGGGGTCGAGTAGTATATCTAATAGATTAGCGACTTACCTCCCTTGAAGAGAGGTAGTCATCAGGTACCTTCGCTTTTTTAAAGTGGCTAAGTAAACTATCTATTAGCCATAGTATATTGCAAATGCTTGCTTACTGCCTTCTGTTATTAGCATTGCCTTAGTAAAAGGCTAAAGAAAAGCATGTGTTTTTAATAATATATCCCAGTTAGTGCCCATTAGAAGATTAGTGAGGCTAATGTCCTTGTTCTGATCTACTATAAACTAGACGATCTATACCTTCTTATTGAGGGTAATACTAATGGTTTTATACCATAAGGACTACCGCGTTGTGTTGTTGGTGCCGAGGTTGTGATTCACAGCTTCGGGCCAGTTATCGCTGTAGATCGGGGAGTTTCGAAGCCAGACTGCAAGATAGTGGAGCTTCCGGAGAGCAACAATACCTTCCTATCTATTAAATTTTACTGTACGAGCATTCTGTTCCTGGTTTATAGTCTCTACTGTCTCTCATGGCTCTCTTCTAGTTCTTAATTTACTGTAACATCGAATACAGGAGGCGCACTCTCACCGAGGGCAGCAGAGAAAGTTTCTACAGGCTATGCACCTACAACATCGCCGGCGGTATAAAGGGCAGCTTTAAGCGCATAAGGAGGAAGGCTTAAAGGGAAAGGTTAACAATATAATTAAAATATCAGATAGTAATAGTAAATAGGGTTAAAAATAATTTAATTGAAACTTAGCAGAGATAAGAGAAAAGTTATAATATAGCCCTTTACTTACTTTTTACTTATAAAAAAAACTTTTTAAATAATACTTTTAAATAAGTATTATTAGAAGTTATATTATTTTTAATTATTAATAAAAAAGCTAAAAAGCAAAATAGCCTCTTATAAAATTAAAAGTAAAAAGAAAGTTTTTATAAAAACCTTAGTAATTATATATGTAATTTATTTATCTTGCCCCCTTGCTTATTTATTAATCTTATATTTAGAACATATATATTAGACTCTTTGTAATTAAACCGAGAGCGGCCTAGAAACAGACTTTTCCCATAGCTCCTCTATAAATTCACGATTAGCATTCCCCATAGGCCAAGCTACCCTCCTTAGCGTCCCTTTTGCTTGTGACCAAGTCGAGATACCCAAAGTCGTTGCCTGCTGCTTCAAAGCCTCTTGGAAGAATTGTCTGGCTGATAACATCCCTCTATCTTGATCATTGTCCTTGAGGGCGCGCAAAGAGGCTATAAGCCCGAGCAATGTCTGCCATAGCATAAACGCCTCGTTCTTTGGTGTGTCCGCCGAGGTAAGGATCTTGGCGACATCGTGTTGCAGCAACGTAACAGCGTATTTATGTATGCGCTTGTCAACATACTCCAATGCTCCGAGAACATCTTGCATGTAGAAGACTGAGGCGATGGTCATTCCGCACCAGGGTCCGACGAATGACGATGGGGTAATGTCAGGACTTTCCCCCTTCTTTCCTGGAACAGAAATGGATTGAATATGTGCCATGACATATTCTCCCAATACCCTCGACGCAGGGCCTCTCCGCCAGAAACCTTCGAACTTTCCTTCTGCTGTTTCTATCCCTGTGTCTTTAAACATATGATCCTGCGCAGCCGTAAAATCCCGTAGAGAGTTAATGATGACTTGTCCGTCTGCATTGTTGAGCCGTGCTCCTTGGGGCAAGGGGCTGAAGAAGAACGGGAATAAACGAATAGCTTGGAGTTTCAGGCCGAGATTCTCCATGGCTTCACTCATGTGCCATGTATGTGATAGTTTGAGAAGGCTCCGGCCAGGTATAGCGTCAAGACTGCTGGCATGTCCTCCAGTTCGGCATATGCCGCTAAGTAAACTTTTGAGGCCTGTAATGTAGACATAAGACCTATGACAAGTTATTAGATATAAGAACGATGTATCGACATGGATTGATTATGCGCCTCACATGACGAAATAACGATTAGCTAGTTCTCTGTCAGTGGAACAGCAATCAGATGTAGTCGGATCACTTTTATCAGGTCGGGCTGTTTCGATCAGCGCCAGAATGCCACTTATATGAGTCTCAGCAGCAACAAGCTCTCCATGACAGGCCTGGAAAACGCAATAAGCTAAGTAATTCTAGGGAAGGTAAAGTAGGGCGAATCACCTCTGTGAAAGCCAACGTTGCCATTTCTCTAATAATCGCAGCTTCAAGTTTGTAGTCTCCTGATGCGATCCAACGATTGATGACACGCATGACCTCGATTTTATGATATAAGAATGTGGACTCAAACGTGGACAGGTCGCCGAATTGGAATGAGAAATGCATCCCGGCCATGAGGATGGCGCTTCGCAGTGCGCAAGGGTTGTCTATCATACGCGCAAGACTATCTTGGTGAGTGTGATAGACAAGAAGATCGGCAGGAATACGAACTATTCTGTTCCGGGTATCTTTGGTGTCATCTTTGGTGTCCGACTCGATTCAAACACTATCCAAAGTCAGCATCTCCATGGGTATCTGCTCATCACGACTGACAATATTGGAATAACTCATGAGATCTAAGTGGCATGGCAACAGCCAACTTGTTAAACCCCGTATCATGGTTCAAACAGCTCAATCGAAGAGGAACACTTGTCTTCTTCATACAAGCCATCTCCTTGGACGTCTGCTCAACTTCCCAAGGCGTTTGATCCCACGGATGAGCTTCCTTCTGCTGGGCCCTTCGTTCCCTCAGCGGGATCTTCGGAGGTGCATATATACAAGTCCTCTGACCCTTGACACAGTTGTAACTACCATTTCCCCATATTAGTAAACAGATCTCTCAGCTTATAGTGGGGGCCATCACCATTGCGGTCGCTGCTCGTCACATCGTTTTCGGCGGGTCCGGCAATTGGAACAGCCTGTTCGACTGCGCGTGTGGAACTGCCGCACTCTCGAGTCTGTTTCTGGCGTCTTTGAGGTTTCTTTTTCTGAACTTGAAGACATTTCTCGGGATTATTGAAGAGATAAGATCATGACAGTTGAATCAGCCTGACAGGGCTTCGGTGATGGAGACAAGGTGGCGCGTCAGCACTAACCCTGTCTTTCACCTGATTACTCAGCTCTCCAGAAGAGCCAATTGGAAAATTTACGAAATAATTAGAGTTTCTGGGCAGCGGGTAGCGTTGGAGGTACTGACTCGCGGGAAGCTAACCTAGACCATGGAATTGGGAATCACGACTCAATGCCATTCAGATTACTCAATACGACACCTCACTCAGTTGGTCATCGATAAAGTTGTATAAAGAAGTATTATAACAAAATTGTCTTTCAGCTATCCGTATCACATCTGCTGATTGTTACATATATTGTACTGAATGTTATGCTTTTAATAGAGACACGATTTGCCTGTAGCTAAGTGTTGGCCTCTATTTTAACCATTGCTAGGCTTGACTTTGTAAACAGCATTCTCAACAGCAACAGAGCCATCTTCATCGATAAACCACCGGAGCTCACTGACGAAAGCAGACCGCTCTACCCATTTTAGGTCAGGATGGCTTGTCTCAATGATGGGAGACCCCAACCATTCATTCTCTCCAAACTCAAGAGTTCGTGCCTTTGGTCCCCCGGTGAAGACCTCCATCCACTTTTCATCAATCTGTAGAACGCCCTTGAAGTGGATGTAAATACCATGGCCCTCCTTCGATCGGAATTGAACTCGGACATCGAGATGTCCAGTATTTGTGTCAGGATCACGCTGATCAATGGTTAGCATGAGTCTTTGGTGTATGAAGAGGGCATATACCAAAATCCAATCGGCGCCGCCGGGGAGAAGTTCTGCCTCAAAACCACTACCTTTGATGTGGCCGTGCGTCAAGAAGGCGATGATGCGATGATTATTGCCCTTGGCTTCTGGGATGACGAGGGCTTTGTCTGGGGATGTATACATCCTCACTGTGAAAACGTGTTCGAGTGAAGGTGTCATGGTAACGGCTTGTGATGCTAGTAACCCGGGTTCTCTGTGTGATCTGTGGTGCGAGAGATGCTCCTCTATGTTTGCAAGTAATGAGATTTAAGTGAACTATCTCGCAAGATGTTGTATCTGTGGCGCATGTTACCTTCTTATAGAGGCTATAAACAGGGAGGTCTTGACTACACCTGGGGCTCATGATTGATCAATGGAAATTGCTTATATTCTCTAAACTCATCTCATAATACGTACCTGTTCCTCCCAGTCCGTACGAGCGGGTGACTTAGTAATTGCCTCTCGTTGTTCTCGTTGTGGACAAGAGGGAGCAATAATGGTCTTTAGTCATCTCCACTTCGCTGCATCTGGCCAATGAACCGTGGTTTGAGATGTAAGCGTGAAGGTTACAGAGACGGCTCGGTCACTAAGCACCTGCGTGTAATCAGCAAACAGCGTGCCAATGTTTCCCGAGTAGTATGCAGTATGCAGACAACCGCGATTTATATCGTAAGGATTCCGCTCGTTCAAGTGACACTAGCACTGGTTCTTGTCTATCCGCGAAGTGGCATAAATTATTTACTTTAATAAGATAAGCCAAGTTATCTTATTGATCTGTGGAGAATTGTCAGGCAGCCTATTACATCGATCGCACCATACAGGGTGTACAATGGGAGCCAGCAAACGCGATAACGAACCACGAGATGTCAGTAATAAACACGAAGCGAAGGAAGTACGAAACATGCGGAGAAAATGCCCAGTAGGAAGATTCAATTCCAGTGATCGAAACTCACTAAACATGGCCATATTGATGTTGCATCGACAGTGTATACATATCAGTAATCAGCTCCGAGAACAATGTGAAGTCAGCCCGTCTTGTCGGCTTACACGTACACAATCACCGCTATTGCTGTGATTGCAACATTCCCTCGGCATTCGCGAAATATCGCGATTTCAAAGCAGATATGGCCTGTTCAAGATAATGCACGTTAGTAATTCATTAATTGTTGATCAAAGCAAAAAGACAGTCAAGGTGTATATATGTATGTAGTAATTGTCAATAAACACAATGAAGCCATCAAAACACTGCATCATAAGATAACAACTACACTTGAACGTTTCAATACATCTTCACCTGTTCGCTTAGGCTATTAAGAATCCAATCAACAATAATTCACAAATTTACGCTCAAACATAATGACCTCACAAACCTCTAAGCTCTTCAAACCAATCAAGGTTGGCGCCCTTGATTTACAGCATCGGATCGTCCTTGCACCCTTGACTCGTGGTCGTGCCGATGCACTTGGTGTTCCCGCTAGCTACGCCGCGGATTATTATTCCCAGCGCGCTACACGTACGTTTTCACTGTCGCTCTACCGCTAAAAAAGCTAACACTTATTGGTTGATGGCCAGCTGGCGGTTTGTTGATCACAGAAGGAACTTTCATCTCGCTTGAAGGATCTGGGCGACCATTCTCACCAGGAATCTATTCTAAAGAACAAATTAAGGCTTGGAAGCATGTCACTGATGCAGTTCATGCCAAAGGAGCCTTTATCCTCTGTCAGCTATGGGCTCTTGGGTAAGCTAGTCCCCAGTTTTGGCTGTCCTTCTCTCTACTAACATCTCACGAGACGCATTGCCGAACCTGACCTTGTGCCAGCTGTTCTCAGTCCAGGCACACAACCTTTTTTCGAGGACGCTGATGTCACACGAAATATCCCGAACAAGTTCACCGTCATGAGCGAAGCTGATATCGATAACTTTGTGGAATACTACCGACAAGCGGCTTTGAATGCTATGGAGGCTGGTTTCGATGGTATTGAGATTCACGGAGCCAATGGATATGTAGGTAATCGCATGCTTAAGTCATAAAGAGATGGCTAATCTACGATGTATAGCTTATTGATCAGTTCGTGAGTATCTGCTGTCCTTTAGGAAGTGGAATATGCCTGACTATACCGTAGCTTCAATCAACCAGCAACGACAGAACAGACCAATACGGCGGCAGCGTCGAGAACCGCATCCGTTTCCCCCTCCGCGTGGTCAACGCAGTCAGCGATGCCATCGGTCCAGAACGGGTCGGCGTCCGCATGTCACCATTCACCCGCTTTCAAGGCATGCGAGAAGCCGAACCACTCTCGCTCTTCGTTCCTTGGGCACAAGCTATTGTAGACGCTCAACCCCGCATTGCGTACATTCACGCCATTGAGCCTCGCGCCGATGGTTCGGTAGATACACCTGAGCATTTACGAAAGGTTGAAGATAATTTGGCGCCTATTAGAAAGGTCGCTACCCGTGCTGGTGTGCAGTTCATCGTTGCGGGGGGATATACGCCTGAGAAGGCGTTGCAGCATACTAGCGAGACAGACGATCTCGTGGCCTTTGGCCGTCACTTCATCCGTTAGTGTCCGTTCATTCACGTCCCGCTTCTAGTTGCTAACATTTCTGGTGCAGCCAACCCTGATCTCCCTGCTCGAATCAAGAATGATTGGTCGCTTACCAAATACGATCGCTCGGTCTTCTACGAGGTGAACGGAGTAGGATACATCGAGTAAGTCATGCCATGATCCTGCATTCCTTTAGTTTGCTCTGTACTGATACAGTGCTTTTAGCTACACAGTGTACAATGCAGACACAGCTGCGGCTTGAAGATAGCAGCGGGATACGCAGCAAACCTTTATGAGTAAAAGATAGATCACGATAGAATTTTCTCCGTCTTTCCAATAAAACCAGAATTAGCGTCTTATCTCTTAAATCTCTATTGTGGATTGGCACGTTTTGACATCACTCTGCACAGTGTCTTTCACCTGCAACGATTGTGACTCGTTTCACAGTGAAGCGTCACATGCCTCCCTCACGCTTTGGCTCTCTTCCCTGTAACCATTTTGATTTATTGATGAAAAGAAGAGGCCATTTCTGTTTTGTCTGCGACTACTTGCACATAATCTCTTTTATGAAGACGCAAGCCTCAGCAGACAAGCCTATAGTCACCAAGACGGACTCGCCGCAAAGTACATAATATGATGTCTAGAGAAAACACTTCCTAGAGTTCTTAGGGTAGTTTGCTGCCAATTCTGTGTCTACCATCATGCTCATGCCATATGCTGCCTTCTAGCGTCGGCTGACTTCCCGAGGTATGATAACAAAGAGAAAGAAAATGTGACGAAAAGAATCAGTAATTGTTCGTGTCACTCTCGCCAGTTGGTCATGCATGTCACTATGGCCAGCTAATACCACTAATCTGGTGGCGCACGAAGTGTAATCCTAAATGCGGGACGGTGACCTTCGTGAGTAAGCACTCCGACTCTCAGTGACATCACAAACAAGACCCCTCAAGCCAGCATAAAAAGACAATATCAGCGTAACCTTTGTAAAAGATTACCAAGCATTCTTTCCCCAGAAACATAATCTCCAACCTTATCAAACTCGATCAAAATGTCAACTCAGCAAAGTGCCAAGACGCAATATGTCAAGGCACCTAACGGTGTCGCATTTGCATACCGCCAAATCGGCAATGCATCCGGTATCCCACTTTTACTTTTGACACACTTCCGAGGTACCATGGATAAGTGGGATCCTCTCATCGTAAACAGCCTCGCCAAGAACCGTCGTGTTATCACAGTCGATTATGCCGGTGTTGGTCTCAGCACCGGTGAAGTAGCCACTTCAATCCGACAATCCGCCGCCGATATAACACAGTTCATCGAACTCATAGGAGGAACGGAAATTGATCTTCTGGGATTTAGTATTGGAGGCTACGTCGCTCAGATGGTAGCCCTCAACGCAGATCCAAGCAAGGTCAAAGTCCGCAAGTTGATCCTGGCAGGAACAGGAACCAGCTACGGGCCTGAACTTGTTTATTCTCAGAACAAAGACGTCGGTTCTGTTGCTGGGGTCAAGGATGTTGACATCAATGTGTTCAAGACACTTTTCTTTCCTAAGAATGCTGAGGGTGACGCTGCAGCTGAAGCTTGGTGGTCGAGAATCCATGAACGGAACGCATCTACGAGTGGTGAGGAGGCATCTCTTTGGCTGAGCAGTGGATATAGAGATGGTGGAAAAGGACTTATGGGACAAGTTACGCAGGGCCATGATTTTACAGAGAGTCGGGAGAAGAGCAAGGGAGAAGATGGCGCTTATGATCGATTACTTGATCTCAAGACCCCAGTGTTGATCGCAAATGGAAGCGTGAGTGACCTTTCCTGCTCTTTCAATCAAGGCTATATGCTAACAGATATGTTTTTGACAGAACGACTATATGATCCCCACGCCCAACAGCTACCTTATCTACAACAAGGTCCCCAACGGGCAGCTCATTTTGTACCCCGATAGCGGACACGGCTTTCTCTTCCAGTACGCTCCGACCTTCGTCAAACATGTCGAGACTTTCCTCGAGGGCTAGTAAACAGAGGCTATCATTCTCCCTGGTTGAGCAGTGGAAGTTGGTGATAGGTTGCACAGGAGATCAGGAAAGAAAATAGAGATATTTATTGAACTACCACCGTCATTTTCCCATTATTTTTCGATCTCATTCTTGCGTCGCTTGTTTCCATTCATATCGCCATAAATACACCAGCACCACATCATTCGATTTGATCCTCCCAATGCTAGTCTTCCTGGATGATGGACATCTTTAACGACTTACGGATGTCCACAGGCCGAACGGCGGGTGTTCTCCCGAGACACACAGTTGAGTTGACAAGACCTAACGAGACTAGTTAGCTTTCCGTATTGACCAAGTGCGTTCCCGTTTTCTTACACATGATCAGTCGCTCAACGTCGATCTTGACCTTCGTCTCACGTCTAATAGGCGTCTTCCACTGCTCCCCAGGTCCTTTACCCTTTGGCGGTGGCGGCATCGCTCCCATCGCCATACCCATCAAACCAGCGGGACAAGAAAACGAAGCAGGTTCATCGCTTAGAATATCTTCCTCCACGAAGTTGCCGTTACCTGGAATATCGGGAGGCGTAGTAGGTTCAGAACTCGTCTCCGAGTCTGATGATCTCTCAAACATACCCATGTCAATATGAGCTGTTACAAAGTCTTTCCCTGATGGAATAGTAACGCCGTAGCCGCGGAGGCAAATCTCGATCTCATCTGAGTCGAAGAAATCTCCGTCATATTCTGGATCAATAATTCGTAGTTGAGGGTTCAATCGTAGATCTCGGATCTGTTCGAGAGATGGACCGAAAGGTCCCATGGAGAAACCTGACATCTCTGATGGTCTGTATGCCTCATGCTCCAAAGACCTATTCCCAATAGGTAGGTCACAGCTACCATAGCCCTGATCAGGAAAGAATGTCCCAGCACCACCAACATTAGTAAACGGAAACCTCCAATTATTAAGCGTAGTCTCCCTCGATTTGCGCAACGCCTCACCCAACCGACTACTTATCTCCTCCCTCGTCTCAAAGTGCATACAGAACCCAAAGACCTTGCGATACCACGTAGGAGGCGCATGTCTCATGGACGCTAGAAGGAAAGCGGCTTCTTGAGAAGCTCTATGGTACCGTCGGCCAAAGGTTAGTTCTTGAGCTGCATAGGATCGAGGGTTGGGGAGTGTAGAGTCCCACGTTGATCCGGGGAGTTGGTAGGTCATGTCGTAGAAGGGTGTTTGGGTGGTGGGGGGCTGGAAATAGGAGGTTGCATCAAAGGAATGAGGTGTCGAATCGGAGTTGGGGTCGGAGCTGGATCTTGGATGGGAGAGCATGGGGTCGATGGGGTTGGTGGTGTAGTCTAACTGTCTGGTGACATCCATCATAGGAAAGTCGAGATCTTGGGCTTGGGGGATGGGAGGCGTGAAATCAGCTGAGACGCCAGCTGGAAGATCGTCGAGGAGATCATTCTGATCCCCATCTTGGACGTCAGGTCTCTCATTCTCATCTACCTCTCGAGCGTTGGACAACAAACTGAGAGTAGACTGCTTAATGTGTTCAATGATTTGTGGATTATTCTTGACAGTATCCTGCTCAAGAATCACAGAGGTGAAGTTAACAAACTCTCTTCCCATGTCTTCCTTGGACCTCTCGAGCTCTTCGACTTTCTGCTTCAGAACATCGATAGCCGACTCCTTACGCTGGCGATATGCTCGCTGAGCCATACGGTTTTGCATCCTTCGGCGCTAATACAACCAGTTAGAACAGCACTTGACATTTATCACTAATCATCCCGAGATGTCAAGTCACGGTGTACTCACGATTGTCACAGATCCACCCTCCGGAACTTCTAGTGGCCTTCTTCCCCTTTTGGGGCCAGAACCCGTGTCTCCCGCGTCAAGCGGCAATACAGAGATAGTATCCATTCTCGATGTAGAAGGACTCATAGCTTAATAAGAATACCCTGACAAGATGGTAGATGTGTGCTATGACGCAGGCGCAATGGAGAAGCTGATCGGCGGGAGATATATTTTACCCAGCCATCTAGACGGGAAACTCGTCTTTGCGGCATTACGGCCCGTAGAGAGATTTTGGTGGCTCAACAGTGATTTCAGCTGAGAGGGAAACCAATCAGCGGCTGAAGTGGTACTGACTAAGTGATTTCACATTGGACTATTTGACCCGCATCTCCACCAAGACGCCGACATATAGCATAGACGCCGGCATTGGCTTGCAGCTGAGGCCGACAAAGAATCCGATACCCATTATGAACGGGTTGCTTATCTTTCAAATCTTCTGACGTTGCAATCTTGATAGATATACCATACATGCTTCTTTTTAAACCCCGGTATCGCTGTGTATGCGGAATCTAATCATGTTTCCTGACGCAGGAGAGAATTTGGGTTGGACCCCAAGAGTCTCACGTCAGATTTTGGGTTGAATCTGGTATGGCGACATACCGGTCAAATGTGGCTTCTCGTGTTCAAGACACCGGCGTCTCGCTTTCGTTGCACGATAGCGGTGCGGGCGTTGTTACACCACGGTTGCAGCGGCTCTCACCATCTGTGTTGGATTCTACGGCGACAGGTCCCGGCAGCGAGGCTACTGCAATATTGCTATTATTTTGCTCGGCATTGCTGGTTTTGCTATGCTCATAGCGACGTCTAGCCCGACAGTGCAGTACGTCGGTGTCTTCCTCGGCGCAGCAGGCATTTACCCTACGGTCCCTAACACTCTTTCCTGGTTAAATAATAACACTGAGGGGTCGTTAAAGCGTGCCTTTGTGCTGGGAGTAGTGGTGGGCTGGGTCAATTTAAATGGCATGGTGTCGTCAAACATCTACTTGCTTCGCGAAAAGCCCCGTTACTATACGAAACATGCGGTTGTCTTTGGTTATCTGGTGGTTTTCTTGCTTGGTGGATCTATTATAATGCATCTGGGACTTCGCAAGATAAACAAAGATCGCAGCCTTGGCAAGATGGACGCCAAGTGGGACAGTTTGTCAGATGAACAGAAGTTGGTTGAAGGTGACCTGCGACCTGACTTCAAATACACTCTATAGATCTACTAGTTAGTCTTAAATTACATAGTTAATATAAACCTAATTAGACCTAGGGTGTATCAAGAGGCCTGCTTATGAAGAAAATAATATCACTATATTATAACTAGGTTTATCATAGTATTTTTAAACTACCTGGTGCGTAGAAAAGGGATCCTCAGAGTCGCTAGACAAACTATGTCTCTGTTCGTCTTTTCCTTGTATTACCATACGGTTTGTCACCGGACCATGTCCCGGCTGTGGTCGGCCTCTCTTTTGGTCGACATCGGTATGCACGACAATTGTGGACTCTAAGGGACGGAGCTGATCCTTACTCTCAGATGAATGAAGCGTCCTGGGCAGATTGTGCATTTCATGGCTCCGAGAGGTACCTGTTTGGCGAGCCGTGACATTGTTCCTCGAATTTTCATGTCTTGCATAAGAGGATTGGTTATAGCTAGAACCGCGCTCATGACCTGATAGCAGAGGCCGGAGAGTTGGAACGCAAGCGCAGATAATACCACAGCACAACTCGCTGACTGACCAAGACGCTGATTCGACATTATGCCATGTGATATCCGTGCCAATGTTAAGGAACTTGATACGAACGAGTGAGATAAGACACGTGCTATTTCGTGTTAGTCGTAAAAGACGAGCTCAGATTGGTATAAGAAACTCACAAAATTCCGAGGCAAAAGACAGACATAAGAATCCACTTTTGTCGCCGGCCGAGCTTCAGACTGCGAAGAACGGGGATCGGGAGGGCCATGATCAAGATATCGGTCAAAATATTACCCGCCGCGCCGACATAGAATGAAGATTTGTTGAGAATACAGGTGCCCTTGATCGTGACATCCCAGAAAGATGCAATAGGCACGCACATAAATGTATTCAGAAAGATTTGAGAAAGACTCCAGCAAGTGACGAGGACGACGGATGCGATATATGTCTTCTTGTACTGTCGCACAGGTATTACACGGTAGTACTGGAGGAGAAATATTGTCTTGATGACGGCTAAGGCGAGGTTGTAGACGACGGTTGAGAAGTAAAACAGCTGGATTGTTTTAGCTAAATTGCTAATTGGGTGTTAGTAAAGCCTACCCTTAAGAAATTACTGATCTGTTGGCCAGAAAGTGTAGATATATGAGAGCCAAGACCATTTCTAACGTCTGTAGCATATTAGTAAACTGTTTAAAAAAAGTTACTTTAATAGGGTTACTTTACTTGCTCCGATAATAGAAGCGTCAGCGATCGTCAACAACTGTTTGTCATTAGTAAGAAGATTTCTCAGTATTGAATGTGATACCCACGCAAGCAAGGATCGCACATGCGTCATCGACGCCAAAGTTTCTCAGCATGATGGTCCGGGCGTACACTCGCAGGGATACCACGATAAGAGAAATTGACGACAGAGTCGCCATAACACCTATGGCGACCGCACTTCTGGACTCGGAGGCATAATCTGAAGCAGCCATAGCCATAGACGTCTTGTGTGAAGGAGTGACGACAAGTTCAAAATGGGGTATTCACCGGGCTGTAGAGCAGCGACTTGCGAGAGATTTAAATCAGAAGAGGATACAGCCGACGCGAGAAAGTGGCTACAGGGCTAATGAGTCGAGAATCAAGCCAGAGGTCAGATTATCAAATTGGGGGCTGCTTGCTTTACGCCAGTTCGTCCCAAGTTACAAACGATCGGAACGCGCTGCCGTCAGCTAGAGCGATCGGTAGCCGGAAACAGCCATGTGGCTTTGAGAGTAGAGCGATAAGGTTCATTAGCCAGGGAGCAAGTGGCTGTTAGGCTTACGAGCAGCGAATCAAGATGGAGAGCAGGTCGTCTCACAATTTCAATTATGGGCCTAAATCCAAGTTACTGGATTTCCTGAGTCATGGACGATCAGAACGCACAGACGCTAGTGCGGGGAAGAAAACCGCGAATTCGAGACCTGCGGAATTAGTGTGAAATCCCAGAGTTAGCTGTTTCTTGCCCACGAGGAGGCGTTATCTACAGCAATTAGGCGCTAGAATCAACATGACAGGGAGGGAGATAAGGTTTAGTAGTTCAGGAGAAAGGCCGTGCGCTGAGCCACTACATGATACAAGTAACATCCACAACTTCGCCATTGCTACTTGTTTCAATGGTTCCGGAGGCCGGCCAGCTGCAGTATCTCTGCTTGGTTTGTTAACACACGACGTATGCTTGGGTGTGATCACGGAACGGTTCTTGGTGTAATGAAATAACCTGGAAACGGTCTATGCTGACTAAGGCTAGCCTTAAAAAGCGGAGGAAATATTACATTAAGCGCCAGCAGGTTATAGGTTAATACCTAGAAGTAATAAAATACTAATACTTAATATTTTTTTTAATATTTATTTTTTAAACTAGGAATTTAATAGAAGAATTTAAGTAAGCTTTAAAAATTAGAAATAATATAGAATTAAATATTAAAAGTTAATATAATAAAAAATTAAAAAAATATAAATTTTAAATATAAATAAGGCAGGGTTTTTTATATTAATTAAGGTATAATAGTTTTTGATTATTAATATTATAATACTACTAAATCTTATAATAATTAAAATTTAAAATACTAAAAGTAACTTAATAAGAAGGCTACTAAAGAATAAAAGCAAGATTAATAAATTAATATAAATAGAACAGCTTTCGGCAGAACTATTTTAATTTTATTATAGAAGTAAAGAGGGAAGTAGGCTGTCCCATTACAAGAAGACAAGTCTAGTTAGGCATTTCCAGAACAGCCCTATATCTCATCTTGTTCTGCTCAACCAGTTCAAAGACCTCCTTGATAGTTGAGGCACCCTCATGCTTGAAGATCTGAACCATAGGCTTGATACCATGACGTCCTGAAAACTCAAGCATCTCATCGTGGATATTACGCGATCCAACCAAGCTTGAAAAGACATGATACCCTTGGAAGAACATTGCTCCGGCACTGTGAGATGGTCAATATCAGTCATATTCGATGGGCAGGTGAGTTAACATACGGTAAGCTTAGAGGTCCGTGGACCGGGGCTGCAAGTGGGACGATGGTTCCATCTCGCGCGAGGAACTCCTTCGTCATGACCCTGTAGAATTATTGTTAGTCGAAGCCTTTCTAAGTAGTACCAAAGTACTTACTTATCCCAGTCAGGGTACCTGGTACCACAAATTACAAGAACATCAATCGGTGCCGTAGCTGTATCAAACATGTTCTCGATAAGATGGAACTCCTTGGCGCCCAGCTGTCGCGCCTCAGCCTCCTTGTTAGCGCTTGTGCTGTAGATAACAACATCGGCACCCATCTTGTCCGCATACTGAATAGCGAGATGGCCAAGACCACCAATGCCGAGAATGCCGACGCGTTTCTCAGGTGTCACTGTAGCCTTGAGAGCAGTGTACACTGTTGCGCCGGCACATTGGAGCGGTGCAGCATGTTCGCTGGCAAGGCTGTCGGGGATCTTGTGAAGATATGTCTCCTTGCCGATGTAATAAGTTCCAAAGGTTCCATTGTCGAAGTCACCTTCACCGAAAATGACACGCTCATAGCAGTAAATATCTCGCCCAGATAGACAATACTTGCAATGGCCGCACGAATCTCGATGGAATCCGCCACCTGCCCGATCACCAACTTTGAATTGTGTAACGAGCGAGCCAACGGACTCGACAACACCAATTCCCTCGTGGCCAAGAGCTACAGGGGCTCCCAACTGGCAGAGAACGATGTCTGAGTGGCACACGCCGCTGTGGGTCAGACGGACGAGGATATCGTGAGGGCCAAGTTCTGGTAGCTTGACGGAGGAGGGAGAGAAGCCGCCGTTACCATCGCCTGCGCGATAGATCGTATGTCCTGTAGGGGACATTTTGGTTGGTGAAAAGGGGATATCAGATTTGGAGTCTTTGGTGTAGATGCTCCAGGATTTGAGAGGACTGGCACTCTACGAGAGAGGGTGGTGTTACAAGATATAGTCCGGATTGTTCGAGCTTGATATTAACATGCTTATTGTGATTTATAATAATTAAGGTTTTATCTGGGACTGAGACTGATGCCTCTGTATGTTTGTTCGGAATGTCATTCTACACGATTACTATCTAATTATTGCCTTGCTCAATTCTCATTGCATCTCCCTCGGGCATTTCTGTCATCGGCAGGGGTTACTAATCGTTCCCGGCCTTCGCATGGGAGACCAGCCAATGATATCACGGAGACGGCTGTATTACTAAAACTAAGTCACCGGCTTCAGCAACTGCATTCCAACGTGTTTCCGCCAGGATTCAATTTCTACAGCAGCAAACCAAACCAATAACCAAAACTTTCCATTATCCTCGATATCATACTAATTTCCAACATAATATACTAGAAATACAAGACAGAGACAACAGAAATACGACGGGGAGCCGGAAAGCTATTCTAAAAATCCCGACTAGCGTCGTAAGCCATCACGCCCGGTGGGGTGAAGATGCAGGTGTCTTGATTAGGTCAGGAGAGGTGAGGTAATACAGACAAGGGTGTGATCACTAAGCAGGCCGCAGAATGCAACGGGACAGTGAAGCTATCACGAAAGATAATAGGCATAAACATATATTAAAAGAGATGAGTAGACATGTTGCAAGTCAGTATCGCAATTCCATCTTCATTTTACTCAACACGAACAGAGCTGAAGTCTTCCCATTCTCGAGTCTTCAACATGTCTTCTCCTTTCAAGAACATCCTCATTGTCGGAGCCACTGGCTCAATTGGCTCCATCATGTTAGACGCCCTAGTCAAAGAGCCTTCCTTTACTGTCTCCGCCCTCCAACGCTCATCGTCAAAGGGCAAACTCCCATTAAACGTGCGAGCCATTACAATTGATGATTCATACCCAACCGAAGCTCTCATCTCCGCTTTCACTGGTCAAGACGCAATTATCAACTGTATGACTTCTTTAGCTGTCGCTGATCAACTTCGCTTCGTTGATGCTGCTGTCGCTGCTAAAGTGAAGCGCTATGTTGCTTCTGAGTACGGTCTCAACAACAACAAACCTGAGGCAAGAGCCTTGAACTCAGTCTTTCGCGAGAAGGGTGAAGTGCAAGATTACCTTCGCTCCAAGGAATCCACTGGTCTAGAGTGGATGGCCATCGCTTGCGGAATGTGGATCAAGTGGAGTGCCCTACACGACTTTCTGGGCATGCACATTAAGGAGAAGAAGTTTGTCAAATGGGATGATGGAGAAGGCTGGTTCAGCAGTACTACCGAAGCCAACACAGTTCTTGCAATGGTCAATGCCCTGACTAAGAAATGGGAAGAGACTAAGAACAGAATCGTTTGGTTGAGTGACTTTGCTATCACTCAGAACATGCTTCTTGGAGCCATCGAGCGTGTCAGCGGGGAGAAATTCACTGTTGAGAAGGTTGACAGTGAGAAGCTTATCAAGGAGAAGCAGGCTGCTGTTGCTGCTGGGGATCATTACGCTATTTATGCCTTGATTGAGACGGGATTTGTGATGGGTAGATTTGGAGGACATCTCGAGAAGGAGGGAGAGATCATGAATGACTTGCTGGGTCTGCCGAGGCAGGACTTTGAGGAGGTTGTGCGTGTTGCTTTGAAGGCTGTTGAAGAGTCATGATCTAATCCATGGAGCTTCGCTTATCTACTACCCTTGAACACTAGAGTGCTCTGGATTATGTGAGATTTATTCTTTCTCTTGTAGATAAACGAGAGTTGAATACTTGCCTTTCAACTTCCAGCCGTGATTTATGATCAATGATTAATGTAATCTTTTAGATTCTACGCCAGACAACTTTTAACACTGCTCTGCTGCAATTTCTAAGTGACAAACCATATGCAATTAAACTCGTGGTACATGCATCGGGAACTTGCCAAGACTATCACGGCATTCCTTCCATAATCAACATCCACCTTTAGGACCCCATGTAATACTGAACTCATGTTGTTCGCCTACTTCTCCGTTATCGTGACTAGCCTCTTCCAGCCAGATGCATGCTTATAGAGCGTTTAGTCAGCGGCTAGCTGCGTCTCCAGATAAAAGTTCCATGCTCAGCCGTAAAGCTACTGCTGAGGTTAAATGTGAACAACCGCCGCTGTCATTGCCCCCATCATGTTCGTCGCTTCAAAAGTATATAATATTTCCCACAGCGTCCCTTCGAAGCTATGGTAAAGGACGTCACAAGAATTTCAACCTCCATCTACGTCGCCGACGATGTGGTCGATTCTGACAACGCTGATCTGGCTTTGAAGGTTCTACGTGATGTAGAAGCTGAGGATCTGGTTATCGATGATGAAACGGCCAGGCAGCTCCTCAAGAAGATCGATCGCCACATGATGCCAGTAAGTTCGCCCAAGTTATAGGAAGTCTTCGCTGATCTTTATGTCCAAGGTTCTCTGCGTTGTCTACGGACTCAACTTTCTCGACAAAACGACCTTGACCTATGCATCCATCATGGGCTTGACAGCCCCTCATTCTGAAGGTGGTATTGGTCTTCACGGTCAGCAATATAGCTGGCTTGCCAGGTATCCTCGATTACAACACCCTTTACTACTCTAGCTGATAGTCCTAGCATTTTCTACTTTGGTTATCTCATTGGCGAGTGGCCTACAACTGTGAGTCGATCCTCCATTGGTCTACTCCTTACTAACCAGGTCCGTAGAGGCTATTGCAATACTTCCCACTCGGCAAATACCTAGCGTTCAACATTATCGCCTGGGGCTCGATACTATGTTGCTTCCCCGCCGCAACCAGCTTCGGCGGCGCCCTCGCTCTTCGTTTCTTGCTCGGCCTTCTCGAGTCATCAGTAACACCCGGCTTTGCCCTTCTTACATCCCAGTGGTACACGGCAACTGAGCAAGGCTTGCGGGTCAACCTTTGGTTCAGCTTCAATGGAGTCGCTCAGATATTTGGGGGGATAGTGGCATATGGCATCAGCAAGAGCACAAAGACATATGAGCCTGCCATTCAACCCTGGAAGATCATCTTCCTCGTTTGTGGGTTGATTACAGTTTTCTTTGGTCTGTTCTTTCTCTGGATCATGCCTGATAATCAGACCAATGCTCGGTGGCTTTCACCTCAGGACCGACTTCTATGTATCCAGCGCATTAAGGCGAATCAGCAAGGTATCGGCAACCGTCAGTGGAAGAGATGTCAGGCCCTCGAGGCAGTCACAGATCCACTCGCTTGGTCCTTTGTGGTCTACTCCCTGTTCTCCATGATCCCGAATGGAGGCATGACGAACTTCTTCTCACCGCTAATTAGCTCCTTTGGATATACTCCTGAGCAAGCGTTACTCTATGGAGCACCAGGCGGAGCTGTCCAGATTGTAAGCTTGCTTCTTTCCGGTTATTTGGGAGATCGGTATCATAATCGTCTTCTCGTCAGCTCCATTGGCCTTCTCATCGCCATTATCGGAATGAGCTTGATCGCATTTCTCCCGGAAGACATGAAAGTCGGAAGGTTGGCTGGGTTTTATTTAAACCAAACCGCCATCTGTCCTTTTGTCGCCCTCCTGTCTCTTATTTCCACCAATGTCGCAGGGTATACCAAAAAGACCACCGTCGCTTCTATGTACCTGATAGCATACTGCGTAGGCAACATCATTGGACCCCAGACATTTCGAGGCTCGAGCTGGAAGCCTGCTGAGTTTACGTTCATTGGTTGTTACGTGATTTGCTTCTTTGACGTGCTACTTGTTCGTTGGTATTGCCTGAGGTTAAATCGCGCCAAGGTCTTGAATGGTTCAGAGGAGGGGGCAGGGGGAAATAGGCAGTAAGTTAAACATTGCAGCTACTTATTGGAAAAGTCCTAATGCATTGACACAGGTGGCTTGACTTGACTGATCGCGAGAACCCGGACTTCCGGTATCGAGTGTAAGATGCAGACATTGGAGCATAGGGGGACGGCTGGAAATGACATTGGAGATACGGCACTGTTCCAAAACAGAAAGGTATGCTGCTATAGACTACTACTTTGCAAAAGCTTCTCGTGGGGCTAGTGAGGCTGTATAAATATGCCCGGCTCATCCCATGACAATAGCCCAACGTCAAAGTATCTTGAGTTCATAAAATCATCATCCAGCATTAGATCAAGTTCGTCGTACATCTGCGGCATGAGCGAGCTCATTTCATCAGGCTGGCCTACAGTATGAGGATCCATGTCAATGTAATCCGACTGCGGCGGCTCCATTCTTCCATCTGAGAACAGGGTCGATCTATTCAGCTGGTCTTCTATCCATGAACGGCCTGAGCCAGAGAGATTCTCAGGCATGGCCCCAGATGACAAGTCGGGATCGATTTGTGACAGGTCGGCTTTCAGTCGTGCTAGAATGGCGGAGAGAAGATGGGCCTGGGCTGAGACAGCATTGCTTCTGGGATCAAAGGTACGCGACTCAGAGTTACCCATTGACTTGGCTGCGACGACGTATGCAGTTGTGACTTGGGTCAAGGTATTGACAGCTTCGTTCTTCGAAATTAGTGACTCATCAACATCCTGTCTTAATAGCTTGGGTATCATCATCGATGAATACGCGATCATGAGATGAGCTGTATCCCAGAGGTAGTAGATGATGTCTAACTCTCCCATCTCAATGCCCTGTCGAAGGACACTCAATGCACTGCAGTAACAGATTTGAGTCGTGTGGGTGATGAGATCGTTCAGTGCTTCTCGACTTTCGGAGATAAGCATTCTATGTAGAAAGACTGAATTGAAGTAGAGACGCATGTAATCTCGAAAGAGGTAGATCAGGGGTGTTTGGAAAAGCTCCGGGTTGGGAACTAGATAATGTTAGGTACCATTCTCCAAACTCTTGAGGTGCTTGCAATCTTACAAGTAGCGAACGTAGCCCGCCAGTAATCTCCCCACGCAGCAATCTTATTGTTGAAATCATCCATATCCTTCTGGAAAGTCTCGAAATCGATGGATGATTGGGAAGTACCGGAGTCAACACGAGTTTTCATCATGCTCTCGTAAACATTGCGAGCGATTACTGTCAGCTCGTGACCACCAACTGCCTTGCCATCTCCAAGTGGGTATGTCCACTCTGTCAGTGCCATCCACTGTCTGGAAGCTACATGCTCGAGAACGACGGTTGTTGATAGAGGTCGGTCTGTAAAATAGCTCGATCTGATGACTGTAAGATGATGCTCTGTCTGTGTGGCCAACAGGTTTGATCATGGACTCACGTTCTATCGATGTTACCCAGAGCCAGCCATACGCGATCCTTATCCCTCCTCTGCCGCACTTGAAGTTCTGAGTCCTGAAGTCCCTGGGCGTCGTACGACACGCTTCGACGTGTCATGTTCCATTCCGCAGAAGCTGCCATCCGGAGTGCAAATCCGATCAAGGTGTAGCCTCTGGTATCATTCGCATCTTTCCAGTGATACATACATATTATGGCCCAGATGTTCTCAATTGCTGAGTCACAGGCGAGTAAAGCTTGGCCGAGGAGAAATTCAGCGTGGTCTCGTATGGGTCTGTGAGACTCTGGCTGAAAGATGCGTGATGATATTGTGAGAATCATTGTGACTAGGAGACTTGATCTGGATCTTGTGTATGAGAACGTGTAGAGATTTGGGTCGAGGAGTCCAACGAGGCAGTTGAAGTGCTTAAAGAACCTGCACAAATCAGCGAGCGAACCCCTTGCAAGTCATGGTATACACACCCTTCATACAGATTCTGTGCAGATGGTCGACTGATGAGTCCCATATCAACAGGATCATGCTTTCTCGGTAAGTACACTGCGTCTGGCAAGCTTTGCTGCAGCAAGTCTGGAGGACCCCTGGGCTCTCCTTCAACTGATCGATCTGGGTTCAACGCAGCACCTAGTGACAAACCCCGCGTGTCCTGAGAGTTGGTGACAAATGAAGCAGGGGTAAAAGGCGATTGATCTGATCTAGAAGACGCAGAGACAGACTCAGGTGCTCGATTCTGATATGAACTCCCCCGGTTTGGTAGATCAGGGGCTTGAAAGGTTTGAGTATCCCAGGACTGCTGCGAACCTGACTCCCCAGCAGCTGATCCCCCCTCAAAAGTCTCTTCTAAAGGACGTGCTCGATCTTCTCTATAGAGAATGTTAACTACGTGATTTCACCGTACACATTTCACTCACCTTCTCCCTGACATATCTCTCCTCCAGAGGCCCCTGCGGTGTGACTCAAAAACACACTGCCTCCCCAGTCTTTGACACCGATCACAAACAACAGATGCCGGATTCGAAGTCACACACTTCATTTTCGCCCGTCGACATGGCGTACAAGCCACGCCGTGAGGTCTAACACCACGTCAGTTTCCCCATCTTAAACCCTCCAAGTACCACTTACCGTCGTTGCGTTTGCTGTATCGTCTGATCGGCCATAGCCAAAAAAGATCTCAAAAAATCGTATATCCTCAAAGCGAATTTTCGTATTGACATATGCTGACAAGTCGATATTAAAGGCATCCAAGCCTCTTTCGGGAGAACAACGGCTTGCGGCATATTGCGGCCATTGCGGGCCATTGTGCATTGCGCTAAGCCCTGCTATGCTCAGCTAAGCAGCATTTCTTCGCTGATTAGTGAACAACAACCGCTGAAAGTTATGCAATCGGCCGTTTTTCCTCCAGCGAACTGGTTTGCGATTATTCCTCGCGACGTCATTATGTACGCCTGCCATGGTTTTGAGATTAAGGATGTGCTGAGGGGATCGCGATCGTGGGTATTGGATTTGTCAGTTGTCAAGGCAGATGCATTCGCAACACCATTGCAGAAGCGCATTCGGGCAACTTATTGAATCATGCCGGGGCCATGTTATTTGTTTTGAGTCGCTGGGTCTTGGCAGTCGAGTCATTGTGAATGCTGCCATGGAAGGTGAACAAATCATGGTAACATCAGTAATCGACCGCCGTGGAAGGCAAAGTGAACGAAGAGGAAATTGTTTAGCTGTGCAGACGCACTCTTTTTGATGCAGAGACAGTTCTTCATTCATAACCATTCCGCCTTTCTCTTGACACATTGGACAAGGGTGATCTACCAATTACAAATTTGTTAGTGCGTACCAGCAGGATTTATTGGTTGACTGGTCTTGGCCGGCCGGTGTCTTGCGCTCGGTCTCCACCAAGACGCCGATAACAGGGGCCAGGCTTTATCTTATCAGCTATCATTTATCTTATCGTGATCCTTATCCTTGAATCGATCTCTTGTGGGTAAGTCGAGAGCGTATGTGCTGGACTTACGAGATAGGTATTACAGCTACACAAGTAAACTCAGTTTAAAGAGGTAATCACTTGACTGGGATGTGCATGTAACTTGAATCATGCTGTGACTGCAAAAGAGGACTTGCCTCGCGAGATAGAGACCTTGCAAATAGGTCTTAAAATATTGCTTTTTGGGTACCCATGGGTGTCACCGATACTTTCTGTTCCATATGAGGCTAGGGCCAAAAGGAAGTCTTGTTACAAAAGAAATTACCCATGGGCACCCAATTTTATGCCCTACTTGCAAAATGCAAGACTGTGATTGTGACGAGGCTATTAAAGTTCGTTGCTATCAAACTTTCTTCTCTAGGTGAATAAAATACTCTTTATTAATAATGAGTCTTTAGACTTCAATTGAGAGGGTATTAACTCAAGTACGCAAGAGATTGATACCAATATAAATGTAAAAAATAGCCAAATGTTCCGGAAACTGTATACTTACCCTATATCGAATATTATTCTAAAGATAGACCTGCACTAATGAGATAACAGCTTAGTTTCGATCTCCCCACATTAATTGGTAATCATCTCGCAGAAAGTTGCTCACAATTGAGATTAAGTATTGCCGGCATATTGCCGACTGCATCCTGTCCGTGGCTGCTTACTCGACTCGACGTTGGTAAGCGAGTGATGCATGAGTCCTTTGCGGATGATATTCTTACTCCAACACGACCCCAGAAGGAATTATCGCAGGAAACTTTTCGCGAGCCACATTGCATCACATCTCCCATCATGCCATCTCTGGGATGCGGAACCTGTCGAGGTTCGTCCCGCCTAACCCCCCTGTAATCTACGCTACTAACAGAACCGATAGCTCGTAAAGTACGCTGTGACCAAACCTATCCGACATGCAATCGATGCATCAAAGCAGGGCGGCACTGCAAAGGCTACGACATGCAATTGTCTTGGCCGCGTCGGGATGATACCCGACGGGCTATGGTTGGTCCTAGACCGCGCCTCAAGGGGAGACAGTTCGAGCACCGATTGGTGAATACTACCTTTACGGATATCAAGCTCCACGATCTAGTATCTACATCAGATAAGACTTATGGAGTACACATGCTGGGACTGGTTGAGGTTCCCCTTGGTCCTTCTGATGCAAGTCCTCTTGAGGCATCTGGACCGCTATCATTGATCAAAGGGCCGGCGGTGGGACCCATAGCACGACTCAGTCCAACCGACCAGAGATCGTTTCAGTACTGTAAGTTTAACCACCTGGTGAACACCTGCATGCCCCTTGTGCATAGCTTTCACTTACCCCAGCCAGTCGTACAGACAGCCTCTTACTCCATCACGTCCTTCGGCCATAATGCTCCAAGAGTCCGGGAACTGCTCATCCGGATAGCTCTATCGGACTTTTCACCTTCATCAACTGCAGTTCTCAAATCTGCTTTAGCACTCACATCCTTCCATCGTGATAAGCCACTTCAAGCAACAGCCCAGTATAAAATAGCCGCCCTGAGAAAATTAGCAGAGTCAACACAGGGGCATATCAGCGTGACAGATTCAGCATGTCATATCGCAGCTGGTATGATACTAAGCACGCTAGAGGTACGGGCCGCACCCTTTGGTAGAAGTGACACACTAACTGCTACGTTAGATCCAGCAAAACTCCATGAAGTCAAGCCATTGGCTGTGGTATGCTTGTGGCGCTACCAAGATCGTCAAGACTGCTGGGCTAGATGTAGATGACCTGGACCACGATACGGCTGCTCTTGTGGGCTGGGTACACTACTATAATACCTTATCTAGGTTCAGTCTACGTCATTGGCAGCCACATGTCACTCTTGATCCTGGTGAGGCTGCTGATTCGTTTCATCCAGTTGTATGCGGTAACGGACAGGTATGTAGCCCCACTATCGAACGGAGCCCGCTGACGGCAACCCTTGAAGCCTGAAAGTCTCACAGGAGCACCGCATGAGATATTATATCTTCTGTCAGAGGTATTCAACGCTGTGACAGTACCTTCTGACCCACGCTACGAAACGAAGGCTCATAGAAGCCATCTTGAAATACTAGATTGGAAACTACGCAACCTTGAGAAAACAGCCCAGGACACCAACGTTTCTGCTAACGCGACGCATTCAGCATTTAATCTAGTCGTCGAGCTGTATCGTCTATCCACTTTGATCTATCTCAGACGAGCTTCCGCAGGAATTCTCCCATTAGATCAAAAATTCACCATATGGGTCGGACAAGCATTCGAGTTACTTGAACAACTACCTGCCTGCCAATGGCCATTTCCTCTGCTCATCTTTGGCTGTGAGGCACAAGGCGATAAACAAAGGATGGTCATCTTGGATGTCATGGAGAGGACGACCGAAAACATGCAGTATCGAAATATCGCTACAGTCAAAAGGGTCATCGAAACAGTATGGGTACAAAAGGATTTGTATGCTGAAGATATGAATTATGTTAGGAAGCTGGGTGTTATTCTGAGCTCGACTCATAAGTCGGTACCAGCGTTTATATAGACTTGAAAGGAAAGGACTGTTTGATACCAGATGTCTAGATTGGCAGAAACTCATGCATCTTATGCGATCACCGTTAGGTATAACGAACTCTTAACAAATCTGTGAATTGTTACTAAAAGATTGACTACCATTAAGGCTTGGAGTTTTGGAGCCGTGAATCCAGCGTCATTGATTCTCACGAGCATGGTTGGATATACTATGCTGACACGACTAGAAATCTTCCCAAGCTCGCAAAGAGTTGTAGGCAGAGTGGAGTGAATAAGACTTCAAAACAGATTTATAATGAACTCTGAGCCACATTTGCCCTTCAAATGCTCGTAATAACTGTGAAGCCCACGATAAATGCGACTTGGGTGCATGCGGCTCACACTAAGCCTTTAGTGCAGGGCAACTTTTTGCGAGGGCCCCACTATAAACCTCCACCAACTCGCTGACCAAGTGGCGTATCGCGGGCAGGGCCACATGAATTACAAAGCATCAAAAGTTGCCAGAACATTTCATGAATGAAACTGTAACTGGAAAATGATATATATATGGCCGTAACCCTCACTATTGATCTGACATTCCATACCAAGCACAAATAGGTATCACTCAACAATACATCACTTTAACCCATCTAACCTCAAACCAACATCACAATGCCGTCTTATCTCATCACCGGAACATCCCGAGGCCTCGGTGTAATTCTCTCAGATTCAATCTCCCGATTACAACACTAACACCTCATAGTTCGAGTTCGTTCGGCAGTTGTCTTCTGACTCAAACAATACCGTCATTGGTTTTGTCCGCAACAAAAAGGCAACTGAGGAGAAGATTCAGCGCGAATTACCTGGACGATCCAACATTCACACCATCCAAGGCGAGATCCAAAACCTGGAATCCGTAAAGGTATGTGACCACCCTGTCTCCTCACAAATCATCACTCTGAGACAAGGAGCAGAACTTGGTGAATGAGGTTGCCAAGATCACCGGTGGTAGCCTTGACTACATCATCGCCAACGCTGCACTTCAATCCGAATGGTCAGCCCATAACCCCATCGGCGTTCTGTAAGTCCATTCACACATATGCTTTGTATCACCCAGTTGCTAACATCTCAGGGGCGAGGAACCAGAAAGACTTGAGGAAGACATGCTCGAGTCCTTCAAGATCAACACCCTCGGGAATATCCACCTGTTCAACCTAGCCCTGCCACTCATCCGCAAGGGCCAAGCCAAGAAAATCATCGCCATCTCATCGGGCATGACCGATCCGGACTTTATTACAAACTTCTCCATCACTGATGGAGCCCCTTACACAATCAGCAAGGGCGCACTGAACATCGCCATTGCCAAGTTTGATGCCCAGTATAGGAAGGAGGGTATCTTGTTTATGGCTATCTCTCCTGGTCTTGTTGCCACCCAGGACACGTCCAACTGTAAGTCCCTCATGTCTTCTGCCCACCTGCGCCACATGCTATGTATTTGCCTTTCTGGTGGTTTCTTTCAACTCCTTGACCTTGTGTATATGATTGGTAGCATCACATGCTGATAAACAACAGACACCGAAGAACAGCTTCAGGGAGTTCGCGACATGGTGGCTGCTTTCAAAGGCTACGCCCCTCACTGGGAAGGGGCAATTTCTCCTGAAGAGTCTGCTACCGCAGTTCTCTCTGTCATCAATAAGGCCAGCATTGAGGCTGGTAATGGAGGTTCTTTTGTGTCCCACTACGGGAACAAGCAGTGGCTTTAAATCCGGAACCTGTTATCTTGGTGGATATCGAAGGTTAAAAAGGATGATGCCACAGTGATCGGAACTTTGGAGCAGCTATATCTTTAGGTATCTTTTTATAATAGGATCTGTTTCATCCAATCATCATATCAGGCTATTAATCCGTCATTATAATATCTGTAATAAGAGTCATGTCAAATAACCATTAAAGCTAAGAACTTGACTAGTGCCTCTGTCGGCATGCAGTGGCTAATTCGTCGATGAGAAACCATGAAACAGGTCTGTATATACCTGAGTCGCTGTCCAGAGGTCCCATTTTGTACAAGTCTTTGTTTTTAAGAAGAAAGTCCAGGATCTCTCGCAGTGTATTACCACTACCACGCCTAGAATGAACTTTGCCCTTAGGTATTTGTCCCTCCCATAGGATATGCTTTTGAGGCGACCAGTTCATGGAATTCATAGAACTTCCTGAGCTATGGTCAAGGCGTTTCTCAAGCTCGCTGCTGAGGCTCTGCGGTGACCATGTACTGAATCCTCTGCCCAGAAACAGGCGTAGTATCGGAATATCTACGTGTTTTATGGAGTATAGCAGGAATCTCATCCCTGTAGGCCAGGCTAGAAGGCTGAGATCGACTTCGGCACGAAGGATAATTTCTCGAGCAGCAGGCCATCGCATGTTGATCACTGCCACTTCCCAAGCATGTGAAATCGGATTAGCTATGAGAGAATGCATGGAGGAGATCCTGAAACAGTGATCCAGGATGCATTGTAACAAAGAAAGGCGTTCTTTGAAATTGATGTTGATCTCAGCGCCGTTGAGCTGGATGGTCCTTTCGTTCTCGCAAGCTAAGACCATACGGCGGATAGCTGTGCTGTTTTCCTTGTCCGTCAGGTCCATCATTGGTCCAGCATGAAGCAGTGCCCTGGCAGTAGGAATCACTTGGGTATTGGGCGTGAACCTCATGAGGGACATCTGAGATATGAGAGCGTGCAAAGGAGTAGCGCCAGTATTGTCCTGATCATTAGCGCTTGCCCCTGACCTAATGAGTCTCTCGACTAGCTTTTCCTTGAACAAACGAGCAGCAGAATGCAATATTGTCATGCCGCGTTTGTCACGAACTGCCAAGTTCATCCGACTTATGAGAGAAGCAAAGCCCGGCAAGGAAACCACATTCTCTTCCCACAACGCAAGGGCATGAGTTGGCGTAGAACCGTAGCTATCCATTCCCGAAGTTGAGGCTCCACGAGATAGCAAAAGCTTAGCGACCCCAAACACATATGTCCAGTCCTGTCGCGGAGTCTGTAAGAACAGAGTATGGATGGGTGATCGTTGCTGATTATCAGTCGCATTGATAGAGGCGCCGTAGTCCATCAGGCATTGAATCAAGGTCGTATCAGTATTCCGTACAGCAAGGTGAATTGCAGTGGTACCGTCCAGAAGCTTCCGGTGAACATCTGCTCCCATACGAATGAGAGTGACTGTATCGTCAAAGGATTGGTTCCTCACTGCGCAATGAAAAGAAGACTCTCCGAAGCTGTCGACTTCATCAGGTATCAGACCCAGCTCGAAGACCTTAGATAGGGGCATCATGCGCGAGAAGCCTGAGTCAATCATATGCCATACAACACCCCTCCCATCCCCATCGACTTGGTGTAAATGCCGGCTACTGAGAAGAAGCGAGGCAAAAAGACTGTCGTTGTGATAGCGAATCGCAGACAACAAAGCACGGAAGCCCACGGCCGGTGAAGTGTCCGGAAATAAGAGCTCACCGAACTCAATGTACGTGACCGCCCGTTTTGGCGTAACGTTTCCTTTGCAGGCTATTTCGAGCAATGACTGTATAAGCTCTTCGTGTTCCTCATTCCCGAGAAAAGAGAGTATATGTGACTGGCTGATGTTGTCAACAGAACGGTGTAAGTCTCTAGCAATTTCTAGCCCGTCATGCGTGAGGATGGTTCTCAATCCAGCAGAGAAGTATTTAGCAAACCTCAACTTTTGGCTTTCTGTATTGGAGCCGACAAGTTTCCAAATGGCCCCAGCCAAAGCCAACACCATCTGTGACCGCCTGATATCGTCATTATCACTCTCCATGACCCATAGTTCCAAGAAGGATCTCACACAAAGTTGTGAGAAAAGACAGTTTTCAGGTACTAATGCCTTGCTAACGAGCTCATCATGCCATTCTGGCCGATTCAGACACGACTCCCAAAGAGACGAGAAGATATCAGCTCGATGATATGAAATAGCGTTCTGCAGTGGACTTTCGGAACGGACAAGAGGAGATGCTTCACGTTCCGGGCCGCACGAGAGGGGGTCCGCTCCAACTCTGAGCAGTGCTTCCACAGATGCTAACGAACCAGCGAGAACGGCAAATCCTAGCGGGGTACCCGTTAAGGAGAATGGTAGCTGCTGATCGAGAGTCTGGGGTTCGGAGCAATAGGCCTCTAGCAGCGGGCCTCCAGAGTCAATATGCATTGGCAACAAGATCTTCAATGCGTGTTGTAATGTCTCGTCATCCTTATCAAACATAAAGAGATAGTGAAGAGGAGTAAGACCAGAGCTCTCACATGAGAATAGGTCTTTTTTGCGCGATGCCAAGGAGATGAGCCCCTCGAGATCACCAAGTTGACAGGCCAGAATGAGTGAGCTATCAATATCGTCTTGTTGGTACCGAGCCGGCTGATTGCTACAGGTGCTGACGGTCCTATCTGACCACAAGGAGGGGCTTATCTGCGGCGAATGGTTCTCAAGCTTATTTAGACCATACGGTGATAGGAATTGAGACGGCGAGTCCCTTAGATATTTTGGAGACGCCCAAACACCTAGTTCAGTAAATATGGAACCACGGGGATCGCAGGCAGGAGTAATAGTCTCAAGCTTATCGAGGCCTTGGTATCGGTATTGCAGAATTAGGAGAAGCATTTGGGCCGGAAGACAGGTAGATGAGCTAGCCATTCTTATGTATTGCATAGCAATGGGAAAGTCACGCTCTGTTCCAAATCTGTTAAAGAAGGCTAGAGAAACCTGTAATGCGGCTCTGTTTGATACGTCGGATTCGGAAAGCGCAGTTCGTTTTGCGTCTAGTAGCATTTGTTCTTTCACACGGAACGGTATCTGACTAGCCACTGTTGGTATGAAATTCTAGATTCGTTAGAATGTTCAATCTCGTAATGTATGCAATCGCTGTCAGGTATATACCTCATACGACCAGCCCCCCTCTGAGAAGTTAGCTGTGATATCAAGCGAGTCCTTGGTACTGCTCCACTCATTCCATCTACCAGGCACTCATAAGTCAACTGACATGAAGGAGAGTGTGAATGTTACATACGATAGATGGAGCCCTCCACCAAATATAAAGGGAAGTTTCGAGAGATCATGTTGTCTCTTGGAAGGGTCCACCTGCAGGGTCATCCTGAGGATACCTTTTATTATTGTTTTTTGCAATGGACGAAACTCCTGACGAGAAGAGAGATTATCAATTGACTTTGCTGCTGCTTCGGAAAGGTAAGGACATAGGCTGAACGACCGTTTCCACTCGTTAGAAGACTTCGTTTCTCCCTCAGCTGTCTGGGACCAGACCTTCAGGGAGGTGATTTCTGGTAGATGAAAATATTTACTACCATCCCAGACGACCTCTAAGCATAAAAGCCCGAGAGCCCAGACGTCGCAGCGCAGAAACTCGACTGTTTTGAGACTTGAACCATCATGGAGCTCGGGAGCCAGATACCTAGAGTGAAATGCGTGACCGCTCAGTAAAAGTGACAAGTTCCACATCCATAGCCCCTTACCAAAAAGTGCCCCGATAGCTTTGAACTGCACCATCTCCTTGCTCGTTTCTGAAAAGGCATGCATGCCCGAAGTCTGACTGCTCACTCATCAGCGCCTCATATTGTAGCGTCATATACAGGTAATCAAGAGAGGATTATTTACCAGCTTCGCGGTCACATCGGTCTCATAGGTCCCCGCACCCTCTATTGTGCGGTTGGGGAAGACCAGCACGTTCTCAAGTTTCAAGTCGCCATGAGCGACACCAGCCCAATGTAACCTGTTCAAGCCACACGCGACCTGACTGCAAAGAGCCAGTTTGGATTTCATGGGAATTGTTCCGCCCCGCAAGTAATCGCGCAGCGTTCCACAAGCAGCGTAGTCAGTTACGATGAACGGTATGGTGTCTCCTTGCCGCAACCCCCAGCCATAGCCCAGAAGTGTCAGTATGTTCTCGTGCTGGGCAAGGGGAGGGTGACACATGACCTCAATGTCTTTCAAAACACAGTCCACTCGGTCCTGGTGGGCGTCGTGGTTGCTAGCATCCTGGGCTAGTTTAATTTGTTTGACGGCAACTGCCTCATTCGTCCCAACATCGGTGTATCGAAAGACTGTGTACGATGCACCCTCACCGGCCTTTTGAGGATTTCGGAGTGACGAAGCTGCGCAGAGTCGAACGTTAAGAGGCTGGATGGCCCGGAGAAGGTCTTGTAGAGATCGGACTTTGGCCCCACCGGGTCTGGAAAACCCAACAGAACAAGACACCAGAGTCCGAGGTTGTGGACGGGAAGACCAGACTGAAAAGGACTGGACGTTCATGAGCAAAGGTACTTGGTGCCATGCGTTGCCTCACAGAGAGAAAAGGCTACTTTACCGGACCAGTCATTGAGGCGGAAAACAGCGTTGTCTGCTGTCCCTGGTGACTCTCAGCTGTACCCTGAAAATACGATTTATGGTCGACGGAGGAAAATGGAACCACAAACAGAGCGACCAAACCATTGAAGAAATCTTTGCAGCCTGATTTGCCTTGATTTTCTTGGTTTTTCTTGTCCACCTTCTGCATACGAATATCTTGGTCGCAGGGCAGGACAAATGCATTGGCAGCTTTCGCCCATGCTTCAGTCAGGGCGGCTATGGCAGTATCCCTACAGGTCCCACTCAACCCTCCCCTCCCATTGAGAGTCTTGGCTTGTCCAATTAGAAGTACAAGATTCACGTCGGCTGCAAAAAGATCAAGGTAAGCCTGGCGTGCTGACCACCAAGGTCATCCTTGCAGCCAATCAAGATCAATAAAGAGGGTTACACAACATTTGCCCGACCGTGGTCGGCAAGTGGTCCTCTTTTATTTGCTGACGTGTGCGATGTCGCTGTTTTGGTGCTGGCGATGTCTCTGCCTTGTTGCCAGTGCTGCCTAAGAGGTGTCCGTATCATCTTGCAGGAAAGAGGGGCAAAGAATGCATACTGATTCGTTACTGAAGGGGCAGAATTCGCAATGGACCCGTGTCTGACGAATTGTACCTTAGCTGCGCGGTCTAGGACAGTACTGATGAACAAGCAAAAGGTAGCCAGCCAGGCGAACCAAATTGCTCGCCAATCCTTTTCGTGCGGCTCTGGTCCTAAGAATTTCCCTCAAATTAATTAATGGCCTTTAAACTTTTGTTATAGAGCATTAAAAGCTTTCCAACATTAATTTCCAATGGCAGATGCCATCGGAATTGCGGGATTGGCGATCGCCGTTTTCGATCAGCTTCTAAAGCTTGGAGAGAGGACTGCGCAAACAATCCAGGACATCCGGACATTTGCTGAGGTACTGGCTACGGAGCATCTCGGGTGCATCGAGTCACAAACGCTGACAGGATATTCTCAAGGACTTGAAGCACGTATCAGAGACGATCAGAAGAGAGCATGGCATCACCAAGGCTCTGAAGTATTTGTTGTTTGAAAAGTCCCCAGTAATTCCTCCGTTATCATCAATCACAAGGACTTGAGCTAACCCGTTGTAGAGGTATGGAGGGCAGATGCTGTTTGAACAGTATGGCGAAGAGGTTCAGACGACCATATTGAGCGTGGTAGAGGAACTCCTTGACACGCTGGAGAGCGCCTCGAAACTACTCGATCGCCATTGCGGCTCGGAACAACCGTGGTTCTCAAGAGATCGTTGCTTTATGGTTTCTCGCTCACCCAGCCCTTCGACTTTCACATTAACTGTTGACAATGCGTCCCAGTCTGGGTCACTAGTGACTGAGAGGAGTTCTAGCACTACGTCCTTGGCAAGGAAATTAAGATGGTCTTTGTCTGACAAAAGACGCGCTAAGGACATCATAGACCGTTACGCAGATCGGAACAACAACTTGTACCGCATTGTGCAGCTCAATAGCTTTGCATCTGGGATCGGGGTTAACTTGCAACACCTAGAGAATATGCAGCACAATCAAGCAGCAAAACAGCTTGGATTTGACGAAACCGCGGGTCTACAGCTGCTTGCTAAAGCGGCTATGGTTGGCATGGCAGACAACTTCGAGATCAGTGACAGTTTCACTTCCGGGTGGACAGACATAACACCTATAGAGGACAGATTTTTCACGTTCAACAAAAGTGGCAAATCGTATCTGCAGGATACTTGCGAGTACAAGGTGAATAGCAGTGAGATTGATCATCAAACAAGGTCACGGTTAAATGGCCTGGTCTCACTACTCCAGCAGCCCAAGGGCCAAGTCTTCCGAATTCCGAAATGCATCGGGTGGAGATTTCTGCCATCATCTCGAGATATAGCCTTCATTTTTGAATCACCAGGTGCAGCGGGAACGCAACCACGAAGTCTATTGCGCCTCTTTGAAGATCCCAGTATGAAACCGTCGCTGCAAGACAAGTTCAACTTGGCACACAGTCTTGCTAAGAGCATATCGCAACTTCAAATGGTCCAGTGGGTCCACGAGAGTTTTCGAAGCGAGAATATTCTGTTTTATATTCCGTCTCCGCCGCAGAATGACCAGAAAAATGATCGAAGCGAAGTTGTGATCCCGCTGGACCAGCCATGGGTCCTAGGATTTGATTTCAGTCGGCCCGAGAGCTTTTTCTCACATGGTTTCCCCGACACGAATCCTGACAGGGACATCTATCGACACCCAAACAGACAGGGCCGACCGACAATGACATTTAGCAAGTGGCATGATATATACTCCTTGGGTGTTGTCTTGCTAGAGATAGGTTCGTAACAGCTGATTATCATGCTAAGTCATTTACGTGAAGAAACTGACACTAGAATACAGGTTTTTGGGAGCCAGCCATCCAACAACAGCATCCCCGCGATCTTTTCCGAGCGATGAGAGAACCTGAGAACATCAGAGAGCGACTTGTCAAGGTAGCTCGGAGAAGGCTTCCCGCGAAAGTGGGCGGCAGATATAGCGAGTTGGTTGTGGCCTGCTTGACTGGTGATTTTGGGGTGGAAGATGACACTAAGGAGGACATCCAACTCCAACAAGCATTTAGAACCCAGGTTATCTCGGTACTAGCCCAAATAGTCCAAAGCATCTAGTGCTTATGATGTCTTTACAAACAATACTTTATAAGTTAAAATACATAAAGTACAGCGTGTACGCATTGTTTCTTGGTAGAAGAGAGGGGAGCTGTTTCTAAAGTCCGAGCTTTGAAGCTTGGCACTGACGTGAACACGCGATCAGTGTCCACGGCAGCTCGCAACCCAACCCGAAAACGAAATCATTTGGACTACCTGGAGTAGGCTGGGGACAGCAATGGGATAAACTCTGTCGAGCTGTCTTTAGGTCAACTGCCGCCTGAATCTTGCAAGTGATGTCCTCTCCCTTTGCCAGCAGTATACTTATATGCCCCAGAAATGGGCATAAAAAGAAGCAAGAGTTGTTGGAGGTAAAATGAAAGACTCAGCGACTCAACAGCTCTGAGTCAGTGCCAAGATGGCCCAGATTGTGCATTGCGTAGTTAGCAAAGGCCAAGTGGAACCGCACCCAAGTTGGATACACAGGGGTAATGCAATCAACGATAACAAAAGCTAAGGTACGCTCTTATAAGTAACGAATATGAACCTAAACGGATTGCGGGTAGTCAGCAAATCTCTTCTGTCTCCTCTATCTGAACATAATGTTTGCGAACTATGATTAGCTGGGCAAACGGGCTAACACGGGCATAAGCAACGGGTCTACGTGGATCAATGTCTCAAGGGTTATCTTCAACCCGAACGACACGGTCAGATGATGATCGTTGATCGTGGTGGGGGGCTGCTGGTGAAACAGAGGATTTCTTTCCGTATTTCCGAGGTAGCGGATGCCTCCAAGGCAGATTTTGGGCCACGCTTCATATACTGGCCACCACGACTTTCATAATTACAGCCTCAAGCTGTGCTTTTTGTCTAAGATGCTATGATTATTTTTATAGTTGGTGAAGACTTGAATGATAGAAGTCGAAGTGACTACGATAAGCAGTCATCAGGTATGCCGATAGTGCCTAGAGCTCCAGTGACGATTATGTGACAGGCATTGCACATCTATAGAGCTTACAATCAGGCGACGATGGTATCTAATCTCATGCAGAAAATCAATAGACGTGTTACGATTGTGGCTCTGACTACTCCGCAGCACAACAGGCAACCGGTACCAGGGTCTGTATTGCCAATTCAACCGACACAATCTCATCAAGAGCGATAATTCTCGCATGAAATTTCAGGTTTGTGTCCCTTAGACCAGTCAGACCACGAGTCCGCTCCTCTCGAGCTGCCAAAAAGAGAATCGTCTGTGGAGAATAGTGGAGGTTTGCTGTCACCTCAAAGTTTAATCTTCAGCCTGACAGGGAGGGACTGATTCAGCCACCAGCGCTAGGGAGATCGGCTTTCTAGGTCGCCTGGTACACAGTTGAGAGGGACAGCGGTAAGTAGAAACTGTACGTTTCAGATGGGACACGCTAAGGCGGTGACAGATTGCTAATTATTATCAGATCATCTTATTTGATGTCATGCTATGCAAGACGACATAAAAACTAAATGATGCAAAGAAGCAGATACAAAAGCATATAATATCATACCTACCTACGTAGTTCCGCGCCGGATTTTGTATTCAACCAGCAGCCTTCACAAGCTAACCAGTCCGCCAAGATGCCAGACGGCACCGAGAACCCGAAAAGTTTGTAACGTCGCCCGTTTCTAGCCCTTCACGCTGTTACTAAAACCTCTTAGAAAACACAACAGATCTGAGTATCGAGGCTAATAAGGCATCCAAGGCATATCTAAGTTATTTGCAGGATGAAGTTCAGAGACTGAAAGATGAAGAAGGTCGGGATCAGTGGATGTTAGAGCTCGTGGAACGGAATGAGCTTCTGGAGAAGGAAATACAGCGAATGGCGGAACAAATCAAGGAGTCGAGCCCTGGGAAGGAACAGGAAGCTAAGAAATAAGTGTCTTTATTAGATAGAGCTACTCATGGTTTTTGCTTGTACTTTTGCTTATAAGTTATTGCTATTGTGATTATCTTTTGGAAATTAGTCTCTCAATATAAGTATAAAAAGGTGACAATCTGCAACATTGAGACTGAAGAACGTAACAATAATCTCAAGCATTAGTTTGCAACAAGAAATTCAAGAGTCTCTCCTTCTCAACCTCAACAACCGTAAGTCTGGATTCAACTATGCGGATAACCGCCTTCCTAACTGACTTACGGGCAATAAGTTGCTAATCTCCCTGGCACATCAAGTAAACATGAACATCGAACCTACAGCCCACGGCTTCATCCGAAACGCAATCAATGCCCTCCTGATAGTAGAAGCCTGTCTTCAAGGAGAGTCCTTCCACATTCCGAGAACACTACGTCCTGAAGAAGCTAGATCTGCTGTCTACGATGGTACAATCTCCGTTTACGAGGTCGAATCCTCCGGGATCGACGAATGGCACGATCATCATCAATCGTATCATGAGTTTCGACTTGGCGATTTCACTGTTTTCTGTGAAGCACACATGGGACCAACATACCAAATGGGACGCTTGATCAAACAGAGCATGGTTCTGCACTGGGACGGTGTTCGACACCATGTCATCTCCTATTTCCAGGTAGGAACTTTGCAAAGAGCTGTTTCTGAAGGCACAGAGGCGCCGTTGGACTTGGACCAAATTATAATACCAGATGGGCTACTTGAAGAGCAACGCCATATTCGCCATAGTGTGGCGTACAGGCCTTGGCTTGGTTGGAGGGCTGAGCACTGGACTCTCCAGAATGGATTATTCGCGCAGAGACCAGACTCCGAGTCCTGTCGAGAATGAAAGTAAAACACCCTCATCTATCAAAACTGTGGATATGTCGAAAAAAGAACCTGATAGTCCCTCGAATAAGAGTTTAGATAGAGTCAAACAAGTCGTTCCGAGGTTCTCTAGAACGCAAATCATCGCTCCAGACCTAGAACACAAAGGAGGACCACCAGCACTTGAGAGACTCAGACACTGGCGTTCAGCCGAAGCAACACCCGGTGCCTCATGGTGATGACATGCAGCTCCAACCCTTGGGATATCAGGCCTTCATCCCAGATCAATCCTCCAGTAGAACAGCGCAAGTGACCCAATGCTCCCTACCGGCTCTCATCAATCACCTTGCAGACTGCGAGCTTGAGTCTATCAGAGAGCAGTTTGCCTCGGCGTCCTTCACAACATGGGAACTCTTCTGTACACTAGAAGAGCTATTAGCCGCTCTGACTAAACACTCCATAGCCTAGAAGGTAGAAACGCCTCAGAGAAAGACCGTCCAGTTTCAAGTTTGCTATGCTCTCAGAGTTTGGCTGGAGTCCCATTGAATACCCAGCACAGACCGGTGCATCCTACTATCCCTGGACTCCTTTCTGAGATGCGAGGACCACAACAATCTACCAACGTCGTCGGCGTTTTTGCTTCAGATTTTCAGCAGTATCGGCACTTCACAGCAGGATCATATATCCGACTCTCCTTCACCACCCAGCATCAAACGGAACACAGCATGTCGACACGGAAGCAACATGACCATGGAGATGGCAGACAGCTTCTTCACATGCCGTAGTGACCAGCTGTTCACTGTACACATATGTCACGACTATCTCGCTTGTCAGATCACTGCTAAGCAGATGCAAGCAGTCTGTGCCATTCAGTCGAGAGAGCTTCTTGGCGGCAGGTGGACGGTTCAGGATTCAACAGACGCCCCCAACGTGGCGGCTATGTATCAGCCTACCAACGGAATTTCCAGCTGGGTCAAGGAGAGCGTCGTCACAGAAGCTGAGCCCAAGAGCCGAGGTTATGTTATAGAGAAATGGATCCTTATCGCACAGCATCTTTTCCAGCTGAACAACTTTGATGGACTTGTGGCTGTTATCTCAGATCTCGATGATACTTCAGTGTTCAGGCTTCATCAGTCTTGTGATACTGTATCAATACAGGCCAAGGAGTCAATCCGCTCCCTCCGGCGGATCGTTGACCTATCTCAGAACCACAAGACGCTTCGACCGTTGATCTCGAGTTCCTCGGCTTCTCGCCTTCCTTCCCAGGTTCATATCTGAGCAAACCCGTCTCTACTCAGGAGAGAATGAAAGAAAATGCTCTACATGAAGGAAAAACGTCCTCAAGTTGTGATAAGAAGCTTGTAAATTGGAAAAAGTATACTCATATAGCATCAATCATGAAGGTGCTAATAGGCCCTATGGCTGAGAGCTTATCATCACCACATAGAACTTAGTGCTAACAGGCAGTCAACGACCCTTTAATATTACTCCTAATATAGAACCCCAAGACTGGATGTAGAAGAGGATCTCGGAGTTTTGGTGTAGGGGCCAGAGTTATCTTGAGGAGATGTACTACCAGCGGACCAAATTCCTCGTGCCAGGAATACCAGCCCGGAAGAGTCGACCATTTTTGCATTCCCTTTTCAGGCTTGAAAGTCTAGTAGAGAATATGCAGTGTCAATATAAGGGATTGTATATTGGAAAGTGGACTGACAGTGATTCTATGTATGATGTCTTTTCCTACGCGGTGCTCAGGGTCACTGCTTTAATCTACTTCAGCAGAATGAGTCATTGATTCAGGCAGTCAAGATGACTTAAAGTGCGCCAAGGCATTTTATTGATCAAGTAAACAGTAATATCATTCAAGCTATGTAAGATCTATAGATAACTGTAGTCGCTGTTATACCGCGGCTATGTCCACTATGTAATGAATGCTTTGAAGAAGAAATTTTATCCGGTCACCAAAGAAGAGCCACCAAGTGGTAGCTCCCTCCCCACTAGCTCAACGTGCAGTGGTGATAGCGCGTATACAGTGACAAATGAAGGCATTAAATAATTAAGGAGTGTCGTGTAGCGTCATGATCCGTCATAGCCTGGCCAGAGGCAACGCCTGTCACTTGGGACCAATGCCAGAAGTGACGAGGTCAGAGGTAAGAACATGAACCTCTAAGGCTGTCTGCTTGAGATATACAGATGTCTTAAGCCTTGTAGTCCTTGCCCTCCTTGTGGCCACCACCGCCATAGCCGGGCTTGTGGTGGGTAGGATAGGGGTGCTTGGTAACAGTCTTGGTGACAGTCTCGGTCTTGTACTTGGTGATAGCAGGCTTCCACTTGTACTTGGTAACCGTGTCGGTCTCGGTCTTTGTCTTTGTGACGGGAGGCTTCCACTTGGTGATAGTGTCGGTCTCGGTCTTGGTGACATACTTGGTGACGGGAGGCTTCCACTTGGTGATAGTGTCGGTCTCGGTCTTGGTGACGTACTTTGTCACGGGGGGCTTCCACTTTGTGACATATTCGGTCTTGGTGATGGGAGGCTTCCACTTGTACTTGGTGACGGTCTCGGTCTTGGTGATCGGGGGCTTGTAGATGGGCTTGGTGACGGTGTGAGTGACTGTTGCGGTCACCGTCTTGGTCTTGGGGGGAGGGTAGTAGTCTCCGTTGGGGTTGGGACTGGCGAAGACCAGAGGGACTGAGAGGAGAGGAGCGATGAAGGTTGAGAACTTCATATTGGCGGATGGAGCGAAGGTATGATGGAGATGTGATGTTCTTGAAAGAGTGGTTAGGAGGGTTGAGCCAGTGGTTGAGTCTGAGTGAGTCTCTTGGAATGAGGGGATCACAAGTCCTCTTTATACAAGTTGTCTACATACAAGTCATCATCCACCGGAACTCCCATTGCCCCTCTTCTCTCTACATGTTGCTCAATGACTACATATTGCGAGATGCACATGCTCAATCGTATCATCGCTCAAGTTGGCCTCATCTTCTCACTAACACCGCCAACCTCCCAACCTCAATCCCGCTCGGCCGAATATTGAAAGCTGCTCTTGTTGAGTTGTTCAATATTTTCACCTTCACCTACCAATCACAACAATCATCATCAGCCATAAGCTCGTATCTGCCGGTCAGCTCGTGTTTATGCAGCCATTAACAAGTATTAATGCAGGTCGACAGCCTTTATCGATGCAGACAGGAATATGGTTAATCTCATCCGTTGTGGCGATTTTATACAAGTCAGCTTACCGGTTAACCGTTGTACTTGGTGGGTTGCTTCGCATATCAGGCTATCTTATCAGAGCGTCTCATTCGACGAGTGTAGAAACAAGCTCTGTACTATTTTAGCAGTCTAAACTAATTGGCGATATCGGGGGTTTGAACTGACGTGAACTGCACAACCGATTGCGTGATCGATACGCTTGGACATCGTATCTACAATCGTGAAACCGTCGTTTGACTGTTAGTATGCGTGGAATTACCGTTTTCGCCGTTTTGCTGGGGATTTACAGGTACCGGGTCTTAACACGGAAGTGGTGGCTACACAAGGTTACACTCTGAGAGCCAAGAATAACAACAGCCCATTACCGGGACAGCTGAATTCATCACCCGTGACCCACACACTCTCCGAGTCCATCCCCTGTCATATTATTTTCCGAGACATAACTGCAGAGCTTTCCACTTAGAGTTATTGACAAAATCTTGTTTTGATAGCGTTACCTCCAAGGATCCAACTTCACCTCCATCCCAGCCTTACGTGAGTGTCAGAATCAACAAAAGGCCTTCACAGTCCAGGCATTGTAACACGTTGACCGGTCCTGTTGGGCTTACTCTGCATCTGCAAGCTTCAGGTCAAGCCCCGCGTTCCAAGAAAACTCCCGCCAATAGACTATGACTGCTGACAACCTGTTATATGGAGATAGAGGGGAAATTATAGGTCGTTGTCAGATTGCGCAATCGCAGGGGTGTATTGATTGGTCCGTGTCGACAAGGTACCTGAGCCTACTGATGACTGATCAGGGCGATCAGAGAAAAGTCGATGACGCTAAAACGTAGCATCATTAACGTTTGTTAGTGATGGTTGCAATTATGCATTGAACTAAGTCAGACATGATTCATAGAAGGTGCCGGATATAACCCTTCGCTTTGAGCTAACAACACATGAGAGGAGTAATGTCGTGAGAAACGTTCACTATCATTGTATCGTGAGGTTACCATCTGCGTGAGATGCTACTGGGCTTACTTTGGGCAGCCTTGCTGGCAATAATGGCGTCGGCTGCATCAATAGCCTTGACGTTGTGTGATAAATGTGATTGAGATATCAATTGGCTCGCAGTGGAGTCCCATTGAAGCATTCATTGGTATGACCAAGTTTCGTGATCAACAGAGGCGTTGTCGGCTGCATAAAATTGAAATGAACTGATGTGTTCACCTGGTGGCTGCCTTGGCAACCTGCAGCCTTCTTTTAAAACTGGTTCTTTATTTTCAGCTCTTGATAAGAAAGCTTCAACATGGCGTTTTGTCAATCTTGCGAGATAACGCTAATTCTTGCATCAATTGAACTTGCAAGTAATGATTCGACGATAGATGGCAACGGATCCATAGTCAGATGCCAACCAGCATATTCGTTGTTCATGAGTAGCGATGTCCATGCAGAATTTCAAATGTGTATCGATAAGATGATATGACCGGAATCTGTGACTAAGAGGTTGGCAGGCTTCAGCCCAAGCGACGTAGCATTGCATCTTCCCTATACCTAGTACTTCACAGTGGTATGCTTCCTGCAGTGAGAGGAGAGGATGTGTATTACATTGGGCACTGGGTTGGCTATTACACTTACCATCACAGAATTGTGTTATAATAAGCTCTGAGATGGTTCGAGAGTGGCGGGACTAACAAAAATGTGAGCTGGCCCCGGTGGTAAGAACTATTATTTCTTGTAAGCGTCATTGATGAGATTGTCTGACTGAGGTTCCCCTCATGTACTTGGATGTAATAGAAGTCGCGAGCATACCAAGTAATCTCTTTAAGAGCTTCGCTTCAGATAGACATCTTAGTTGGATGCGGAAGGCTCAGCATTGCAGATAGAATGAAACCCATCTGATAGATGTTGACTTTCGCCGAGAAAACAGAGCCGTCGTGATCCTTGCCGCTTGGCGCATCAGATCACAACTCAGGTCACCCAACCACCAATGGTCAGCCAATCAAGCTGCATGAACGTTCCGAGCTCCCCGTAGGCTCTGTTCAGGTCTTGTTGTCTCCTGTTTGCAGTGCTTGTCTTCTCTTCCAGTTACCCCAGTGGGTTGAGTCACATGATTTGTATACATATTGCCAGGAGCACATTCGTAAGTGCGTAGAGAATATGGGAAAATCAAATAAATATCTATTACAACGGCAATCCAGATCTCCAATCAAGTGGCGATACTTTTTCCATGCTCAATATTACCGTGCTCTTGCCAATCGCACTTTTACAACTCATTGTCTATACAACTTAATGAAGCTTTCCCAATCCTGGTGTATCTGTCCCTCGTGCTGCGCAGTTTAATCATTTTGACCCCTCAAATCCCATTCGTGATCCGGAGACAACAGACAGTTCCGTGTAAGAGCTTTCAGCATCTTTGAAATTGTTAGCTTTATTATTCACGTTGTCCCTTCAGATATCCTACCAAGTTTGGGGGTCTGGTCTGCAAACCACGGGAAGAAGTATCCAGGATGTAGAATAGTCTGCGCCAAAGTCGCGATCACAATCATGCTTGATCCCACGTCATTAGCAGTTCGTTTTTACCATAGTATAGAGGATGCGGCAGTACTCACACTGACTCAAAGATGATAAAAGGAATCTCCTCCCTCATTAGCTTATTTCCCCAGCCACCTCTCATCTCCGCAATGCGGTAAACGCAACGGATATAAATCGCCATAAATGCAGTCGCAAGTCCGCCCAAGAACAGTCGAAATCGAAGGGTGCGCCAGGCCTGTAACGAATTTCCTTCAAGAGGGTTCGTGGTGAGAGCTCGCATTCGCCTGACGCAGAACAAAGTTGCCAGGATCGCAAAGATCGACAGTGTCACCACCTGAAAGGCAATACCCGCCATCATGATATTATTGCCCATGTTGATCGTGTCTTTGTCCTTAAAATCCGCGGTCGCAGTAATACCTCCACCAGCAGCTTGTAAAACCAACGATACAACATCTGCAGTGATGAAGATGATTGTGTACCACTTTGGTTTCAAAACAGACCACTTGGCACCAAAAAGAGCAACAATGTGCTTGAGCATGAGATATATAGCTGCACTGTTGAATGCAGGACCAATAATGAGACAGCAGATTTGAGCTTGGAAGGGTATGGCGTCGAATGGTCGAAAGTACATCCCAACGCGTCCTATGTAGCCCAAGGCTTGGGCTAAGCAGCCTAGGGTAAGGACAATTGCATAAGCGCGGATGCGAAAGCGAATGCCAAGGAAAATGTTGGCGAAAAAAGCGATTCCGAATATCACGGCTAAGAAAATGTTGCCGCCGAGATTGGGACGATAGCCGTAGGTGGTATCTTCGATTCGGCACTCTTTGGAGATGTGAACGCAAATTGGTGGATCCGAAGCCATTGTGATGTTCGGTATTGGGGACTTGTCTGCACACGAGTGAAAAAATTAAGAAATAGATGCATCTAAGGCTCTAGTTCCTACTTATTATACAATCTTTGATCTTGCATTTTTCTCTCCTTTTGCGAAAAATCATCACATCTCGGTGTTTGACACGAATTGTCTAAGTATAGCTCCCATCTCTGATTGGTCAAAAGACCGAGCTCCGACGACAAAAGCAATCTCATCATGACCTGAGGATCTGAAACGCGTCACCAAAATTAAGCATACGATAAAAGATTACGTCCCCTCCACAGGTATAATATTATTAGTTCTTGTTCCAATTGGCCAATGGTTTCAGGCACCAGATTAAAGCACAATCCTTCAACTCGGTCTTTGTCTCAGCCTCTTTCAGCATCGTAAGCCGGGGTAATTATAATTGGACGGTTGTCAGCTTTGCCCCATTAATTGCTCGGTCTTTGAGTTTGCGCTAGCATCGTTTTAGCGATCACGACTCCCTGTCAGCCTCGTGGCGATGGGGGCTGATTTGCTGACGGTTTTATAATCTTCGGTCTTTGCATTTCAGTTTCTCGGTCTTCGGCTGTACACGCGCGCCAAGATGGTAATCTCAACGACAGATGCGACTAAAACGAAGAGGACGAGGACGAATGTAAGGCAGTCCAAGTTTGGCTGCTTTACTTGCAAGTATGACACGTGTGTCCTTGATCACTTTTTCAATGCTGACTCGTCCAGGGCCCGGCGAATCAAGTGCGATGAAGCCAAGCCAGCTTGTCAACGGTGCTTGACTTCAAAACGAGAATGCCAAGGCTATCCCCGAGGCGCATATCCAGACTCGGATAAAACTGCATCGACGACTATATCACTTGTATCCGCGTCTTCTTCACCCTCAGACTCCCCCGCGTCACCATCACCATCAGCAACAACCGTCTCAACCTTGAGATCCCTCGCCTTCAATCCATATTCTCTCTCAAATCCTTTCGTCGACCTCGGATGTACAGTCTTGGTGCAAAGTCCCCGTCGTGCGAGAAACGACATCGAACAAACTTTCTGGTCCCGCACCGTCCCGCAATTATCCCAATCCATCCCCTCAGTACGCGCCGCCATCGAAGCATTTGGCACATCTTATAGCGAATATGTTCTCAGAGGCTCATCTGCGAGACCTGGTTTCGAAACTACAAAGCGATATTCACAGGCCTTGAGACTGGTGCAGCAAGACCTTGCCACCTTGCCGAATGGTCCCATACCATGTGTTGTTGCCTGCCTATTTCTTGGGTTTGTCGAGGCTATACAGCAGAGACTCAACAAAGCACTGGTGCATCTCCAGGGAACATTCTCACTAATGATGTCTCTGACTGATAAACAACTTCTTGCAGAGGTGGATACCAATAGCCTTGTATTGCTCTTGAAGAAGCTTGACCTGCATGTCGCCACATACGCTGTATCCCATCCCCCAAATCTTCCCATGAAACCATTCGTCATGGGTGATGTGCTTAGCTCTTACCCACCAGATGGCTCTCTGTTCAAGATTTTGCACTCAAACTACCATTTCACAGCAAAGGCATTTCCATACAAATACACCAGTCGCCGATCTATCCCACCCGAACTGCTTATTGAACAGGGCCGACAGCTTGCGAATTTGAAGCAATGGCTATCACTTAACGAGCTTCCATCGGCTTCAGATACCGAATCACACGAATCACTGGTCGTTCTTCGCTCCCAATGCCTTGCTGCGTTGATCAACACGGCCATCATTCTCGACCCAAGAGAGACAAGCTATGACTGCTACGGCCCCGAGTTTCAAGAAATTATCACATCCATCGAAACCCTGCTACTGAGTAAAAGCCTCGATGGTGCATCGAGATATAACGGGACGGACACGCTGCCGTCTTTCGTTCCGGAAATGGGCATAATACATCCCTTGTATTTCACAGCAAAGAAATACAGAAGCCCATTCTGGCGTCGAAAAGCTTTAAGCCTCATACTAAAAAGTGGCAAGGAAGGTCCATGGTGCGCTGAGACGGAAGGTTCCCTGATAGCAGCCATCATCAACGCCGAAGAAGGAACTTTCAATCTGGAATCGCTGCATATGGAAAAGATACTAGATAAAAGTCCAGCTAGTATACCAGAGGAGAGGAGATTCAGCGCCGTCTGGGCAAGTGATCCTGAAGGCGAGAATGGGGAGTGCACGCAGTATACTAGGAAGAGATATACCAGGGTCATGATGTATAGATGTAGAGACATAGAAGGGCTTTTGAGAGATGACAAAGGGCCAAGGGAAATTCCATGGCTTGACCCTGAGATGTGTGTGGTTGATTCTGAGTGGTGGATTGGACGGGATGAGCCATTGGATGTGATCCTTTCGATTGGGGGACGGTCAACATGAAATGGCGAGAGAATTTAGAGACCACTTTATCAATATTCCGTAGGCAGAGGGTTAAAAAACAACGAATGTGTATTAGTATCTATTGCAGAGATCGAAATCCCATGGTCGGGGGTAGCTGACAAGTAGATGGGTACCCGACTAGGTAGTTGTTACATACTGAACCAGCACATAAAGCCGTTTGACAAGTACAGGCCCAAACCAATCTTGCAATGCTATGCCTTTTGTCCCTTTACTCCTTGGTACAAGTCTCCTCCTTCTCATTCAGATTAGTAATAACAGAAGCCTCACAAAAGACAAAACCAGCAGCCTCGAGGAACACCGCAGCACCAGCGGTGAGAACATCAACAGCCACAGCAGCCGTACCACAGGCGAAGACTTCCGCCACGGCAGTAGTAGTAGCAGCGAGACGGCATCACTGACAAGCCTCACTGCAGTTCCCTTCATCGATCAGAACTCTTCCACGGCCCTGGCCGCCTTCGATTGCTTTGGCCGCGTCTTCGCGGGCTTGCTGAAGAGCTTGTTCGTTGGCAGCATTCTGACGTTTTGTGAGGCCGGTGGGGAGAGTGCCGGCCCATGCGGAGGCGGCGAAGATGGTGCTAATGATGATTGAGGCCTTCAATTTGAGTTGCTGGTGATGTCAGTATGTAGAAGAGGTACATGGGTATTGTACAAGTCGCACGTACTTGGATGAGATAAAGGACAAGGCCAGCTTGTTATGAGAAGAATAGAATGTTGAGCAAGGAGTAAGAGTGTGGATGTTGTGGTGATGATAAGAAGTTGAGGACCTGGTGATAGACGGATGCTCTATTTTATATGTGAGTTGGGTTGATACTGTCAGATCAGGTAACGTCATCATAGCGATGAACCTAGGAAGGACACATAGCTCTCTGACTCCAAGAACAGAAACAAAGCTGTTCCACCATCGTCTAGACACCAAACCAATGTGGCATGAGGATTTGCCATATTTCCTCTCTCCAATGATCCTTCTAGGTCAAGCATGACATTCTTGGACATTCTAGGTAATCTCAAGAACCGGCTGCTTCTTCACCGAGCTGATACTCTATGAACCTTACTACGGGACAAAATTGTCGAAGGTTTGTTACAGATCTGTCGACTATATCGAACAAATAGAGTAATTCAATGGTGCATGAACTTTTGACAGCGGTTTTATTGGCCTAATTGGGCTGATACAGCTTAAGCTTACAATTATGCATCGATATGAAACGAACGGAAGTTGGGCCGATGTCATCTCATTTAAACTCTAAATAACGAAGTTTAGTCATAACACCACTCACTATTCCTTCACATTTGCCAAGACTGGTTTCGGGGATCTTGGTAAACTACCCCTCAAGTTCACGATGGATCACGAGGACGACTCAGAGGTTCACAAGTAACGAGAAGGGCTTTACCAAGATACAAGTATGCTATAGAATAGATTAACATACGCGCTAGACTTCCAGTGAACTTATTGAATAGTGAAACTATATATTGCTACTACAAAAGTTTGAGTCTGGGTCTTATCGGAAGAAAGCGACGTATAGGAATTTAATCATCAAATGTCATAGAATTTTTCATTGATTTATATATTCCTACATAGACCTCTTTCTTTTACTCCTGTTTGAATCAGGAACTTGAGATATGTCGTCCTGTCTTCAACTCGAAGGTGGCCAGGCCCTGGTCACCAAATAGAGTTTTTCTGAGGCGAACATGACACGGTCTCGGATTTTATGTCGCCCCGAACCTATAGCATAGAATGAGTTTCAGGACAATTTAGCCTCTGTATGGTTTGCGAAATGATTTCTCTTTTAGGAATGTAATATTGTCTTTTTCTAGAGTCTCTTCAGAATCATGCCATATCTCCGTTAGTCAAGTTCAGCTCAAATTTGTGTCGATGTGAAACTGCATAGAGGATTGGCTTTAACTGACTTGTGCGGATGGTTTCAGAGATTCAAAGGCTCCTTGATTGGAGTTAAACCTTGATGACTGTCTTGGGCATATTAGATAATGAACTAAGCATTGGTACGCTTCTCAGTTCAAATTGACTATAAGAGTTGCTTCGTTCCTCGACTAGAATACCTGAATAGCATCATCACCAACCATCTCTTCTTCCACCTTTCTACAGACCAACCTTTCTCCTTTTCAGGTTATAACCTCTACTCAAGGTAAACACCCAAAACACTCGACTTATCTGATAAAGTCTAACGCAATGGCAGTCCCTTTCGCAACAGTTAAGCAGGTCTTAGCAACATCATCAAAATGAAGTTCTTCGTCATCGCCCTTCTATCTTCCGTCAGGTAAACCTCCCCCTTCCCCCATCTACCTCTATTCTCTAATACTGACATGTCCCGAATATAGCACCGTCATGGCTATTGACTGTTTCTGCGTCACCACTGACGATGACGTTGCCGCTGGTCGACAGCCCCAGCGCAAGTTCAACCTCAGTGGTCGCTGTGAGGAACTCGGAGGGAGAGCCGATATCGAGTCACGCACTTGTGAACTACTCCCGGAGGCTAGTGCCTTCACTGAAGCGGATTGCAGCATTGACTCAGGCGACCGAGTCCTTGTTCCTAATTGCTTTGCGTCTGTTCTCTAAAGCCTAGGAGAAGGAGTTGGGAACAAGAGGTCTACTCGGAGGTTTCAATAGTTATTGCTAGGAACAGATATCTAAATAAAAGGCCACTTGACAGGAATAACTGAGAACCCGTATCGGGCTCGAAGCCTCTACTTCTTCCAAAACAACAATCGTGTACCCTTCTTGGGCACCCTGATTAACCAATATGCCATCAACGCTGCAACAACATCGAATACAATGAACGCCCACATCAGGCCAAAGTTTCTCCATCTCTCACTGTATCGAATACTCAGAGTTCCAAGGTATGTATCCGTCGATGCAATCGGACAGTAAAGGCACGTCTGGTTCGATCCCGGATTGGAAAGAGAGCCTCCGACAGCTTGAACGAATTGTCCCACATACTCGCCACAAGTGAGGTTCGCTGGCGTCTGGAACTGGAGAAATTCGATTTCCGAGCATGTAACTTCTTGCTTACCAACACCATCAGAAATTATGGCGCCGATGAGGTAGGTCATAGGCGAGACGCGGTACATGAAGGCCCAGAATCCAGGAAGACCCGAGTATGGGACAAGGACACTATCGGCCATGATTAGCTGAGGAGATCTATCATTGCAAAGTGCAACTTACCCGGAGAATACAAGAGTCATCATGAATAGCAACAGCGCAAAAGTCGCTCCAACCTCAGCAGTCGGCGCGCCAGCAACACACATATGCGCAAACGTCCCCTCATACACCATGAAAACCCACGTTAACAGAAACATAAGCGCGCCCCTCTCATGCTGCGTATCCGTAACACGACCATTGTCATACATACCAACAAGAAAGTAAAACGGGAAGTACACCGCCAACGACGCCACAGAGTTCCAGAGCATCTCGATGACTGTGTTGGCGAGGATGAGGTTGTACCAAGCGTATGTCTTTGAGGATCTTTCACGTCCTTCGTAGAGTGTTCGCTGGGTGACGAAGCCGGGCATCGTTTGGTAGATTAGGAATGCGAAGATCACGAGGAGCATGAAAATTGAGAAGAGTTGGTTTTGGAGACCTTGGAGGGATAGTGGAGAGTTTTGGAAGGAGAGGCCGATGAAGAGGCTCTGAGAGAGGTTAGCAATTGTTCGAGAATGGTGAATGGCTGGCTTACGGTTATGAGGCAGAGTGAGAGCTTGGAGTAGATGTATGTCGGTGTTCGCCAGTATTGCTCGGCAACGCGCTTGGTACAGACCAAGAACTGTTGAGAGAGTGAAGCAGCATAAGCCGTGTCCTGAGTATCTGACTCGTGGCGGTCAACGTGTTTCGTCTGAGTGAGAGTATCAAGTTCTTTCTGAACACTGACAAACTCGGAACTTCCCTTCCAAGTCTCAGCCCAGTCACGATCCGTATGAGCACCCGGTGCAGCACCAATGACATGGAGCATCCACTCTGCAGGATTCTCTTCAGGACGGCACGCAACAGCATCATACCTCTCAAAGTATCCCGTCAAAGCAGTAGCATTCTCGCCGATATCACCAAAGTAAACAGTCTTGCCACCTTTCGCTAGGAGTAACAGACGGTCGAACTGCTGAAATATGATGCCGGAAGGTTGGTGAATGGTACAGAGGATAGCTAACCCATGGTCTGCGAGCTTCTTGAGAAGTGAGACGATTGCCCATGCTGTTTGACTATCGAGGCCGGAGGTTGGTTCGTCGAGAAAGATGAGGGCTTCGGGTTTGGCGACGAGCTCGATGCCGATGGAGAGGCGTTTCCGTTGCTCCACATTGAGACCTGAACCGTCAGTCAACAACATTCATTGCGTAATAATTGGAGAAAATACCTTTACCAGGCACTCCGATAACTGCATCTGCATAGAGACTCATCTCTAGCAGACCAATGATCTCTTCAACATAGCCGATCTTGTCTTTCATTGGAATGGAAGATGGTTGTCTGAGAACAGCACTGAATCGAAGAGCCTCTCTGACAGTAGATGTCTCAAGGTGAATATCCTGCTGCTGCACGTATCCAGTGGTTCTCTGGAATGACTTGCTGCGTGGTAGTCCATTGACAAGTATGTCGCCCGTGATGACTCCCATGGTGACGCGATCAGCTAACACGTCGAGAAGCGTCGTCTTGCCGGCTCCGGTGGCGCCCTGTAATCGTTAGCTCGTGTTACTGGCAGTTAGAAGTGACTTACCATCAGAGCAGTTAGCTTCCCTGGTTGGACCCAACCGTTGACGCTTGAAAGGATCCGTCGCGTCTCGCCCTTGACTTTAATATCATAACAGAGGTTCCTCCAGCAGAATGTAGAAGTTCTTGGTGGCTTTTCAGTCGCTAGATGGTTTTCGTCACCATTCACTGCTCGCTGGGGCTGGAATTCGTGCTTGACGGCTTCTTCATCTGTGGTCTCCGGGCGATGAGACTTCTGAGCTTTGCGAAATACGAGGATCTCACCCTTCGAAGCTTCAGATGAGAAGTACTCTGCCGAAAAGAGGTACGTGAAGGTGAAGAAGACAATGAATGCGATAAGGATGCCGTAGTTCCTGAAAGATTAGCTAGGTCTGTAAAACAAGTATCATAACGTACCTCCAAAGATGCGAGTAGTAGTACTTGTAAACAGTCCCAATGAAGAAATCCCCATCGATGGCATCCCGACCTGGCAGAGCACCAGCAACAGAACAGGTCCGCTGCGTCGGCTGAATGTCTTCATACCCAGGACCAGAGGGTATCATCACCTGACATCCGAACGACCGACCCGAGAACTCATTTGCGACCAAAGACTCGTAAGCGTAAGCAATGGGATTGACATAGTTGATCCACCTGAGCCAGCCCTTCATACTGCGGATAGGCAGGACGAATCCAGCGTAGATTACCAAACCGATGATAAAGATGGCAGCAGGAACGAGTGCTTGATGAACTGTCTTTGAGGACTGGGCGATGGTGCGAAGAATCATTGACATTGTCATGGTTGTTGTGAAACCGAAGAGAAGGAAGATGAAGAATGATGAGGCATCGCGGCGGAGGTTCGCCATGAAATAGAGCGGGATGTTGAAGGCCAGAGTTGAGATGATCTTAGATGGTAAATCGCAGACGATGGAGGAGACAGACTCAGAAAGAGGTCGATACAAGGCATATCTGGCATGCTTCTCGACGATTGGTCGTTGGCTATAGAGGGCGAGGATCTATCCGAAGTCAGTAAGCTTAAACTTCTATGTGTTGAAATGACAAACCTCCAAAGCGCTACTGAGACCGTTGAACAGAATCGCGAAAAATAGGATTGAAGCTCGCCGGTTCATTCCCTCAGCTGTGCTAGGTAGATCAAAGTAAACACTCCCAAGAACAAGAGACATGAAAAAGTTGCCCAGGACAGTGACTATGAAGAATGTCTTGTCACCAAGAAGCCTCTTAATACCTCGCCCGATACATAACTGAATCTGCATCGGAATGGAAATGGTGAAAGGGCTCTTGTCGGACCTAGAAGATCAGTCAGCTAATATAACCCGTAGTTTTCTTGATGGGTTACGTACGTGAACCTGGCCTTCTGCGCCCTCCTAATCCCCCTCAAGGTCTCAATTTGCTTCCCATCAAGAGGATACTGAATCTCAAACGCAGCGATATCACTTAGAAGTAAAGCTCTGTGTTGACTCATTCTCCACTCATCAGCGAACTCTTCGGGACTGCGAGGGACTCTGTTCTCAAAACCAGGTCGGATGATGCGTTCGTCGGGGTTTGTGAGGGACGTTAAGAAGTCGGCGGTTGTTTGGCGGGGAGGACATTCGAAGCCCATGGCGGTAAAGTATTTCGTCGCTTCGTTCGTTGGGCCGAAGAAGATCTGGAGGCCTTCGTAGAGGAGGAGGACTTTATCGAATTCCTAAAAAGATCATTAGTAGTTAGGAGAAGCAGGAGTTGGGGGCATACTTGCGTCGTATGCTGCCTGGCTAGCCTGATACATAGCAACAACCGCACTAGCACCACCAAGCTTCGTCCCAAGCCTCAACTTCTTCACAAACTCCAACGCCGTCGCACTATCCAACCCTCTCGTACTATTATCCCAACACTGAATAGCGCTCTGATTCAAAATCGCTTCAGCAATACTAACCCTCTTTCTCTCGCCGCCACTAACGCCTCTAACAAAGTCATCTCCGACCTTCGTGTTAAGAGTGTTGGAGATACCAAACATGGCCATGACTGCATCTCTCATGTGTTCGGCGTAGACGTGGCGTGAGATGTTGGCGACGATGTGTTGGGGCGTGCGGGCGAGGGCGGCGAAGAGGAGGGTGTCGCCAACGGTTAGTTGGGGGAAGTGGATGTCTGTTTCGGCTTGGTAGATTACTTCTCCTCGGAAGTTTCTGTGCATTACGTCCCAGGGAATACCTGGAGGGTTAGATGGTGTAGAGAGGAGGGTAGAGGGAGGTACCTTGGTAGTTGAACTCGGATGAGTCGTCGAGGTGTAAACCGTGGGTATGTCCAGCGATCGTCTTGAGCAGCGTAGAAACGCCACTGTACCAGTGTTAGATAAGAACTCAAATGGTCAGTGAGTTCGATAACATACCTTCCTGGACGACCCAGGACAAGAAGCAGCTCTCCACTCTTCACCAACCCATCAAACTCTGAAATAATCTTGATCTTTTGCTTCCTCTTCGCAAACCAATCAAGCGCAGCAAGAGGACTTCTCCAGATAACATTGAAAACATCCTTCTGATACTCCGTCGGATCGCTAAACCCATGCACACTAAGATTTCGCCAAGATACACCAGCTGTATATCGCGGATGCTTACTTGGGTCTTTCGAGAAAGCGTGAAGCAAGGCCTTAACCCATGATTCAGGCTCGAAGTCTGGGGATTTAGGGTCCAGGCGGGAGTCTTGGGTGAGGAAGGGATTGATGTTGGTTGAGAGCGCGGAGAATGTACGAGTGTGAGAGAATGTTCGGGCGAGTTGTAACACGGGCTCGGCGATGTCGTCGACGGTTGTCTCGGCCTCTGTGTCTTGAGGCGTAGAGGGAGGCGTACGCTCATGCATTTTGAAGTATTCAAGGATGATTATTTGATCAAAAGAGTGAACTGTGTCTGTTTGCGCAGTGCATTGGAAAAGAAGTTGCCATCATGGTTCATATAAGAAAGTTTACGGAGTCCGCTATAAACGGCGTCATAGTGAGCCCACATTGTTGTAATTTCCGAAACACTACTCCATCCAATCCAATCCATACTCTATGCGTCATATGCGTAAAGATATCTCAACGCCGTTCAAAAGATATCCTTCCGATTCTGCCATCAAGTCTTCACGTGCAACTCCGTTTGGATCCCGGCACTAGCCCAAGCCAGGCATCATCAGTCCCACTTCTATGTGTCACTAAACCGAACAAGGAATCTCGGTGCCGAAACTTCAGCCTCATCTGATCCCTTAACTTCCTCAACGCCGTCTGTCTTCTCCGTTGTTGCTTCTTTCACTTTTGCATCGCTATCGGACTCTTCCAAAATGCCGCAGACTCCGCCTCTTTCCGAACGTCGACTCCGAAGTACTCTTACCTCTAAAGCGTGCGATTCTTGCAAGGCTAGGAAGATCCGTTGTTCCGGTTTGTTATTCTGGATATGGGATAGAGTTATGAGGCTGATTTAGCAGGTTACCCTCCGCCGTGCCAGAGTTGTAGTGTATGTGGATATGGGCTGCTGCAGAGTGGTACTGATTATGACGTGCATAGATTCGAGGTGCGACCTGTCGATTCGGGACGCGCAAAATACCACTCAGAAAGAATGGTACGTTATATCATCCATCTTGAGCTTTAATCGTTCTGATGTATAATTAGTCAACCGCAACTTACTACTCATTACCACTGAGGCATCTCCAAGCATCAAAGTGAACGAAGTCAGCCCTGCTGTCCAGAAGCTTCCTGTATGTCTCAATGAATTCTTTCTTCAGCCTAGGAAGCTAATCCAACTAGGATCTGAAACAAGATATCGTTTATCAGCCTATACAGAATGATCTCTTTGTAGATCGCATCTTGTTTGGGTCATCATCAACAGATGTCCCGAATGCCGATGAACGCTTCTCTTTGAAGGTGAGTAGATACATATCCTCTAATCAGTCAACTAGGCTAACTTCTTCATAGGGCATTGGTCTCTTGAGTACGTCGATAATATTCATATTCACTATCTATAAGATGGCTTATTACTTCCAGGCGGTACTCATAGCGTCACCTTCTTCTCCGACAGCAGACTTGAGACGCTGTCTGCCAAACTTCAAAACAACAAAGTCAACGACCTCATTCGACGAATGTCCTCAGTCATCAATAACAGAGCCAAAGTCACGAGCAGTACCTCGCCTGAACATTTGCCTGAGCTGTGTCTTCCGTCCCTGGATCCTGCATACGCATCAAAATGCATAACGAGTAGGTCATTTGTGTTTATGTGACATGGATGAGATTGACCAGTCTGAACTCAGCATACTACGAACAAGTCCATCCACTATTTCCTCACCTCGATCGCGAGACCTTCGATTCCACCATCGCAAGCCCCAACCTCAGCACCATCCTCCTCAACGATCCCGCTTTCTCCGCCTTGTATCACTCTGTACTCGCCCTTGGCAGTCTACACGACGGTGGCGGCAGTTTCGAGCCTGGGAAGGGAAAAGCGTGGGAATTGCTCTCCGTCGCATTAGCCCGTGTTCCGAACCTCCCTAGAGCCAAGAACTCGCTAGTCGCTCTTCAGGCTATAACAACAGTTGCTGTATATTGTCTAGGCGTGCCGTGTATATCCATTGAACATAAAATCATGACGGAAATGGCTCGGATGGCTCAGGATCTGGCGCCTGTACTTTGTAAAGGACCTGGTGCCAAGACGTTCTACAGGGTGTTTTGGGTTGTTTACGTGATAGAGAAGATCATGAGCTTCCACTTTGGCCGCCCTTCGGTAGGTTATTTCATGATGCTCCTGGTTCTCTAGCTCACTTTCACAGGCCATCATCGACGCTAATATCATTGTGCCTATGCCTTACATACCCGAGTCTCACCTTGGAGCCCTAAATTGGACAACCATACTCGCTCAACAGGCCCGTCTTTTGTCACGAGCGATGAATACCCTGTTCTGCCCCGGTGTCTGCCATAGGGGATCGCAGTACTTTCTGATGACCATTGATCAACTTCTTGAAGACCTTGAACAGTGGAGAGCATCTATCGCTGATGAATTTCGCCCGGGATATCCGTCGCAGTTCAATTTGCTCCGTAGGCCTTTGCACGGTACAGTTGGGATTTGGATCAACTATCTCTACTACAGCCTTAAACTCATTTTGCTCCGGAGCAGGCTACAGATTGACAGCTGTCAGGGCAGCGAACTGAGCAAGACAAGTCATAGTGATCCGCTCATAGAGGTTTCTCGGTCCGTACTCGAGATTGTTACATATGTTGACGTCGAGCCATCAACACCACTATGGTCGGTTCCACCAATAAGCATAACCGCCCAAGATACTAACCAATTTTCAGGATCATTGCAGCTATCCCATTGTGCGCTCTCTTCGTTCTTTTTGATCACGTTATCAGCCACCCCAAGTCTCCAGACACAAGAAGCAACCTCGCCCTACTTAATATTGCAGGAGGCCATTTTAGCCGAATCGAGTTTGCATCTGGAGGCACATTGCCTGGCTCGCTCATCAGTGAATTTACATACATTGCACGCGAGTATATCAACCAGTGTGATAATCTGGAGTCGCTCAAGGGAGGTCAAAGCATGCTTCATACGGAAAATCACGATACTTCATTGGATGAGTCTTGCACCTCTGGAGCAAATCCGGGAACAAGCCAAAGTCTCGAGCAAGATGTAGGTCAATATCCCAGCGCCTTCTCTTCCGGCTCTAACGATTACAGTTTGAGATGGCTCAAGCTACAGTCCTAAACTCTACATCGCTGATGGATCCTATCTATGCTCCAATTGAAACTCTATGGGACGGTGGAAGTGATCCATTATATGGTATAGACGTGATGAACCTTTTTAATAGTATTATGTAAGAGGTATCTGCGAAGGTATATAGAGCTAAACCAGAGAGCCAGGTAATTAGAGATTAGATAACAGAAGAGCCCAGGCTGGCACCAGGGAACTTGTCCTTGATTCCATCCTCGAAGTCCTGTCCACCAACAGTCAGGTCCTTAAAGGCTGGGCAAGCTAGATTCAAGAGAGTAGATCCGATAGCGTCGGTGATGAGTTCGAGAGGAGCTGCGATGATAGAGAAGATAGTTGAAAGAGAGTTTGGCGCAACGGTCTTGACGATCTCGAAGATAAAGCAAAGCAGGTTGTTGCCCTCGAGAAGCTTGGTGAGGTTGAGCACTCCGCCGGTGATGTTTGTTACGTCGACGCCTGCGTAGCTGTTGACCTCTCCCATGTTGCCTCCGATGCTGTACTTGTTAGCATGTGCTTTGTATCTACGTAGGTACAATTACCTTCCGAGCTCAGGGTACTTCGCGATTAAGGCAAGAAGATCCAAGTTGAGACTAATGAGACCATAGTCAACTGATCTACGATACCAATTCTCTGGGATTCTCTCCCAGCCGCGCTTGTAGACAAGCTTTCCGTCTTTCTCATGAACAGCGAAGAAGCTCTTCAGGGTTTCTCGGTCTATCTGCCATTAGCAAGTTGATCGTAGATCCCATAGTAGCCTACTCACCCATGATATCCTCAGTGCTTCCAACAGTGTGGTTCGAAAGCAACCGACAAGCAAAGAAGTATCCCGCATTTCGCGCAATCATACCCGTGAAGGGTCCATAGTAAAAGTTAGGATTAGTAGCAACTGTCTCATGGAATCGGATCTTGGCTCGTTTGGCAATAGCGTCAAAGTCATAAGTACCCTCATCGGAAGCCATATCGTAGAGCGACTGAAACAGGTCCATGTCCATGGTAGACGCATCTCCAGTGACATACAAGTCATCCCGTGTGTTGGATGAATCACCTTCGATGATGTTGTGTGATCCGTTCAGACCTCGCGGTGTTCCCAACAGTCCGATGAGGTTACCAAGAATATTCTGTGCGCCACTGGCGGTGCTGCCGATGGAGAAGCCTGGGTTGAGAGATAGAGGGTTTCCGACAAAAACAGTGCCCATGGTTGCCAAGATAGTTGCCAAGTCCACTCCCATTCCGTAAACCTGGTTGATAGCACCCGCTACCTCGACGAGGCTTGTAACTCCCTTGCGACTGATATATCCATGGTTCGCCAGCGCATTGAGACCAGGACAAGGACCTCGCTGGTCACCCTTCTCAAAGTTCGGTGGGATGAATTTGTGCTCGCCAGTTACTTTGATAGGCTTGCTGGCGAGATCAAGCGAAAGTCTCTTATCATGGCTTCGAACTGCTTCTTCCACTTTACCTGAAAGTCTTGCAGAAACAACCTTTCCGACAGGACCCTCGAGGTATGATGGAAAGCCATACACGCCGAGGCAGAGAAAAAATGAAAGAAAGTAATGCCACTGCATGATGAGTAGCTAGGTAGTAAAAGAGTGTAACAAAAAGAGTGTGAAGAAACAAAAATGCCGAGAGGGTTGGAAAAACATACGATATGTTTGGCTAGTTAGCTTATTCCTCGCTAGTCTCTACCCCATTACGCAACCATATTCGCGCCCGTCAAGATTGAGATCTTCTTCCCCTCCTGACAAGCTGCATGCATAATAAACGACCGCCCGCCTTAGCTGGACCACGGAACCGGGACAAGCATGCCGGTAGGTGGAAAACCCTGCTGGAGTCATTAGGGTCTAGACGATCAGTCACTTTCGGTAATTGTTTGAAACATCACTTAAGTCGAATTGGGGAAGCAGCGCCGTTGAAGAAGGACTTTGCCTAAAGGGCGTTGGTTGTTTCACGTTTTCTGGCTTGAGTTCCCCGATGTGACGCTGGTTTATGAATGGGGAAAGGTTTTGTGAAGTGCCGATTGTGATTGAAAGCTAAATAACGCATGATATTTTAGCATTCATTCTCTCAGATGGTCTATGCAAAGTGCTCAAGCCTTTCAGTCTGAGCGAAGTACGAGTCAGTCAGCGCAAACTGTCTGACAGCTGTCGTGACGTCTGCGGGTCGATTCTCAATATGATCCAAATCGCTGGGAATCATCCAAGCGAACTTGGCATTTTCCCGGCGGAAAGGAACCAGTGGACCTTGCCCAATCAGTCACTTTTACGTCGCAAGGGTAGACCTTCTAGGCAACACAAGGATACCCTACCCCCACCAAATTATCGCTCTGTTGATCGCCAAGCATCCCCTGTTCAAAAAAGCAAAGCCCGTTTGGATGGGGCTATCATTGTGACATTCCAGAGCAAGTTTCTGTCATTTGAACTATTCGCTGCGTCGTATATTTGGCGTGTTTAGATTGCCGACCAGCGTTTTACTAGCTTGCGAGCTCTCATATGGAGTAGAGTATCATCGGTTCCAGCAACATAATCCAGGCAACATTGATAAGAGAACCGGCTCTTTGGCTCAGTGATGATCATTGTTTATACAGCAAACAAGGATATCCTGTACCGAAACATTTTTCAACGCTTTTAACATGTCTTTTTTCCTCTACTGCAGGTCGATGTTTTAAGCTGATTTGAAAGGGACCAATCCACCCGGCGTTCCCGACAGGTTTTCTTCTTTTGTTCTTTCCTCTTGCACTCCCAACTGCCCATACCTTTTATGGTCTTTTGATCCGGCGGCAATGAAGGTCCTTGGTTCACTGGCACTAGTGCTGGCTTTATTTCAGCTTGGTGTATCGGCCGCCGCGGCGCCCGAAGAGCCTCCAACTTGTGGTGTAGGTGAAGCTTTTCTACCATCGAGATATGGCTAACTCGTCGGTAGGCGATCTGTATTCAGACAGAGGCTATCAAGTCACCTTGTGGTCTGAACGTTACGTGTATTTGTACAAATGTTGAGCTTAATGAGAAGATCTCAGCTTGTGTTGCGGCTAACTGTACGGTGAGGGAGAGTTTATGTGAGTCTCGTGCCCTCTGTTACTGGTAATAGCTGACTTTTTGCAGTGGTTCAAAGTTACTCCAAGCATACGTGTGGCGCACCATCTCGCGATCGTACAACGCTGGTATGGGTTATTGGTATCGTCTTTCTTATTCTCGGCCTCATAGGCTTCGGTCTGCGTGTAATGGCTAGAGTGTTTGTTGTTAAGCAAACATGGGGAGCCGACGATTGGGTCATGCTTTTTGCGGTGGTATGTATAACTCTCTGCCTCTTCAACGCCAGCAGCTCACCTTTGCATAGGCTCTCATGGTACCACTCAATGCTTTGTCTGTACAGAGTAAGTCCATACTTGTCGATTGCCTCGATCCGCTGCTAATCAATTGCCAGTCTCACGCGTTGGACTGGGTAAAGACATATGGAACGTTCATCCCGATGATATCACCGACTTTCTTTATGTGAGTCCCATCATTCTTCATGATATTCACCATAATACTGACAGACCAAGCTGTTCTTCTGGGACGAACTTCTCTACCTCGGAGCCCTTCCCGTCACCAAGATCTCCATCCTTCTCTTCTATCTCAAAGTCTTTCCTGGCAAAAACATTCGAATGGCATGCTGGATCTTTATCGGTCTGAACGTCGCATACTTCATAACCTTTGAGCTCATTTCCATTTTCCAATGCAGACCAATCGAGGGCGCTTGGAGAGCATGGGACAAGGAGTTCAAGGCGAAGTGCAACAACATCAATCTACAGGGCTGGTTTGCTGCCATTCTTAACATCTTTCTTGATGTTGGGACGATGTGTATACCGTTGAAGGAACTCTATGGACTGTCGATGTCGCTTAAGAAGAAGATACAGCTCATGCTCATGTTTAGCGTCGGTATCTTGTAAGTCTCTCTCCCCAATACCTTTCACTCTGCTAACATGATCAGCGTCACCATTGTCAGCGCCGTCCGTCTTCGATCACTAGCAAGCTACGCAACCACCAGCAACGTAACCCGTAAGCCTCCCCAATCCTTTATATTTCCCCTCTAACAATTTTACAGAGGACTACGTTGAAATCGGGTACTGGAGCACAATCGAAGTCCCCGTCGGCATAATCTGCACCTGCATGCCCGCCATCCGCGCCCTCTTCGGCATAATCTTCCCCAAAGTCTTCGCCTCCACGAACCGCAGCAAGAGCAGCTACGCCAACATCTCCAAGGAGTCAAAACCGACCTCTGACAGAAAGGGCATGAACACGCCGCAGATCACCATCGAGACGGAGATCTCTACTAGGTACTCGCGCCACCATGATGATTCTTCGGTAATTGAACTCACGCACGTGGGGAGGGAACAGGGACACGAGGAGAGTGCATGGACGGATAGGAGGCCGGTTGTTCCGTCTGAGCCTGTGTGATGTCGATCATCATGTCATTTGATGACCTTGAAAAGTTAGCTAGTGCCTGTTTTTTTAGTTAGAGTATTTAGAAGAGTTGAGATTTCTTTGTCGTTGATTATGTTATGCACTAGTAAACACCATCTAAACCAAAGAGGTTGTTAGGCAAATTTTATTGTTGAGGCTTATACGTTTGTAGACATGATCGTCCGGGGTAATGTTTCACTAGTTGACACCGTCGCACAGACGGAAAGCATCCCCGTATTCTCTAGCTCAACGGTCAGCCCTGCTGTAATGAAAATAGCGATATGGAGATGTTCTAGATTGCGAACATCAACATCCGCGGCTCGGGCAGATCCTCAAAGTCTATGAGGTGCTCTACCAGAAGTCTATTATTTTTGGCATTCTCTCATTTCAGTTACAGGCTCCAGGTCTAAGACAATTGTGTCATCAGTTTCACTTGTCAAGATGACAGGTGGAATCTCCGTTGTCATGGTAAGCCTAGCCGATGCTACACTGACAACCTTGCCCTGCCGCTACCATGAGTCACGGCATTTCGAGTTCCCGTTCCCTTCTACCCAACTCCACCGCGATTACTACTGTAACACGCGAGTAAGACCTCACGCCTTGTCAGTTCATTAGTCCAGGGGCCACAAACCCAACGTCTCCACGTCGAGTTACTTCGCCTACCTTTTTCCGGGCATCAAAAGGATTCCGTCAATCTACTCTATCGATGCGCACTGAATCCTTCGCCCGTTCTTGATAAGCGGAATCGATTAGACCTCCAAATTCCGCTTTCGTATCGACGTTTCCATCCGGCTGTGAAAGGCCGAAAGCGTTCTTCTGTTCTGGAATACCTCCTGGCGATCGTTTTGCAGGCGGGGTTTGGTAGTATTCTGGGCGGCAGGGGAGGCTTCGCGGACCTGGTTTTCTCCTCTTTATTATCTATCTGGCAGGCACGGCATTTGGAATTCTGTTTCATGCTCTAGAAAGCCGTCCATTCATTCTATTCATACTTTTTTGGTCTTCTGAGTGCTTGGCGCTGAGTAGCCAAGATGCGTTTGTCGTTCGTTATTACTTGCATTTCTGTTCTGGCTGATTCAGCCTCTGCGTTGTAGGGTCCCCCATCCTGCTGACATTGCATCTCACTCACATTAGCAGTTCTGTACCATGGAGTTCTTCTCCCAAGGAGCATAATCCTTTTATCGGCAAACGCGATACCGCCGTTGAATATGATTATGTAGTCGTCGGTTCCGGCGCTGGTGGAGGCCCTGTCGCCGCCAACCTTGCCGTCGCTGGCTTCAAAGTCCTTCTTATCGACGCCGGCGGCGACTCTGGTGATGATTGGGTTGAGAAGGTTCCAGCCTTGCATCTCATGTCAACTGAGTTTGAGGATACACGATGGAACTACTTCGTCAATCACTACCCTGACCCCAAGCAACAAAAGAAGGACTCCAAGATGGTCTACCAAAAGCCCGACGGTAGCTATTACGTTGGACTCACCCCGCCTAAGGATGCGAAGCCTTTGGGTGTTCTTTATCCTCGTGCTGGTACCCTCGGTGGATGCACACGCCACAATGCCCTCATCACCATCGCCGCTCATGATAGTGATTGGTCTTATATCGCCAGCCTTACTGGTGATGACTCTTGGAACCCTGACAACATGCGATCTTACTTTGAGAAGCTGGAAAAGAACATGTATCTCCCCAGCAGCATCATCGGCCACGGTTTCAACGGCTGGCTGGGTACTTCTCTGACCTCGCTGTCCTTGGTAGTCGAAGATCAGAAGCTTCTGTCTTTAATCATCTCCGCTGCTTCAGCTATGGGCAAGGGCCTTCTAGGTTTCGTGTTGAACACTGTCGCTGGACTTGGACAGGTCTTGCTTCGCGATCTCAATGCCCCAGGTCAAACCAGCAAGACTGGACTTTATCAAGTTCCGCTGTCGATGGCTGACTCTGTTCGTGGTGGCCCTCGAGACTTTATCCTCAATACCGCCAAGGCTGTTAACAAGGATGGATCTCGCAAGTACCATCTCGACATCAAGCTCAACACTCTTGTAAGTTCCTGTGCCCATACACCCTATCACTGCTCACATAGCTACAGGTCACCAAGATCAACTTCGACAAGAGTGGTTCCAAGCCTCGTGCCGTCGGCGTCAACTACATGCAAGGCGCAAGCCTCTACCGCGCCGATCCCCGCTCCGGATCAGCCAAGCCCACCGGTACTGGCAGCGTCAAAGCCAAGCGCGAAGTCATCATCTCAGCTGGTTCTTTCAACACTCCTCAGCTCCTCAAGCTCAGTGGTATTGGACCCAAGAAGGAACTTGACTCTTTCAAGATTCCTGTTCTGGTTGATCTCCCTGGTGTTGGAACCAACATGCAGGATCGGTATGAGAATACCGTTATTGGCAAGACCAATAGTGATTTTGTCATCACGTCCAAGTGTACTTTCCTTGAGACTCTGCCGGATCCTTGTCTTGAGCAATACAAGAAGGGTCTTGGTCCTATTACTAAGGGCGTGTATGCTACCAACGGTATCGCCATCGCCATTGTCCTCAAATCCTCTGTCGCTGAAGATGAGCCTGATCTTCTTATCTCTGGTGCCCCAGCCAAGTTCAAGGGATACTTCCCTGGCTATGCCGCCGACTCACTCGCCGATGCCGAGCACTGGGCCTGGATCATTCTCAAGGCCCACAGCCGCAACAATGCCGGCACTGTCACCTTGAAGTCAACTGACCCACGCGACATGCCCATCATCAACTTCAACTACTTCGACACCGGCGTCAACGCAAACGGAGAAGGCGATAAGGATCTTCAAGCCACCTACGAAGGCTTCGAGTTTGCTCGCAAGGCATTTGACGACTTGATTCCCCTTGACGGCGAGTTCCCCGAAGTCTGGCCCGGAAGCCAGACGAACAATGAGAAGAAGGCGAAGCAGTTCCTCAAGGATGAGGCATGGGGTCATCACGCTTCGTGCACTGCTGCTATTGGCGCTGATGATGATCCCATGGCTGTGTTGGACTCTGAGTTCAAGGTTAGAGGTACTGAGGGTCTACGCGTTGTTGATGCTAGTGTTTTCCCCAAGATTCCTGGTTTCTATATTGCTCTGCCTTTGTATATCGTTGCTGAGAAGGCTAGCGATGTTATTATCAAGGCGGCGAAGAGCTCTTAATCCTTGTTGGCGCACTTCGGCAGAAGACCTAATTTACACAGCAAGCGCGTCACTTTTCACAGGAGCTGTATAATCGTGCTCACATGGCGATCAGTTCAAACACGTATTTAATTCTTAAATAATAAGTATATAAAAGTCTTTGCACTATACCACTTCATTACGATCATAGGGCGATGAGACATCAGCGACTTTTTTATCTAGGTACTCATAAGCATATGATGAGTTTAAGTAAATCTGAAAAGCGTTTAGGATCTATTTAGTCAACATTAGGAGATGATACATCAATTATTTGTACAATTACAATTTCCCAATCCATTCTCCCAAAGTTCCAAGCAATTCCTCGTCAATATTCTGCCTCGATGATTACTTATGTAATTGGCAGCTTCCCAGAAGAAGCACTGAAGAACCTCACACAAGGCCCAACGTACCCTTTCGTAGAAACCTTATTATCTTCCTCACTGCACTGTTGCTCAGGAGGCTCCAGAGTTCTCAAAGCCCAATAGTCCTGCCACTTCTGAGACCGTCTTCGGCTGCGCTCAAGGTCTGGCGCAAGAAACACCTTATCCTGAAATGCCTTTTCCATTTGGTCAAACTCATTCAGAGTCGGGAAGTGGTTGTTGTGCATCGGATACAGCCTATCGTCGTCAAAGAGACCCCAAGCTCGTTGCCGATAAATATGAAGTTGGAATCCATGCAATCTCTTCAAATGTGGAGACCGTTTATGTATAACTGTTCCAAATCGGTCCATACTGACTTCGTCGTATTCAGGTTCCTCATCTGATTGTTCCAGGCCTCGATGCTCTGCCTGTGGTCGATTGTAACTGCGAAGTTCCCTATCGGCGAGGCTTTCGGGGAGTAGGACACGCCATGCAACGCCGAAACGAAAAGACAATGTCTCTAACCATGCTTTAAGAATAGGCTCGCGTCCCGTTGCTTCGTTCATGAACAATAGTATTTGCGACAAGCAGTCCAAGCCGACACAAGGAAGGTCACTGGCCAGACATCGCCCGTATATCTCCATGTCTTCCTCATATGCTGCAGCGCTGAAGTAAGTGTTGTCAGGGAAAAGTAATCCATATCGAGAAGATTCCGGGATGTTTGTATCAGACGACTGCCCTGTCTTGGGAGGCTGAGGTATATCAGGTAACCAGGAGTCTTGGCAATGTGCGAACAAAGCTCCATATACACCTCGATAGTATTCATGAACTGACGTCATCATCGTCAAATCAGAATCTTCAGACATTGCTATTAGCTGCTTTTCCATCGTATATGTTTCTTCAGGACTCCTTTTCCGCGGATAAAAAATCTTACAAAGCAGCTCATATCTCGCAAAAGCGCGTAAGAACCGATATCGTTCGGTACCCGTCAGGCTCATGAACCTGACGACCTTGGTCTCCAATCTCTGCCCCTTGAAGTAGCTTCCGTTACCATTGATTATGTCTGGAATACCAAGGTAAGCTCTTGGAGGATAAACGCTTGTTGCTTTTGAGGCATAATCCTCGATGAAGGTGATCATGCGGGAGAATAAACGCCAGAGTGTCTCAAGCTGGTCGTGTTTCAAGGTGCCTGGCAGCTCCATGGTTTGCCACATTTTCGTCTCTTGGTACTTTCTGGCCGAAGCTTTATCTGAGATGTAGACGATTCCCAGGGCATCTCGAAGGAGGTTACCAGATGTGTCTTCATGTAAAATGTCATTCATAATGCGGCTGAGGACACTTTTCTTGTAAGCAACGAAATGCCACAGCATAGAGGGTGAGGCTTGAATTACCTTCTTGATGCTTATTTCCGACTGAAGATGAACGAATATCTCAGTCTGGATGAGTGAAGGGAGTTTTGAGAATAGATCCATTGTTGATGTCTGGGAAGTTGAATGAAAAGCTGAGTGGCGAGGTTGGGTGTTGAGGTCGTGAAGGGGGTAGAGTCTGAAAGGGATAGAATGAGAGAACGACGGCTTATATAGTCAGAGAAACTGTCAGCTGGACAAGCTTTTGGATAGGCCTACTCACCTTCTTGCGTATACTTTCGTGGGGGAAGCCAAATCAGAGTTTACCAAGGTTTCATACGACGGGCTTTCGGAGAATGGTACGCTTCAATTCTTATACTCCAGGCAGCTGCAATTGAGGTTGCTGATTGAGTCATCATAAAAGCTTATTATTATGTTTAAATTAGGAGACTTATCTTTATTAAGGCTATATGCATATTGGCTTCCAAAAGCTTGAGTTACTAGGGATTGTTTTAGTGTATTAGCTTGATATATCTCGTTGAGATATCATAAGCTTTAACTATTAATCAACACGGGTACCAACCATAGGACTCCTGCTTTCAAACTGTAATATTCAATCCTTCGCTAAAGGAGGCTGAAGGATATAATAAACTTAATACTTCGATCACAGGCGACAGAAAGGCTAAAAGCTTAACAGAAGCTTACAAGGTTCTCAGATAAGTTGACTTTAGCATGATAAGTTCTGTGTGGTGATTATAAGCTCTCAACCACAGGTCTCAACTACAAATAACACATCTTGCTCACGATTTAGATATTATACCACAATGCCTGACCAACTGCTACAGCATAAATGCTGATAAGATAAAAACCTAGATTATGACTCTTTTTCCTACCTTCAGCTTCATCTCAAACATTTTCCTTGTTAATATCGCGACGCGACCTGTATCATTCACTTCAACCTCTAGCAAACTTCTAGCCAGCACAACCAGCATATTTCATTTACCACAATACTTCATCATGTCAGAAAGACAAATTGCAAAGGTGATTTCAATATCCAGTTCACTATAACACATACTAAATTTATGGTGAACAGATCGGTATGGTGGGCATGGGCAGCATGGGCAGCATGGGCTCCATGATGTCCCTTCTCTTCGCTGCAAAGTCTACTACTATGATATCAGTAGGTCACTAAACTCACCCATAAAGTTCAAGGACTAACTGAATCCAAGCGAGTACAATATGAAGGCAGCAGAGAAAATGGTCAAGGACGTCAACGAAGAAACACAAGTCTTTCCACAACACAGCTATCAACAACTCTGCAAAGAGATTTACTCGGAGAACCACCCCAGAATCATCATCTTTAGTATCCCCCACGAATATCCCGGTGATGAGTGCGTCAAGGCTCTTCGACCGTACATGACCAAGGGAGATATTGTTCTTGGCTGTTCAAACGAATACTATGTCAATACGGAACGTCGACAAGCGGACCTTGAAAATGATTGGATCTTTTATGTCGGCTGTGGTGTCTCAGGTGGTTATCAGAGCGCACGAGCCGGCCCGTCAATGTCGCCAGGCGGCGACCCCCAAGCCCTCGAAATCATCATGCCGCTTCTCAGAACAGTCGCAGCAAAGGATCGCGATGGCAAACCATGTACCAGCCCAAATGCCACGGCTAGTTGGCAGGAACATCCATGTGCCTGGCTGTTGCTCTATAACCACATTTGCACAATCATAAAAAGGCAGGTATAATGAACGAATCTTGTTTATCTCCACCACCAGACACACACCAAATTTCTTTCATCCAGCATCATCAATCACCGAGACCGTTAATTGATAATTTTCATCTCATTCAATTAATACTATCAAAAACCACTATCAACATTCATCTGGTCTCAGGCATTACGCTTTATTAAATCGTCTTTTAATATGTCTTTCCTCGAATCAAACTCCCAGCTCCACCTTCAAGCAATTGGCTTTCCCATGGCCATAGAAACGTCGCATAAAGCCCCAATTTGCCGTGCCCAAGACCTTTTGGTTGACAAGATCCCACATTGCACGGCTGAGGAGTTTCGGGCGGTCTGGCACTCTGAATTGCCCACATATCCTAAAGATCGGACAAGCAAGAAAGGATGGAAATGGCCTAGCAGAGTCCAGCTGCAATATGACAAGTACAAACTCTGGGAGAGCCTCCGAAATGAAGCAGCGCAAGTCTTCTGGAGGGAGCTCAGGCTTGCCTTTGGCCGTAAAGCGCCAAGACAATAGGATTTGTTTTTCCCCTGGCTTTGTGCCATACTACAAAAACCAGTGGCAACATTTCACAAAGTCCGACAAATGGCAGACTCGGCCAAAGAGATCTCAGATATCTCGCTGCTGTATGATTCCACTGAATAGCAGATATGCAATTAACTAACAAGTTTCTAGTCACTTCAAAGAACGCAATAGGCACCTCGAGATGTATCCGTTTGCGTACGATACTCTTGAGAAGCGTCGATTGCACGAAGGCTATACACTTGACGCACAATAGGAAGCTATGAATTGGGAACTTACCTCTCAAATATTGCATAACAGGAAAGGGGAGCTTATGATGGGTGTTTGAGGAGAGTTAGCCTGTGAAAAGGCGAATATCGTCAGTGCGCATTTGTTTAAGTGTACTTCGGCAGAATTCGATCAGCGCGCTGCTGATGCTGAGGCTTCTGGGCGTCGTGTTCAGCCTTCGGCGATGAAAGTTGCTCCAAGAGATGATTCTATCGAGGATCTTCGACAGGCGACGTACTTCTGTCTGTTGTTGTGTTTCACGCAAGGTCTACAGATCATTCGAGAGATGGACCAACAGCGACAATGGCACATCAACTATCAAGAGCTTCTTCATGTCTGGAGCGCTGGATCAATCATTCAAGCTGGCGGTATTATGGACCTACTTCACAAAGTCTACAGCGAATCACCCGGTCAAAAGAACAACCTCCTATCCAACAGTACGCTCGAGAACCAACTGACCAACCTTCTGCCTTCAATGAAGCGATGCATCATCGCAGCGTTGGAGTCCGACATGGTGATCCCAGCCATGAGTCAGAGTTTGGAATACTACAAGTATTCAACCTTGGTTGATCTGCCCACTCAATTAGCAGAAGCAGAACTGGATTACTTTGGCAACCACAAGTTCCATCTAAAGGAAGAACACAGAGGTGAACCAAGCAAGGGAAAGCACCACTTCGAATGGAAGCCAGCGAAAGGAGAACCCGACAGGTTTCGGCTGTGAAGATCCTAGAATAGTCTCCGAATAGTCTCCGTAATACAATAAGCAATTACATTTCAACATCTCGGCTCGGAAATATCATCTCGTCTTCGCGTTTAGAACCAAACAATCCCGAGAAAGTTTTGCTGACGTCTCGGGCCGCGATCGGCATTCCCGTGCCGATGAGGTTATTCACAGATTATTCCCGGAAAAGTGCAAATCCCATCACTATCCACTAACAGCTAACGATATCAGGAACAGCGAAAAGTTCTCCACACGACTCGAACAGGAAACGAATCATGACGTACTAAAACGGTCATTTTACCCTGTTGACCGAAATTCGTCGCCACCTGATGCATTTGCATAAGAAATTGAGTTTTCCAATTGCTCGGCGTTAGTACTAGTCGCCGAATCTGGCACCGATCATTTCTAATAAAAATACACGACATTCCTCCCTATCACCATCTTTTTAAACAAGTTTAGTTCATTCATTTTATGGATTAATCATGGAGAAAGTCGAAACTTCACATTCAGATCATAACGATCGACGAGAATCTCACACTTCTCATACCGACGAAGAATCCTCAATATCGTCTTCTTCACACCATAACCATGAAAATGACGACATTTCTCGAACGTACTCCCTCGGTGACACTGAATGGCAGAGTATTCGTGCCCCGACAAATGGAATGAGCATGACGAGGACTGTTTCGAGGAGGGAATCTGTTTTATCGAGGATTAGATCACGGCCTATTCCGCAGTTTACGCATCCTCTTGCGCATGTGAAAACTACAGAGGATCAGCTTGTTGATTTTGAGGGACCTGATGATCCGTACAGACCCATGAATTGGCCTAACAAGAAGAAGATTCTTACGACGATGCTTTACGGTCTAGTTACAATGTCAGCGACTTGGGCGTCTTCGTCGTATTCTTCCGGCACAGCACAAGTAGCGTCCCACTTCCACGTCGGAACGCAAGTCGCAACTCTCGGCACAACACTCTTCCTCGTGGGATTCGGAATAGGGCCTTTGCTTTGGGCGCCGTTGAGTGAAGTCTACGGAAGACGACAGGCAGTGCTTATTCCGATGTTTATAGCGATATGCTTCAGTTTCGGAAGTGCAGTCGCGAAAGACTTTCAGACGTTGATGATTACGAGGTTCTTTTGTGCGTTCTTTGCTTCGGCGCCTGTAACGAATACGGGTGGTGTTTTGGGGGATTTGTTTTTGCCGTCGGAGAGGGGGATTGCTATGGCGGGGTATGCTATGGCTGTTGTTGGAGGTCCAGTTCTCGGTAAGTCTCATCACATGAAATGCTTTTGGTTACTTGTGGCTAATGGTTTTAGGTCCTATTGTATCAGCTGCTGTTGTGCAGGAACCGAGTTTGGGTTGGAGATGGACTGAGTACCTTACTGGTATTGTTCAGATCATCTTTTTAACTCTGGCTGTTATCTTTGTTGATGAGAGTTATCCACCTAAACTTCTCATTTACAAAGCTCGAAGACTACGTCATGAAACGGGTAATTGGGCTCTTCACGCGAAATTCGAAGAATGGGATGTTAGCATCCAAGAGCTTGCGCGAAAGTTCTTGGTCAGGCCCGTTCAGCTCCTCATGACGCCTATTTGCTTCCTCGTTGCTTTATATGCCAGTTTCTGCTACGGTATTCTCTACATGCAACTTGGCGCTATTCCCATCATCTTCAGAGAGATCAGGGGCTGGGGCATTCTGGTATCTTCACTACCTTTCATCTGCATTCTCCTCGGAGCCATTCTCGGATGCGGAGCAAACGTGTATAACCAGCTGCTCTACAACAAAGCGTACCACGCAGCTGGAAACCGAGCTGTCCCCGAAAAACGCCTTCCTCCTATGATGATTGGCTCCGTCATCTTCAGCGGTGGCCAATTCCTCATCGGATGGACTGCAGAGAAGGATATTCACTGGGTGGTTCCCTGCATTGGTCTCGTCTTGTTGGGAACAGGTTTCTTTACTATCTTCCAGGCAGCGCTGAACTACTTGGTCGATACGTTTACTATGTACGCGGCATCAGCTGTTGCGGCTAACACGTTCCTACGATCTTGCTTTGCAGCTGCTTTCCCACTGGTCGTTGGACCTTTGTATCACAACATTGGTGTTGGACCTGGGTCTAGTATCACTGGTGGTTTTGCAGCGTTGTTGATTCCTGTTCCGTTTGTGTTTTATATTTATGGCAAGAGGATTAGAGCTAGATCGAAATGGTCAAAGGCTTCGGTTTATGACTAAAGAAACATCTTTAACTAGAGGGGTTATAAAAGATTGCCAAAATAAATGTATAGATAGTCTAAAGATTGCAATAATACCCAAACAATATGTTAAACTCCATGCTCGTCTATGTTATGCCTATTTATTCCCGACCTGCTTGTTCCATAACTCCTTATACCTTCCGTCTATTGAGATCAATTCCGCATGTGTTCCAGACTCAACAACCTTTCCGTTGTGAATAACCAGGATCTTGTCTGCACTAACAATAGTAGAAAGTCGATGGGCAATGACGAATGTCGACCTCGCACGCTTCAACTCGTCCAGAGCACCCTGGATACTTGACTCAGTATTCGTGTCAACCGCACTTGTCGCTTCATCAAGGATGAGAATTGGAGGGTTCTTCAAGAAGACTCGAGCGATGGCGAGTCTCTGAATCTCTCCTCCTGATAGCTTGACTCCTTGCTCTCCGACCTCCGTGTTATATCCATCGACAAAGGTTAGAATCTTGTCGTGAATAGCTGCTGCTCGACAAGCGGTGTAAATCTCCTCGTCGGTGGCAGAGGGTCGAGCGTAGCGCATGTTCTCAAGAATCGATGCGTTGAAGAGAAGTGGATCTTGAGGAACTACACCGAGAGCATTTCTCAGGGAGCTGAGAGTGATGTCCCGAATGTCATAGCCATCAATCGTAATAGATCCTTCATCAATATCGTAGAAACGAAGTAGCAACTTCATGATAGACGACTTGCCAGCTCCTGTCTCTCCAACCAAAGCGACAGTTTGTCCAGGCTCGACTGACAGCGACAAGTCATGGATAGTTGGCTTTCTGGGATCGTAAGAGAAGCAAACATCATGGAATGCAACGCGCCCCTCGACCTTCTCCAGATCCTTAGCACCCTCCTTGTCGGTAATAGTCGGCTTCGTCTGAAGCAGATAGAGCAAACGCTCAGCATCGACTAAATCTGACATGAGCTGCCTGTAGCTATGAGACAGGAACTTCAACGGCCAGACCAAGTACTCCCAATACTGAATAAAGAATACAAAATCACCAGGCGATGAATCACCCTGCCAAACGTCATAAATAACAAGACTCGCCAGTGTGAAGAAAGTGCAAGGAATAAGAGCGTTCAGTAGTCCCTGAATATAAGCATCCCTCTTCTCATAGTTCAGACCAGCAGACAATTGCTTATTGACAGCAGATCCAAAGCGATACTTCTCATAGTTGAACATGTTGAAGTACGTAACGGTTTGCCAGCCTTGAACAGCCTGATGCATAACACGAACTTCCTCCCTCTTCGACTTTGTCGACTCTCGTCTATTATCGAGATTCCAACCTGTAGCTTTGACTTCGAACGTGACGAAGAGGACTGATCCAACGGCCATAGCGAGAGCAACGTAGCTATTGAACTTCCAGTATAGAAAGACAAAAGCGATAGCCAAATCGACGACGGTTGGGAGAATTTCGATGATAAGCATGTCAAGCACATTCGTTAATGCTTCACCCTGTTCGATAGCCTTCATAACCTCCGCCGAGTCACGCTCAGAGTGAAATTCCATAGGCAGCGAAAGAACGTGGTTGAAAGCTGCATTCGTGAGAGATCGGTATGAGAACTGCTTAATCGGGATCTTGGCCATAGACTCGATAAGTCCGACGACAACGTCGTGTGAGGTAAGACTCATGATAAGCCAGATGAACAAAGCATGGAAGGGGTTCTGCTTGGCGAGGAGTTGATCTGCCACGATACCTAGTTGACGAGGAACCAGGATGTTGAAGACTCGAGTGGCCAGGATACAAAAGAGGGAGATCAGGATGCAGAGTTGGACTTTGCGATCTTTCTTTGGGATCAAGAAGGGGAGGAAGATGGAAAAGTCGGAGAGGTAACCTAACCAACCTCCCTTCTCTTTGAGCTTCTTGGCTCGTTGTCGTTTGATGTCGATTACATCTTCGTCGGATTCACTGCCTGACATGTACTCATCGTCATCGAATTCGGTGCTTGAAGATGTTTCAGTTCCGTAGCTTGGGCATGCTCTGCCGTTTACATGACCGTTTGATTGGAGGAAGGGTTGTGATTCCTCTGCTTCTGAATCGGGGGTGTAGTATCTACCACTGTTGGAGAGATGGTAGACTGTGAGAAAAAGAAGGGGTAGGAGTCTGAATGTCTGTGAGGCGAGTTGCACGACATGATAGACATCATTCCGGCTGTTGATGGCAGAAAATATTTGCAACGGAATCTCAAATGCAAGAGTAATAAGCGATGTTCCGAGGACCAATAACCGTGGCGCATGGCGATGACTCCAAACAAACGCCCATAGCGACAGCAGCACGACAAGATGTATCGTCTCAGGCTCTTTACTCTGCTGACTCTCTTGCACAAACGTCGTTACACCCTCAGCTAAATACCCCAGAATCAAAAGTCCAATAGCAAGACGATTATAATTCCGCGAGGCAGTCTTTCCAGTGGTACGAGCAGCATTAACAATAGTGACAACCGAAACAAAAACTACAGCTACTAACGAGCAGCTGTAGTGAAGGATATTCGAGACCTGGAGGATTGACGGCATTTTCACAAGCCGGGGCAGGCAAAAAGTAACAAGAATAGTGTAATTCATTTTACAACTAAAAACCGTCTGATCAAATCTTATATACCCATTCTTCAGCCCTACGTGTAACTCTGGCATGAAAAAGCCAAGGTCGCCTGCGGTCATTTGAGGCGCATATATTCGACGTAGCCAATCGGCGTGGATATGAGTCAATGGCACAGCGGGCCTCGCCACCAAAATCAACCTCTTTAGAGTAATATGTTTCGACGTGTTGATTGGCTTTGGCGTATCCTACTGTGGGGTCCCAATCGGCTTATACGGAAGGGTAACATACGGGAGGATGATTATGCTTATTATTGGTTTTGTATGACTTTGTATTGAGTCATGATGATTCCACTATTGAGGCTCGTGCTGTTTAATAGGTGAAGATTGGTGTTCTGTGGGATGGATGAGATGAGGTTGATTCCGGTGCCGAGAAGGATGGGCATTACGGCGATTTCGACGGTATCCACCATATGAGCTTCTAGGCATTCGGATGCGAGCTGACCACCACCCATAAGCCAGATATCCTTTCCGTCATGCGTTTTGAGGCATCTGATGTAACCAAGGACGTTTTCTTGTATGACTGTGATATTGGGAAAAAGGTCCTGGTTCATGGTTCGACTGGCTACTATGACAGATTCCTTGGGTCGTTTTGATAGTGGATTGTCAGTGCCGAAAGATTGCATGACTTCGTAGGTCTTGCGGCCCATGACGAAAAAGTCGAATTCGGCATACAGCGCGTCAAAGTCGATGGTGGGATCTTCGATTATCCAGGTTGTTGAACCGTCGGGCGATGCGATATACCCGTCGAGGCTTGCTGCAACGTTGTAACGAAGTCGCGGCATGTCGAGTTAATTGACAAGATTGAGATTGAAGTGAGATGAGGGTCTGTGCGATATGCGGGATGGCTGAAGATGTATTCGGTCGGGTGAATAATCTCGCCGATTACTGGCTATACTGTCTGACTCGAAATGCTTGGCATTCTGCAAACTTATCGTCTGACTGTTGGCCACCATCTAATTTCCCGATCTCTTTATGCCAGTCTGTGTCGCAACCAATAACTCCTCTCTCAAAAGCCAAATCAGAGGAAACATTGTTCCCGGCCCAAGCAAACATCCCAGCATAACAGAAGCGCAAGCAGCCCGAATCCATGAGATACTGCAGACTCCAACATTCTCAAGCTCTTTAAAGTGGTACGCCAACCAGAGAAATCCAGCTGCGTAACAGCATATGTAATCGAATTGTATGACAGTTCGAAGTCCGAGGATTGGGTCTTGTGGCGTGGTGAGGAAATGCTGCGGAATAAAGACGCCGATGATGGTAGAGTCCATGTCGAGAATGGTATACCACCAAGTTGCCGTGCTTATGATACTGATAACCCCGATTGTGAATCGAATGGCGTTAAGCTCTTGCTTCCGTGTTTTTGACGTCTGCTCCTTCGGCTGAGGAATCATCTTAGACAACACGAACATGATGACGGATCCCCAGATAGGAAACAGTTGCCAAATCCAGTTCCACCAATTTCTTGCTTCGAGAGAAGAGTGAAAGAAGGATGGAAAGTGCGTGATATAATACCCCAGCACAATAGTAGGCAAAAGAGCCATACAAGGCGCTACACCAGGACGGTACAGACTCGGTGTTGTAAGTTTGTGAGCAGGCGTAAATATGTAGAACAGGAAGAAGAAGATAGGTGCAAGACAGCCAATTCCAAACATCTGAGACAGAAATAAGAAAACAACAGGGCTAGCGAGAGTGAGTAAAAGCTCTTTCTATGAGGGAGGTACTTACTACTTGATCACAGGAAACGTATTCCCCGGCCTATATCCCTCAATCATCACAACAGCATACATCCCCGCAAAATCCGTCAAAAACACCAACAACTGCCAATACGCCTCCTCATCGGTAAAGAACTGCAAATGCGCAAAGGCAATAGTTACTACAGCGAAAATATCATCCAAAATAGGTACACCGTAAAAGTTCTTGATGATGGGTACGCTCACGTCTTGTGATATGAAGATGGAGGTTTGCAGGGTTTCTTCGATTATGGGGCCGATGGGCTTTGCCATTGCGAAGGCGCGGGACATAATGGCTGTTATGAAGAGGAAGGGTAGGGCGTGGATGGCGCGCCTGAGGCGGCTGTCTGAGAGCGAGGTGTGCAGTGTCATGGTGATTGGGAGTGTGTGATGTGAGTGAAGCGAAGTGATCGTGAGATGAGGGAAATAAGGTGGGTTGAGGTTAGATTGACCCTTGTAGTCGGCCCACCAACCCGAAGGATGCGAATCCTGCAACCAATCTTGACAAAAATCCCCGAGAAGTAGCTTGCCTCTATACAACTAGTTCATTCTATGTACATTTGGCTGCTTACGGTTGAACTTCATGGTTCGTCAGGCTTCCTAGCTCGATTGTACTGTAAAGAGACAACTACTCAGGAGAAGCTCCTGACTCATTGGTAATGCTATGAAGCAGCGCTCTATGAATAATAATACACGCTTGCTATGAATGGTCTCAAGAGAGAACCGCGCTAATAACCAACGCCGCTGCCATGACATATCCCAGCACAGATTGACTCATCAACCTCACAGCATGATCTTCTTCATCACCCTTTGAGTCCGTCAAGTTATTCCCACTGCCTTTATAACCTCCCTTCTCACTACCAGACTTATCGCCCTTATCCTTATCATCATCTCCCTGCTTCGTAGAATTCCTCTCACCCGTAAAGTTTCCCTTCAAACTCATCCCAAAATTCGCAGCAGTAAACGTAGCATTGCCCCTTGACATCCACGTCTCTGTTCCAAACTCAATGATTCCTAACCATGGATCTTTCGGTAGATCATCTGCGTCGATGTGTTTGTGTGCTTGTTCGAGGATGTACTGAAATAACGGGTAGAAATCCTCATCGAAGGATAATACGTCACTATTATCCTTCGTAACAGCAGTAAAGACGTGTGTTCCTCCTGAGTTTCGGCCATAGAATAATGAGCTGCAGCAGTCAGTGTCTGTAGTGTAGGATGAGTGGTGAACTTACAACTCTGTCTCCCCCAGCGTCACATTCGACAAGATACTATTATTCTGCCTCCCAAGCCACCACGGATCCCCCACCCTTCCCAACCAAACCATAAATTCCACAGCAGCAACCTGCGGATAAAGCGTTCTATTCCTATCATCATCCAGAAAGAAATCCCACGCTGCATTCGCCTGAACGCCCTCCCCCGCTAACTCTGCTTTATTCTTCGCCCAAACATCATTGCTAAAGTCATCCGGTATTTGCTTAGGACTGCCGGGTGTGTAGATCCAGTCTGTTGATAAGCGGATTGACTCTAGATCGCTGATGCGTATGGGAAGATTCGGGTTGTTGAAGCGCACATAGGGAAAGGAGTGTACGTCTTGGATGTCTTTGGGCCAGTCCCACGTTGCGGAGAAAGAGGGTGTGCTGTTGTCGACTTTGAGGCATACAAAGCCGTTCTTAGGACTCTTTTTGTTCCATGCGTTTGGGTAGTCTGCAAGTATCAGCGATGTTTCCATAGCCTCAGGGTGAGATTGAACGTACATGAAAGTGAGTCATTTAGTTCACCGAACCTCTGATTTCCGCACATCCTCTTGACGTCTTCCTTCCCTAAGACTCCAGCTAATAAAATCGCATAGCTTACACCTGTCGTTACTTTCATCGTGAGGCCTCAATGTTGCAGAGAAAAAAGACAAGGGTTCCATGCAGTGTTACAGTAGACGATCTAAACTTTAGGGGCTAGGCTGTTGGGGCGACAACCAGCTCAGCCTCAATTGACGGTTCGGGTTGACGGCAATAAAATTGACTTCAGAGACATCTATAATTGTGAAAAAGATAGTTTTGATATACGAGAGGCGTTACGATGGTATGGGCGCTTACGTGGCAGATTTTAGGTGTGAAAAGTCACGACGTCATGGGGTTTTTGAGATCGACGCGTTGTGGAACCATGTAAGGGCCTGTAGATCATTTTACGCGTCGAATCTCGCGATGATGGTAGAAGTTGCATAAAATGTGCATAATTGTCTAGATGTGTCGGAACCAAACGCAAGCCCAAGTCGTCACCACCATGATCTCCCACTGTCGTCCGAATCGTCCAGTTATGCCACTTCCAGCAAATGTCAGATCACCAATCTTGTTTAGTCCCAAAGACCTATGAGTTTTAAAAATAGCAACGATTTCCTCGTCGTCACCCTTGACCAATTTCCATCCCCAGCCTGATCCTTCTTGTCCCTGTACTTGTTTCCCACGCGTTGAACGCCATTCGAATCGTTCAACGCGATCACCAAGTTGCATAGCGAACCAGTACCCTTCCTTTAATTTATTTATAGTAGTGCATCGTAGTAATTCCTCACGCGTGTCTTCGCCATCTGTCAATGCAGGGAGATTGATGCGGAAGTCGTGCTTCCACTTGGGATTTCTTCTAGCGGTCGCGAGGACGGGGCATCCTGCATCTGGGCCGTCGTAGACAATCACGTCGTAGCACCCTTTTGGCGGGACGTGAACGGCGAAAGCGCGCTCAGAGGCTGGATCAGTCAGAATGCATCGGAGGGTGAGCGATGTGCGTTTTGTGATCGAGGCTGAGAAATTGTGAGGGATGCCTTGGGCTGCCGTCTCTTGTGAGATGTGGGGAGTGAGCGTTGAGGCTTTCGATGAAGCGTTACCCATTCTGTCTTGCTTGGCTTGGTACTGCCTGACAGTTTAACGCGTTGACATGGTAATTAATATGCTATGAAGCTGTCGTGGGTCGTCTTTATTGAAACTCATTTGCTGCAACAACCACGAAATCTTCAAGCACCCGCGTCTAAGTACAGCAACAATTTGTCCTTACCATCTCACCATATTATATGAGTCATTTTCTGTATGCCATTAATTTGATCAGGCCACAGGCTCGCGCTGAATACCATTTCTGTATCTCGGTGTTCAGCTTCAGGGTAAGCCGTGGCTAGTGCTGTGGCCGTGCAAATGTGGCTGTTGTCCAGTCAACTCCACCTTGCCATTTCAGGTCATCAGTGATCCCCACGTATTCAAGCATTACAACATCGAAGCCGAACCACCAAAATGTCAACGCAGGAGCAATCGACGCTTCATTCTCCCTGCACGATTGTCTAGATCTTCAGAAATGACTGTTGATATCATCTCGTGGCTGCGCCAGGTCGACGATACTGCATACTCTCCCCGCGAGCTCGACCCAGCGAAACCACCAAAAGCGGTACGATCAAAGACTCGAAAGCGACAGCGCAGTTACAGCTCGACCAGTTCAGATCATATACCACTCCCCAAACCTGCTGCGAATACATTTACACATCCGACACCTCCTCCAGACTCTCCAACATCCTCAGCAGCCGAAATGGCACCGACTAAGAAACGAAAGACTACCAAAGGCGCAGTCCCGAGCCCAAGTCCGAACGATGCACAATTCGACGATGAAGGCGAACAAGAAAAGACTCCCAGGCCTCTACGAAGCGTCCATCTTCCCAGTGATACATCGTCAATGTCCTCAACGAGTGGTCGGTCTGGTGCTTCATCGCCTCGAAAGCAATTAGCAGCCATGGCGTTATCCTCCCACGGCGTGGAAACGCGCGCCATGTCTGATCCATCAGGTTTACCACCAACATTAGCAGATATGCGAACGAAGCTACTACAATTCGGTCGAGGACGAGGAATACTCGGGGAGAACGGTCTTGAGAGTATACGGGATGAGACAGCGGCGAGGGCACTGCATCCGGATATGGCTGCTATTTACGAGGATAAAGAATTCTGCTGCTCTGCGCGTCGCGATGAATTAGGGTTGACGCCGAGTCCAGAGGATGTGGTGTATATTCTTGAATGCGCGGGTGATTGTCTTCGTATGGGGAGGTCTGAAGCGGCGTGGAATCATGAGGTTCACTTCCCGTTGCTGTGTTTGGCGCTTCGGAATCGATCAAAGGGTGCGTTTCAACGTCTTGTCAATGTGACATCTTGGTAAGTTCACAGCAATCCCTCTTCTGACCTCTCTTCTAACCGTGCCAGTTCATCTGCGTCTATCATCCCCGACTACCGCATTCGCTTCGCGCCCGATAAAAAGATCGACTTCTGCGTCTATCTCGATCCTCACTACGACCCCAACGATACAAACATCGCCAGCACCGTCGACACCGTTCGCGCCCGTCTTCCAGGGCTGTCAATCAACCCAACCGACGACCTGTCGCTATTGAGCAATCCGATTGCCATTCCCATCGAGACTAAGCGTCCCGGCGAAGGCTTGGACACTGCCAATCTTCAAGTCGCGACATTTTTAACAGCACATTTGACACTTCTACAACGACTTGTTGATGCTGGTGCTTCTGTGCCTGTTGAAGCTGGGGAGAAAGTTCCCTCGGTTGATGATCTGGGCTTTTTGCCTGGATTGATCGTGCAGGGGAATACGTGGAACTTTATCGCAGCTAGCCGTCAAGATTCTCGAATCGTAAGTTTACCTCGCGTCATTATTCTGGAGGTGTGTTAATTGTTCAAGGTGATCTGGTCTGAAACCTCACTCGGTTCGACGGGCGACATATTCGGCATCTACCAAATCATCGCATCGTTACAATTGTTGCGACAATGGATTAACGCTACATACTGGCCATGGCTACGACGAGTTACGCGAAGAGCTGCTACAGCTGCTCAATTACGCGATGGCCCTGCTGGATGATGATGTCTCAAGATGATACAGTAAGAAACTCAAAATCACTGGAGGCCCTAGAGCTTGGACCCCGCGCGGATACAGCCGGACGCCAATTAGATCACTCGGGACGATTTTAGATCATGCCGAAGCATTGCGGCGTTGAAGGGCACTACTCAGATAGAGCTGGCTTGAAGGTTGAGGCATGCCGTTGAGTCCAGACCCAACTTCCTTCACCGTCATTCCATGACGACCACTGTGTACCGGGATAGTGGGCACGCTGCGCTTGGACGTTATGAACGGTACGGGAGGATCCCCGCCTTGCAGCAAGTCACAGCCCGCTGCCCACTTGGGGTTTTAGAAACATCAAGACTCACCAGCATATGGCAGCTGGGATGTCAGAAATACACAGACACAACTCAAGAAAATACACATTAGTATTGGCTCTCTTATTTTTAACACCATCATTTGGGTTTCTATTGCTTTGATGCCGCTAGACAGCTCCCCTCTCGTCCAGGAATGCAAATATGGTAAACCCGTGATAATTCCTCAACTTCACGACTGAAGTGGGAACCCTCCCCAGCCACGCCATCCCCACGAGGTATTAGCAAGCTGTGGCAATCCCCTCAAACTCCGGCAAAGACGGCATCTCCAGTTACCACGTAGAACCGTCGTCAATGCCAGCTGAAACCCCATACCTTTCACAACGACATAACCCCATCGTAGCCATGATTACGTCTTCCAGTGGAGTTCAAGCGCGCCGCTTATCCGAGCTTGCACGGCATCGATTGCCGAAGTAGCCCTTGTGTTATGAGCCGTGAGATCCGATGAGCTTGACATCAGCCACTACTGGCTCGCACACCGTCATGGCTTGAAACTTGCTAGAGGCAGCCCGCTTGTTTCCAAGTTTAGAATAGAATAGAGTGTCCTGGTCTAGGTAGAAGACCCCTGGACCCCTCAAGGTATAAAGTTTGAGCTTTTCTGTGTGCATCAATTCTTATTCAAACATCTTACATCTTATCACTTATCCAATATCATCATATACATCATTCAAAATGGGTTGGTTTGACAGTAAGTTCTCCTGGTTAGTATATGCCAGATCCTCACTGATTGACTTGTTAGACAACACCGAGGTCGTTGAGAACTTCAACGAGTACAACCAAAACTCCGAGTCTCGAGAGCATCACGCTAAGCTCTCCCACGAAATCATCGGTGGTGCCGCTGCCTACGAAGCTGCCAAGGCATACGAGGAGCATGTAGCCAGGAACGGTAAGCTCAACTCACCTTCTCATTGAAAGTTGTTACTAATAGTTTACCAGGAAAGCCTGACAGCCATGCCCAGGCCAAGGAGTTCATTGCCGGAGCTGTTGGTGCATTTGTTGACAGGGAGTTCGAGACCAAGGGTCTTGACTTCTTTGATAGGGAGGAGGCTAAGCGTCACGGCGAACGTAAGGCGCATAGGGAGCTTGAGCAGCAGTACTAGATCTGTATTAGGGTTCCTTGGTAGTAATTAAATATGACGAATGATGAACCATACATGAACCAATGTTCAATGTCGCCCTGTGAGATTTGAGATATATATGGTTAGTTCTCTGACAGGATTAGTAATTGCAACTATAATTTCTCTCTTCATATTCTGCCTCCAAGACTTTATAATCTCTAGTTCAACAAATACTACTGCCTTAATGCTTAGTCGTTGCACCAACCACCTTCAGGTTCTTGTCAGCTATTTTTATTTATAAAGCTACATCACCCTCGAAAGCTATTGTCTGATTAAGGTAATACGCTTAGTCGGTGATGGCAGATCCCTGACTAACTTATTATATATCGCCTCTTAGACTGACTGCCTGAACAAGTCGAAGTTTCTCCCGTTCACAACACGGGATACAGATAAAATTGATAATGGTAGTTCCGATATTTAGTTACACTGCGTCCCTGGGAGACCTCAATTATTGATGTCCCAGCCATTCTTCTCAGCAAGGGCTGTCTGCGCAGCTTTCCGACCGATTTCCTTAGCACTCTCCGCATCAATAAAATCCAAGCCTCGAGTCTCGATTTCTCGATACACACCGGCGCTTATAAATCCAAAAATGAGCTCGTTTGCAAACTCCTTATCATCTGGCTCGCCTATAAAACTGTTAGTGGGAAGAGATTTCTTATTAAAAAAGGCCCGAATTATGCTCACCAACTTTCTCGCAGTGTTCCTCATAAGCCTGGGCAGCTCCATAGGCAGCAGAATCGCCGATAAGTTGGTTTGACCAGTTGGCTTCGTGAGGACGTTCGTTTACTTCCTCGTAGGCGGCATATTGGACAGTGTTGTCTGGAAGACTAGTTAGGTGGGTACCATGGAAGAGGGAGGAGGATATTTACCGTCGAACAACAAAGACATTTTGTAGGTTGTTTAGAGTGTAGATTAATGTGATACATATGTGTTGGGAAATATCACGCAGGGAAAGCTCGAACTTTATAATTCGGGGGTCCGAGGATAATCTAAACTGGATTGATTATCATTAGAGTTGCACTCTAATGATCAACACCAATTCAAGGCAAGGGATCTTGGGATCTGCATACCAAATAGAGGTAATTTTCCAAGCGCAGACGCCCAGCCAATCCAACCCTTTCAGCAGTGTTTTCAGCTGCGCCCAGTTTATCGGCAGTCGTCATATCTGTGCGTTGGCGCTTCCAAGTCTCAGTCTGCAAGACCTTCCAAGGCTTTAACTCGCCTATTCACGAGCTATATAGATGAGATAAGCACAAGGCATAACTGTTAAATAGTTAGGCTTCATGCTTATCCGATTCTGCTATTTGTTACCCACTTAGGCTTATGCTGCATGATATGTTGAACCTAGTTACATAGATCCATTGTTAGTTAGTCCCTAATATAAGAAATTGCGGCCCTTCTGTTCTCAATTATTATTGCTGTAAATTTACCGTAGGATAAACAGTAGTTATCGTTCCCGTCGCCTTATTTGTCACTCTTTCTCTTTTCTCGCTTCCTTGGTAGCCAATGTGTTTATACTTTCTTTCTCTTCCTCTTCCTCTTCCGCCGACTCAGACTTGGATTGTTTCTCCAATCGTGAACTCTCAGCTTGAGGCTAACCGTCCCAAAGGGGACATGATGCGCCTGGGAGATCGAGGGGTTGTATGTCTCATGGCCCAAAGTAATTATTGTAACTTTGTCTGCGGCTGAGTGTGAAAGCATCTGGTGACAATTCAACTATGTGTAACTACAACAAGAACTATGACTAAAAGCTCATGTAAAAATTGGTTAATTTTGTAAACCAGTATTTCTGTATCCATTTACATTTATTGAATTCTAGATACTGGTGAGTACCAAGCCAGCTATGACCTCTGCCACTTTCTCTGGTACCTCTAGAAGGGCCAGATGCCCAACTTCTTCCAACACAATTAATCGTGCGCCGGGGATGTTACCCGAGACTTCTGTCTTAACACGAGCCACAGGTTCCACTTGATCTTTGTCACCCGCAATAATAACCGTTGGCACCGAGATACTCCTGGCCAGCTCCAGAATATCTTCATTCATAGCATATCGTGGCCATGCAGCTTTAGCAGACGCATTGCCCTTCAACATGTCCTCCACAATTCCATGAACTGTCTCGTTAGGCAAGGCTTTCGCTGTAAGAACATTTCTTACAACAAACTCAGCGTTCTGAGCGTTATCGTAGGCACAGATTTGCTGATCACGCATCTCCTGGCTCAGTACGAGAGGTGTTGGGGGCGCAGGGCAAAGCAGGACTAGACCTGTAAGCCCATCAACAAGTCTTCGTCCAGCAATGGCTTGAGCCACCTTTGCGCCCATTGAATGGCCGACTATGACATAATTCTGAAGGGCAAGCTTCTTGATGACATGCTCGACATCCTGAGTAAGTTTGAGGATAGAGTATTCGGTCTCGTCAGCAGGGCCAGTAGAGTTGCCCCATCCCCGACAGTCGATTCGGATAGTTGGGAAGATCGGTGCAATTAAATCATTGACGGGAGACCATGTCTTGGAAGATCCTCCCCAGAAATGGAGAAAGATAATGGTTGGATAGTTTTGGGATTGTACACGAGGAGATGATTGCTCGATATGAAGGTGAGTATCATGGAGCTGGATAAGCTTGGTGGTGGATACAAATGACATGTTTGCTCAATGATTATTAGAGTCTGGCTTTAGGTTTAGAGACGAATTGATAATATTTCTGTTGTTACAAGCACACGGTTAACTGTCATTTTAAATAGTTTGGATTATGGAGGAATGAAGTCATAATATAACCGACATGGCTCGGATATATCAGAGTCTATTAGTCAGTATTCGCACTTCCGTGAGGGTTAGGCAACTATTTCCTGCAGATAACGTTAATGATTTGATTTTCATTACAGGTAATATTAGACAGGCTCAAAGTTCTAACAAGCACTGCTGAAGAGAGTTTCATACAGTTCAAGGTAGACATGACAACCGCGATCAACTGATAAGATAACACCGACCGATAACGATAAGCACGGTTAACGCGTCAACGCGCTCCCTTCAAACCAAGTCACGCAACTCCAATTCCAGCCATTGACTCATTGAACCACAATTGGCTGTTGCGTCGGCCCATTTCACGCCAAGTCACGAGTTACCGTGTTCGACTCGTGGTCCCATCATTCGACCCGATATACTAATTAACGCGTGAAGAGCGTGTTTCTGGGAACATGGCCAGGGCTTTTGGGGCAAAAAGTGTTGCCATTCTGAGTCGTTTCGTCAGTATCACACCAGTTTTCGGTGAATTGACGGTGGATTGATGGTAAAGACGCGTTAAATGTAAACAAATTGTAGGGTATTAAATAAATGATTGAACCGCGAGATAAATTTACAGGTCGATCTTGCATATCGCGTCAAGATCGCATATATTTTTATGCACCTTGAACTGCACTTCTAATTGCTCAACTACTCAAACCCAGACTTCAACCATGTCCTCCAACATTGGCCTCGTCGATGAGTATCTCGCCAAAGGAACATGGAAGACCGCCGAGAATGCCAACTCAACCTACTCCCACCAAGGTCTCATGCAATACGTCTCCAACCAAATCATCTCTCAATACTGGCTCGAAAAGATTTACACCGACGAAATCCGACGATATGACCACGAGAACCGTTTCCATATCCATGACCTCGGCTTTCTAAGCGCGTATTGCTCTGGCTGGAGCATCGAGGATATTCTCCTCCAAGGCTTTGGTGGCGTTGAGAATAAGATCCAGTGTCGGCCTGCTAAGCATCTTAACACTGCTCTTAATCAGATCGTCAATTTTCTGTTTACACTGCAAGGTGAACTCGCTGGAGCTCAGGCTTTGTCTAGCTTTGACACGTACCTTGCACCATTTATCCGCAGCGATAACCTGTCTTACACCGATGTCTTCAAATACGTCCAAAGCTTCGTTTACTCCCTCAACGTCCCGACCCGAAGCGGTTTCCAAGCCCCATTCACGAACCTCTCACTCGATCTCATCTGCCCAAAACGATTGGGTGATCAATGCGTCATCATCGGGGGCGAGTTACGAACCGATTGGGTATACAGTGACTTTCAGGAAGAGATGGATATACTCAACAAAGCGTTTGCTGAAGTCATGATGCAAGGTGATGGAAACGGAAACATCTTCTCTTTTCCTATCCCGACTTACAACGTGTCTGACGGAATTGACTGGGAATCACCTCGGTGGCAATCGATCTGGGAAATGACGGCAAAATATGGTGTTCCTTATTTTGCCAACTTCATCAACAGTGATCTCGACCCTGAAGACTTTCGGTCCATGTGTTGTCGATTGAGACTTGACCTTAGCAAGCTTCACTGCAGAGTTGGAGGCCAGTATGGCGCAAGTCCCTTGACTGGCTCCATTGGAGTTGTCACGATCAATCTGCCAAACCTTGCTTACCGATCGAATGGCTCGAAGGAGATGTTCATGGCAGAATTGACCAACACGCTTAGAGTGGCCAAAGAGTCTTTGGAGATCAAGCGAAAGCTTGTCGATGAGAACTCGACTCTGTATCCTTATGCTGCACACTACCTGTCAGCTACGAAGCACCGCACTGGATCATACTGGACCAATCACTTCAGCACCATTGGAGTCAACGGCATGAACGAGGCACTCGTCGATCTTCTCGGCGAAGGTATCGGCGAGCGAAAAGACTTTGCTCTCGAAATCTTGGAGTTCATCAAAGACCAACTGCAAGAGTTCCAGAAGGAAACAGGTAATCTCTACAACCTCGAAGCCAGCCCTGCAGAGAGCACATGCTACAAATTCGCCAAGCGAGACAAAGAACTCTTCCCTGATAAAGAGATTCCCACATACTACACCAACTCCACGATGCTCCCTGTCGACACGACGGAGGATCTCTTCGAGGCTATGGATCATCAGGAAGCACTTCAGTGTTCTTACACTGGTGGCACTGTCTTTCACGCTTTTCTTGGTGAACAGTTACCAAGTTGGAAACTGGCTAGAGACCTGATCAAAACTCTCACTGCGCGCTTCCGCATTCCGTACATCACGCTTACTCCAACGTTCAGTATTTGTCCGACTCACGGATACCGAGCAGGCGAACAACCAGAGTGCACGGCCTGTGGTGAACTCACTCTTGTTTACTCACGCATCGTGGGATACTTCCGACCTACGAGAGATTGGAATCGGGGCAAGTCGAAGGAATTTGTGCAACGAAAGGTTTATAAGTATGAAACGGGACTTGAGGGCTTGAATGGTGACAACAAGCTTCAAGACTTGGAGGAACAAGTCGCGGCGATTCAAGATTTACCTGTGGCAGGATACATCAAGAGTACTCTGAGTGACTACCCGGGCAAGATGCAGGCTTCCATCATGTTCACCTCCCGATGCAACCTCGCCTGTCCTTGGTGCCACAACGGTCCACTTGTCCAAGGTGAGTGTGACGATGTGACCATTGTAGACGTCTTCCGTCACATCACATCAACGTCACACAAGTCACTCGTTGTTTCAGGCGGTGAACCCACCATCCACAAAGGTCTCCTCCCATTCCTCAGAATCCTCAAGACCGCTGGAGTCAGCGTCAAGCTCGACTCAAACGGCACATCCCCCGACATCCTCAAGCAAATATTTTCCGAGAATCTCGTCGACTTTGTCGCGATGGACATCAAATGTGCTCTGGAGAACTACAAGCGCGTCACAGGCCGAAAGGTCAAGCCCAGGCTTCTTGAAGCTAGCATCGACCTTATTAAGAACAGTGGAGTACCGTATGAGTTCCGAACAACGGTTGTACCGGAGTTAGTCGATGTGGAGGACTTGTTTGAGGCGAAGAGGTTGTCGGGGAAGAAGCTGACGATGCAGAGGTTTAGAAATGGGGAGACGTTGTTGGATGAGAAGTTTAGGACGTTTCAGGAGCATACGGATGAGGAGTTTGATAAGTTGGTGAGCCAGGTTGCGTAATTGGGTTGCTTTGCTTTTTACAGTTAGGTTATGTCTTGTATGAGTAGAAACGTCAATTAGTGATAGAAGTGTGAAGTGCAGTGCATTTACTTTTGTTCCTCACTCGCTCTTGTCCTATTAAAACCTCTGTTCCAATGTCGTGTCTCCTCAATTTCGATCTTCTCTTGTTTACCGTCTGTTCTCCCAGAAGCACAGCATTATTACTTCTTCACAGCAGATATCATCAGAAACATGGGCGATTCCCGAACCCCGTACCTTCCAAAACTCGCAAGAATATCCTGCGGTGTGCACCACTCATCGAAACCCTTGATCTCAAACCCATTGTTCAAAAGTACATTGATATAAGCCGCGGTAGCCCTGTGCTGCTTCTCCATATTTCCGCTTAGCCAGTGAATCTGTCGTGTACCTTCATCAGGGTAATAGCTCAGTGACCAATATGTATTACCAGTCTTGTCATCAACTATGCAGTCTTGATGATAAGTGGAAGTGAAGATAGGATGCTCGACGGAAAAGACAAAGTTTCCTCCTGGGACAAGGACTTGGTGCACTTGCTTGACAAGCTCTTCAAGATTGACCAAGTAGTGAAGAACCAGAGAGCTATGAGCTAGGTCGAACTTATTCTTCATATCCTCCCCAAAGGAGACCTGGTCTAGGTTGGCAAATTCGTAGGAAATGTCTCCATGGTTCGTCTTCTCCTCCGCTAGAGCCAGCATGTTGTGAGAGTTGCCAAGGCCTTGAGAAGACTTTGCTCCTTGACCCACAACCCAACGGGAGAACCATCCCATTCCACATCCCAGATAAAGGACGTTGAGACCATCTAGCTTTGGAAGAAGAGCTCGATATTGTGGCCACTCCGGTGCGCCATCTAACCCTTTCACGGACCGATCCATGGCAGAGTACTCTGCGAAGAAGTCTTTGTTGTCGTAAACCTCCGTCATTCTGATACTTGTTCGGGACTTGAAATCATGGTCTTTCTCTGACACGAAGAGAGGGGGCTGTTAACTACTTCGGCTCACAGTCCTGCAAGCCTTTTGTCAGCATAACAGATACCAAGTGACGCAACAAGCGCTGATGGCCACGTCACCCTTGAGTCTTCCCATTCTGTTTGCGTTGTTTCTGTTATTTAATGGTGTCGTCTTTGAAATGTTTGTCCCCCCGTTAAGCGTCACGTTGTAATATAATTGTTATTTGCCCGACCTTGTGCTATAGTTCTGTATAAAGCTGCGGGGTTAAAACTCTTCAGTGTAACAGTTAGTGGTCCTTCATTCCGTTAGGCTATCCTTGAGTGGCAAGAATGAGTGTCAAATGCATCGAGGGAGCGGGGGCGCTGTAGATACCAACCATATTACAATGCAAAGTAATAACCAACTTTAATCATAACAGGGCTAATGTCTCCAAATTCGTTCCTTTACCAGACTAAAACCCAATGAATGCATTCTTCCCTCCACTGAGAGGTAAACTAATCAACCCAGCCTTCTTCCGGAACATATCCATCCACTGAGGATTATCAGCCCAAGTAGAATCCCAGGAATTATCAGGCCCATAGATAATCTCACTCATCTTCCTTTGTATCTGGCGATCTGATGGTACATGGCCTTGCGAAATCTCAGTAGATACATACTGTAACAACAGCCTCTGTACCTCTTGGTGAGAGTGAGGAACCTCTGACTCTTTCAGGTTTTGACCAGGACTTGCTTCATTCGTGCTAAACGGACTCAAAGCGCACGTATCGATACGGTGATCTACCCGTGAAGCCGAGAATGGCTCCATGGTCCGTCGCTGATCGCCAATCAAGAAAGCAGGCATGTCATTCTCCACGAGCTCTTCGATCTGCTGGTCGAAACCGCGGTCACCTTTCCATTCTCTCATGTCTGCCCCAGCACGAAAATGCACAGCAAGATGTTTCTGCCTTTCCGTCCAAGTGCCCAGTTGTGAATCGCAAAACCCACATCTGGATCTTACATCATCTATTGACGATAGCCAGCTCTTCATGGAGTCGTTGAAGTTGCAGCCTTGGTGGAATAGGCGAAGATGTTGTCGTAAGTGGTCTTTGCGGTGAAATAGCCGTGCGGAGTCGGGTTGAGCGGCACATGCTGAGTAGTTATGGAGTTCTGGATGGTTTGTCGAGGGATTAGGACAGTTACAGAAGATGCAATATGCGTAACCGTCTGGATGATGTATTATTGGGCCAAATCTTGAACATCTGGGTCAAGTCAGTTATCAATAGATATGAATGGCTTGGTTTTGACTCACTTCCACTGCTCAAGGGTTAAGTGCATGGTTGTCTCATGCCTTTGCCAGTCATGCTTTGTTTTGAAGGCATCTGTACAAAAGGTGCATTGGTATCGTCGTTTTGTTGTCTCCCTCTCCCGTGCGGTGTTCACATTCTGGCGTGTCTGCCTTCGTCTTCTTCGTAGCCGAGAAGCTGATGCAATAGACGAAGTGAGTGAATCTACAGACCCCACGGAGGAATCCGATGGTGCTCCATAGTACCCACTCGACGATAGCCACGAGACATCTTCAGCGAGAGGGTCACTTGATAAGAGGTCTCCAGAAGCTACGCAATTGATCGGGTCAAGTGTGTCAGCGGGCAAATGATGCGACCCTGGCTGGGACGTGCTGTCTTTGGATAGAACACTTGCATCAGCAACATCGGCCGCGGCTTTCACCTTACCACTAACAGGGTCATTGAGACCGGGATTGATGTCCCAGGCATCATCGTGATGGTGTAGCCACGAGAGCCAGTCGTTCTCGTCAAGTAACGTATCGCCTCGTGGAGAGCCTGGCGCGCTCATTTCTGATCCAATTTGCACAAGGAGAGTTTGGGCCAATGTGTGAGGAGGGGATCGGCATATCGGAGCTGTCAACCGAGCTTATCGCTGGCGTTGTCACAGGGCGCAAAACTAGCTTACGCCCTTCAAGACGACCCACTTCTGCAAGTAAGGGAGCCGAGCGACATGAAAGGGTAACGGATGGCGATGGTGTTCAGTATTTATACACGTTGCAAGAGGCAGTAAAGCAATAGTTGGATGCAAATCTCTGTCACTATCTCATTTGCCATGTCTGCACATAATTCCAACCACTTAAACGGCACAAATGCCTCCAAGAACACCGTGAAGGGACAACTGGATGCATCCAAGCTAAAACTCGACTTGACATCAACACTGAAACCTGTCCCCAAGCCCGGGTCCGCCGAGTTATGGGAACAGAATGTCGCTACAGATCACATGGTTACCTGTCGCTGGACGGTACAGAACGGCTGGGAAGACCCGGTTATCAAGGCCTTCGGCGACTTGACTATTTCGCCTCTTGCATCTTGCCTTCATTATGCCACTCAGTGCTTCGAGGGGATGAAAGTTTACCGTGGTTTCGATAACCGCGTTAGGCTCTTCAGACCGGATCGAAATGCAAAGCGTTTGGTCACGAGTGCAGAGAGAGTTTCACTACCGGCTTTTGATCCAGAGCAGCTCGTCGAGTTGATCAAAGCGTTGGTCCGCGTTGATGCGAAAAGTTGGTGTTTCATCGTCTGATCAAAATTTGGAAAAGTTAGCTTACAAGAGTTAATAGGATGGCTACCAGAGCCCGGCAGTTTTCGATATATCAGACCAGCATTAATCGGAACTGGTCGCCAACTGGGTATCCAAATCCCCAAAGAAGCCATCTTGATGGTCACGATGGTCTGCTGGCCCGACTTCTCCACCGAGTCTCCTCCGGGTGTTGAACCACGATCGGATTTGCGTCTTATCACATCGAGGAACGACACCATTAGAGCGTGGCCAGGTGGTTTCGGTTACGCCAAGGTCGGTGCGAACTATGGCCCTAGTTTCGCATCTCATTGCGAAGCACAACAAGCCGGTTACGACCAGGTACTGTGGCTCCTTGGCGAGGAAGGCCAAGTTACCGAGGCTGGTGCTAGTAACTTCTTTGCAGTCATTCGAGACGAGAAGACTTCCAAGCCGGTACTACTGACGGCGCCATTGACGGATCGAGTCATTCTAGATGGTGTCACCAGAAGGTCTGTTCTGGACCTGGTTGAAAGCCGACTGCCCGATGAACTGGAAGTCAAGGAGGCAAAGTTCACTATAAAGGAACTCGAGAAGGCCTGGAGGAACGGTTTACTTCAAGAGGCATTCGTGTCTGGCACTGCTGTGAGTAACCCCAATCGACCCAAGGAGGCAATTAACTTATCGTTGCAGTTTTTCATTAAGAATGTATCAACCATTCGGGCTGGTGATTTTAACATCGACCTGCCACAGAAGCAGGACGACAACAGTGCATTTGGCCCGCGGATAAAGAGTTGGCTGAAGGATATTATGTATGGAGCTGAGAATCATGAATGGGGTGTTATTGTCGAATAAGAAAACCACAGAATAGATGTTGTGTAGAACGAATATGAAACTTGGATTGCATATTGCTTGTGCTGTTGTTTATCGGACATTCTAACTACCGAGAAATCTGATGTTCTACCTCTCTCCGTTCCACAAAATCCCTCGTAATGCAGACGATGTGGGGCTGGCAAGGCCTCAAATCCTTAAAGTCTCGCGCTGCTCCTCTTTCTTATTTATCTTACGCTGAAACCGTAAAGCTGTGACTACGACCAACGTCTAAATGGATAAACCCACCTTGGCGTCTTTAGGTTAGTGATCTTATTGCACGCATTCAAGTCTTAGGCTTGTCCCATTTTCTTGTTTATAGAAATAGCCAGGCCAACCTGATCTACCTAGCTGAAGAAACAGTTTGATGGCTAATAAAAGTCGACTTAGGTGTTTTGGGTCGATATTACTCGGCCCGGCATACTTTAGGACAGTACCGGTCAGTATGTGTAACGGCAACGTACAGCATTTCGCTCCCAAATGTTTCATTGTTGGATGGACTTGACAATGCGCTGGAGCATGCTCTCCAAGCCACGATTCGACAACATGCAGGTTTGCGTTACGGCATTTCTGATGAGAAAGAAGCTGGCATTCCACTGTTCAGGCAAACCTACACATTCGACCGGCAGGATGTTTTGGAGGTCATTGACAGTCAACATGCCAACTGCAACGCTGGAAAGTCCGGTAATATGACGGATGAGGTTCCATCAAGACTACTCGAAAAAGGCCATTCAGAGCTGTGGCCTGGACACAAGCCAGCCTGGAAGGTTGTTGTGAAGCATATAGACAACTGCAAGTCTAGTCCCTCTCAGAGGCTGGATATCGCCTTCTTTGCACACCACGCTATTGCAGATGGATTAAGCGGTATTGCCTTCCACGCATCCTTCATGAGAAATCTCGAAATCGAGACACTCGTGCCTGCACAGTGGCCCCTGGAGTTGAACGAGGTTAAAGATCCTCCGCCTACAATCGAAGAACGCGTCGATTGCCTCTCGTGTGACTGCACCATCTGCAGAACTCTCAACGCATCTGATGAGGTGGTTTGGGGAGGAGGTTCCATATGTGCAACACCAACGGTCAACTACGAATCTCGTGTTCGAATAGTGACAGTCCCGGCGACACCATTTTCTAACCTCCTTAGAAAGTGCAGGCAGGCCAACGTCACAGTCACCGGGCTCCTTCACGCATTTATATGCACTTCGCTCAACAACTCTATCGGGGAATATGTTCCTGGATTCCGATCCGTTACACCTTTTTCAGCACGACGACATACTGGAGCTTCTGACGCGGATATAGTCAATCACATCTCGTATTTGACCTGCTATGTATCTCACGAAGACATGCAGAAGATCAAACAATGCCCACGCGGTTCTGCCATTCAAGAGCAGCATATTATAGACCTTGCACGCCGTTTCTCCACCGAAGTCGCGACTAAAGTCAAAGAGTTCCCTCACGGTAGTATGGCCACGAAACTCGACCAAGTCCAAGATATCTTACTGGAATGCCAAAGCCAAGGCGGGACACAAAGACGATATACATATGAGTTGTCGAATCTTGGTTCAGTCTCAAGCATATCTCCGCCGGAAGACAGTGGGATCAAGCTTGAAAGACTGGTCTTTACTCAGTGCGGTTTTGTTACTGGTCCCGCGTTAGGCTTCAACTGTGTTAGCACCAGAGGAGGAGACTTTACTATCAGCATTACTTGGCAAAGGGATATTGTTGAAGAATTCATCGTGGAAGATGTTGCGCAAGAGCTAGAAACTCGGCTTGGAGGATTCAATTAAACCCTTGCATATTTTATTTGTTGTACTGCCATCTTCCGACTTCATTGACTTCAATATGACCATGAGAGCGACACTGGTGATGCGCAATCCTGAACTGAGTGCTTTCCTCAATCTCGCAAGACAACCCCGACGTGTCTTGTGATTTGACTTGTACGAGGGGAGCTAGTTGTTGTTGTGGGGAACATAAACTCAGGCGGAGATAGTCTGAAGGGCGTATTTTCAGGCGTAAATTGAACGCCTCACGCTAAGCCTCGATGTAAAATAGCTTGGCCGAGGGCGTGAGCCCGGGCGCATGCTGTCCTCTCCGATATTCGCAAGTGACAAGGCGTATAACTTTGGGCGTAGGGCGTTATACGTATATCATAAACATGAAGTTAAGCGACTGCTGTGTCGTGGCTCAGATCACGACAGCATGGCGCCTGAAACGAAATCGGAATCCGTAATGGAGTGGATTGTCCTTATCCCCGACAACAAAGGCTCATTAGAGACACGTATGAGAGTAAGAGAGTAAGTGATCCCATTATATCTTCATGATCTCTTTTAAAAATATAAATGCTTTTTAGAACACATATCAAGGATATGCTTCGGCATATCGACTCTGGTTTATTCCAAATGGGTGGGGGCACTTTGGCCGGAGACACCGTTAACGGAAGCGCCATCATTGCCCGTGCGAAATCCGAGGCAGACGTAATAGCTGTCCTTAAAAATGATGTCTACGCCAGAAGCGGGGTTTGGGACCTAGAAAACATTAAGTTTATTCCTGTATGTACACTGGTTGCAGAACGACCTTTGGTTAACGTGAGGCATAGTTTAAGTGCGTGTATAGACGCGAGCATATTGATAATGCTGTCATGGGCGCTGGATGGAAGTTCTGAAGTGGGGTTGCTGGCTCTAGATTATTAATTCAACGCACTTATATAAAGGCGATGCCCACTGTGTCTCACTGAACCCCAACATCCGCCAGTCGACCTCAATTATGGAGTCAATTGCCGTTCTCCAGAAAGGGAAAGGCCTCGTCCAAGGGAATATCACCCTACCTCCTCTCAAAGAACATCAAGTCTATGTCAGGGTCGAATATGCAGCCTTCAATCCAACTGATCGTATGTTCGACCGTCAACCGTTGAAGTCTCGTAATGCTGATTTGGAAAGGCCTTGCTCTTGACGTCAACGCCTTTGGAGATGATGCAGTGCTAGGCTGCGACTTCGCTGGTAAAGTGGTGGATGTCCATTCGACCGTGACTAAATTGAAGCCTGGCGATAAAATTGCTGGCTTTGTCTGGGGAGGTAAGTCTAAAAAGCCCGCGGAGTTACGAAGATTAGAAAATTCACCTGCAATCTAACTTAGGGGAGATCAAAGGCTTAGGAGCCTACTCGTGAGTGTCTGCTTTATACTCATTATCTTATAAAGCTAATCGCAACTTTTAGCATGTACACAATCGCTGATGAGCGACTATCCTTTAAAATACCTGGAAACATCAATCCAGCTGAGGCTTCGTCAGTACCTTTGGCAGCTAATACAGCATGGCTTGCTCTCTTCTCTGACGATTGCCTTGCACTTAATCTTAACAAGAAAGCAAAGAAAACCTCCTTGCTGATCTGGGGAGGCAACAGTATGTATTCAGATCAGTACTAAATGAGAGGAAAGATGCTGAGCGTTTAATAGCAACCGTGGGTTACTTCGCCATTCAGCTCGCCAAGCTTCACAATATCGAAGTCGCTACAACCTGCAGCCCTCGAAACTTCGATAAAATGCGACAAGCAGGCGCAACTCATGTATTCGACTACAATGATGAGCAGGTTGTATCTAAAATAACATCAGCACTGCCAACCCTACAGCACGTGTTTGACACTGTTGGGAACGAAACCTCCTCAGCGACTGCGGCTAGATCCATCAGTCAACCGGAAGGCGTACTGTGTACTGTCAGACCAGGGAAAGCGAATACACAGGACGTTCCATCTCATATCAAAGTAACGGATGTCTTCGTCTTTACCGCTTTTCCTACGGAGCATAGTTATCGTGGCAAGGCGCATTGGCCTGTAAGTACCATCTGTATCTGTTTAACTCTTGCCTGAGACTATCCTAACTTGGATAGGTGAAAATGAACGATCATAAACTTAGTGCTGATTTTCATAGTCAGCTAGAGACTTTGCTTGGGAATGGGTCTTTACTACCAGCTTCTATCCGTATTATTGGACAGCTTAGCCCCTCTACAGTCGATCAAGCCATGGATCTAAACCGCCAGGGCTCTATCTCGGGTGAAAAGGTTGTCTTTGAAGGCTTTCCTTAGGTTTTCAGATAGCAGTGATTACAAGTAAAAGACATGTTGTATTTCTCGAACTCTTAGTCGAGATACCCAACTTCTAAATGAATGTTCAGGACTAACCATTTAAAACCGTTTGGGGTCTTTGTTGATGCCTCTATAAGAAGCTTAAGAAGTCTCCTTGAAGTCAAATTCTCGTCCTCAAAGTCCCCCTCCATAACTCTTCTCATCATAGCACATTCTCTTAACTTAGAGATCCGTTGCCCTTGACCCATATACCGCACTTAACATAGTAAACAAAGAAAGAAACATAGAATCCAATTGCCAGTCCTTGAAAGCCATCTGCAGAGCATCCCTAAGGCACTACCAACATGAGCATTGCAGCGACATAACCATCAGGGCAAGCCCACAAGCGGTCAGGACCGCAAAAAGTGAGAGACGTATCCGCGTTACCATAACCGCTTAGATCATTCCGTGCCGCGACTTTGCCATTTGTATCAAGCTGGAATACTCTGCCCTTACATCCAAATACGGCTGAGTGTCCGATTGCCAAAACACTCGTGACATTGAATCCGGAGCCAGGGAGGCTAGTGAGATAAGAGGTCTCCAGGGTATTAGCATCCATGCAGATACCGTAGCCATTGCATCCGGCATAAAGGCGATTGGAAGGCTTGTCAAGTGCAAGGTTGACTTGGGTGCGGCCAGCAGATTCACCGAAGTTTTGCTTCTTGAGGACGGCCCCGTCAATTGCGCTCAATTGATAAACCCAGCCACTATCAGCAGCGTATACAACGTCGCTGCCACAGACAATTGAAGTCGGCTCAGGACCGCCTTTGTTGGAGACTCGCTGGGCCCATCGGGTAGAAGATAGATCAGGCAACTCGTAGGCACGTATGAAGCCCGAAGTACCAGCAACAAGGACCCCAGAATCCGGAGAAATGTCGAACCTGATATCATATCCACCCTGGGTGATGCTCTGTCGGCTGATGTGAGCGCCGTTCAAAGTCCAGGCATGCATGGTGCCCGCTGAGCCGGTATAAACCCGATCGTTGGTGAGCAAGATCCGAATTTTTCCATTCCAATCTGGCACTTCCTTGTACCATCCGATTTCGAGTGACATAGGGTGGAGGGACACAAGATATCCACCCGTCGCAATGAGGAGAAGCGACCTATCTTCAGAGATCGCGACCGATACGTCTCCGAACCCATAACCCTTGAGTCCCTGCTCCGCTTGCACGTCACCTTTCTGTCTGTCAAGGCGAAATACACGGCCCTTATGTCCAACATAAAGGAATTTGTCGGTTGCAACCGTATTGACTGTCTGCGTGCCTGAAGGCGAGAAGTACCAGAGGATAGGAAGATAATCTTCGACGCCCATTACTTTCTCTACATGCAGATCGCCACCCATGACCTTCTCATTGTCGACGCCATCGGTGAGATCTGCTGATACTGCGTCTGTGGTTATGACTGACGCAGGTTTGATAGTGTCTGGGGATAGAGCATCAGGCCCAGAAGGGGCAGAATCTTGGGGGCCATGGTTGATTGGGACTGTAGTGATGGCAGACATTATCTTTGAACAGGATGAGGTTTAAATATGTTAGAATAAGTGGTTGTGTTACTGGCCAGGTTATCGAGAGGTGGATGAGTACTATTCGAGAGCTCTTCGGATGATTTATATAGTTTTTAAGCATACGAGGTAATACTGATAACGTGGAGAAGGCCGATTGAGCTTGGGTGCCTCGATTGTGGCTAGCTGAATTCAAACGAGGTCAGGCACACGGCAGGGCTCAGGTCGCCATGCCAAGACAGCTCTGGAGGAATACATAAAAAATAACATTTATATCACATACCTCTTTAACGAAAGTGGCTGGCTAATCTTAAAAGTTGGATCAGATGGCATGATCTATGACGTCCAGCACTTATGGAACGAGTACTTCAAGCTTGTTTTCGGCTTCTCAGCTAGCCACCCTCTTGCCACCGTTTCTCGCTTAGGTATGTTCCTACTTACGGGACAACTCCTGTGAGTCAACGATAGGGTATCTCGGTGGTATAAGTCTCATTCTCGGGTCACCACCAAGCTCACTTGTCATGGTTGGTTTGCCATCACCTCAGGGTTCATGGACAACGCTACTTTTAGTTAGACTGTCCAGGAAGACGAGTGTGGACTCCTCGTTTAGTGCCCATAGATATGATGAGTTCTCCAATATTGGCTCTAATACTGATGCTAAGAGATGCAAGACGTTGATTCTCGGTGACCCCGTGACTGAGCTAGCCGGCAATGGAAAGTCTGAGATCCCGTGGTAGTTCTTTGATATCCTCCTGAGGGCGTGATGATGGTAAATATAATCAGATAGTACAAGAAATCGACTCATAGTATGTTACTGTCATCTGCAGCCACAGAAACCCGTCACAGTTTTGAGCGGCCGAGATTTCCATTCCTATAGTGTGATTTTTGAACGCCCAGGTATTCCTTAAAGCTCATAAGCGGAGGGTGCTGGCTCGAAATCTCTGCAACAACCTTCTTTAAAGACCCCTTTAAGTGGTAATTCAACTGAGCATGCATCATGAACATTGAACTTCCCCGCCCCAAGCGCTAAGAAAACAGGGAGATCTCCAATGACACGCCATCCATCTTGACTTTCTATCAACTAGGAGTACTATATCACGGAGGTACATCATCAAATGGTATTAAGGCCTCCGGATACCTACAACAATTATCGAGGGTAACTATCGTCAATCAGCTAACTGTGGCGCATTTTAGTTCAATATTTGCAACAAATATTGAAGCGAAACCCCGCAGTATGTATGGGAATCACATTCCATCACAAGACATACAGCACTGCTGAAATATTAAGCTAGACCCTGTTTGGATTTTCAGCTCAGACTATGTTGCAACAATACTGTCAGTCCATTTTATAAACTCACGAAGCGAGCTATAATGTGTGGTATGAAGGGTGAACTTTCAGGCGACCCTCTCTGCTCTATACCACATAGCTGAGTCTCTTGTACAGCCTGTTCCATCTGGACATTTCAAGTCATATCTCCTACTCCCCATACAGGATGACATCAACTACAGATGAGGATTTCCACGTGGAAGACTTTGAAAATTCATGTCAGATACTGATTCGAAATCTGTCGAATCAAGCCCTCATGCTGGAAGATTCTCACATCGATTTCGGCGAATGGCCACTGCGCCAGCCCACGAATGTCATCGAAGGAGGGAAAGAAGAAATCATTTATCTTCAAAGCCCTCGTTAGTTACTCTATTTGCGTCAATTCTTCTGTTCTCTGCTTACAGGTTCTAGCTCTCAGCGAATCCAAGGGTCGAGTAAAATATGAGGTTCAACTTAATGACAAGTTGGAGAACTTCATCCTCGAATTCCATTGTCCTTCTCGTCTCTTCAGCAGGAATTACCTCCACGTGATCTCCTGTTCTAGCGGAATCTCAGTAGACGTGAGAGATTTGAACGAAGGAGGTAGTCCACTCAGAGGTACGTATCCATCTGCTGTTTTCCTGCCTATTGGCTGATATAAACAGGAAAGGTTGATGTCCAGGTCAAGTTGGCCCCCGCGCATAAGGAAACAGTATCGAGCGACAAATACTCTTTAACTATGCGGGGTGCTCTAGATATTGATCAACAGAGCCTGGGAACAAATTCTCATAAAGGTTTAATTAGGGTCAACTATGATTTCGGCCTCAAAGTACCTTTGCCCACAGACAAATGGGATAAGCGTCCTATTCATGAAAGCATAGCAATCGCTGCTTTCATCCGGTCAAAGATGCCCTTTCCTAAGGGGACTTTTTACAATAACATCAATGATAAACAGTGGGAGTTCTTCCGAGGTATCATCTGGAATGATGACCCCTCATGTCTATTGTTTATCAATGACACTAACGACAATCGTCATTTTGGGCTCCGGTTCGATTGGTCTAAAGCCTATCTTGGATTTGGTGATGACCGCAGCATGACTGTGCGATCTCATCGCGGCGATTTGCAATTTCTTCATGCAATGGGCAGGTTTGACGGTGATACTGCCCAAGATACCTGCTCACGCATCCTGCAGTGGATGGAAGTCATGTACAAACTCGCCTGTGGCAATCAAGGCATATGTGCCGACGACTCTTTAGAGAAGCACTTCCCGGACTACTTCGACAGTCAGTCTACTCCTCCACAAAATGCTTCCTTGCGAGACCTTCTTATCGCAAGTACGCCGAGCTATCAGCGAGTCAACGTGCAGGCTCGTGCACTTGGAAGCTGCCTGCACATCATTTCAGATTCCTTTTCCCTAGGTCATACACAACGACGACTGAGAAATCCGCAGGACTTGATAGACCGTGATAGCGAAAGATACATACAATTTAGGCCCGGTGTATATGGAGACTGGGGTCCAATTCTTTGCTTTCATAACTTTGACAAGCAGAACTTCTGGAGACACCACCATTATGATACGCGCCGGAAGAGCGAAGACCCTATCCCTAAGTATATCGAAACGTTTGATGACATTGTCGGAGCTCGAAATGCTATTGAAGCTTCGATGAAGCTTATCAACCTCTTTGCCGACAAGGTCTCCTGGGAACGGGTTGTTTATGCCTTCCTTAAAGATGAAGTCTTTAAGTTAGACAAAGATGTCAAACCATCTAACCATTTTGTGGATGAAGAGCTGATTTCCTTTGTGCATCAAGATGGATATAAAAATGCCGAATATGATTATGAGGCTGGGATGCAGCGGAAGTTAGATAGCCTTAACGGAGGTTCGCGCCGTCAATCTATTTGGTGGCGACAGATTGAGACACCCAGTGGATGGCCATTAATAGCTTTTGGGATCTTTGCTATCTTGGCTCTTGTACTGTTTTATTTCCTTGGATTTAACTAGATTGTTGACGCTTCTTATGGTTGTTGGCTTTGCCAAACAAGTTGGCAAGTATCATGTGTTCATTGTCTTTAATAACCATGATAAAAACCGTCAGTTTAGATAAATCATCGCAGCTTTGTGCTGAAATACGAAGCAGGCAGTACATCTTCTTTTACGTGGCCCTGAACCTTGCATGACTGGCCAGAGTATGTGGTAATTGCAGTCCAGCGCTTCCAATTGACGATTGAGGTCAGCTTTGTCTTTGTCCCTTGCACTTTACGTTGTACACAGTACGCGCAGCTTTGGGGTCAACCTGAACATCGGGAGACTCCGCAGGCTTGGGGATGTCTGTGATTGTTACTTCTGTCTATTTAATTGAGGAATTCTCGAGAGAAGGGGCCTAAATACGATCTCAAGATCCAATGGCGTGCTTCAATGCTACATAAACATTGTCTCCACTTGGCCAAGAGAAACAAAGGTCCCTCGTTTACGTACGTCACAGCCACTTAATCATCATCCCAAGAAACAACAAGCCATGGCAAATATTCCAACTCTTGGCACTTCTGTAAAAGAACCTCTTGGTCCCAACCATCAGGCTATTTCCCAAGAAAATCATCTCTTGATAAGCACTCAAAATACCCAGCAGCGGGGTCGAGATAAAGGCTGTTTACAGATCGGGAAGTTGGTATTATGCATATTCTTAGTGTTTTCTTGGCATGTTGCATTCAAGCTTGCAGTCAATTACCGACCTTCCCGATTCAAGGCTGATCTTCACGGACTAGTTTCCAAAGTTTGATGATTACTCCGTGATAGAGATATTTGCGGGGCGGATCACGCAAGATTGTTGAAGAATTAAAGGAACTTGTGTTAATGAGTGAGGGGTTTGAGTATTCATTCTGGGCATTTTCCGGATATAAAAGACGAAAGTTCCTTGCTCTTCACTCCTACTGTTGAAGGATACGTTAAGCCATCCATCATGAAGTTGACTACAGCGACTGCTCTCTTGGCTCTTTCGCCTTTGACAGAGGCTACCAAGCCGCCAGTGAGCTCAAAGAAGCTCCAAAAGCTCATCACTGAGAAGGGGTACGCAGTACAACCTCACATAAGATCTATCCCACTGACCGTCTAGGTTGATGCACAACTTGAAGAAACTCAATGCCATCGCCTACGCCAATGGAGGAAACCGTGCATTCGGTCTTCCAGGATATGCCGCCTCAGTAGACTTCATCTACCACGAAATCTCCAAACTAAAGGGCTTCAAGACATGGAAGCAGGACTTCCCCGCCAACTTCACGCAAACTCTCGCAGCTGAGGTTACTGTCGATGATGAATCGTTCAGAACTATCGCTTTGACTTATACACCCAGTACTCCTGAGGAGGGCGTAACAGCTGAGCTTGTTCATGGTCCGGAAGGTGAAGCTGCATGTGATGCCGCAAACTATGAAGGTCTAGGTGTCAAAGGAAAGGTTGTCCTCGTTGAACGTGGTCTTTGCCCTGACGGTACCACTTTTGCTGGCAAGGTTAAGCCAGCTGCTGCTGCCGGTGCCCAGGTCGTTGTTCTTTATAACTCGGATGAGACTAAGCTTACAGCTGGTACTCTATCTGCACCTAACCCAAAGGAGTACGTGCCCGCTGGACTTATCGACCAAGACCCTGGGCAGGCTCTCAAGGCTAGACTTGATGCTGGAGAAAAGCTCGAGGTGTTTGTCAAGATCATTCAAACTATCGAAGAGCGCATCACCCAGAACGTCTTTGCCGAAACCAAGGGTGGCGATGGCGAAAATGTCGTCATGCTCGGCGCTCATCTCGACTCCGTGCAGGCAGGACCTGGTATCAATGATGATGGATCAGGAACAACTCTGATCCTCGAAACGGCAAAGGGTCTACAGCACTTTTCCACCAAGCTCAAAATCCGCTTTGGATGGTGGGGCGCCGAGGAGAACGGCCTTGTTGGATCTCGCTACTACGTCAACAACCTAAAGACCGCTGACGTTGATAACCTCCTGGCTTATCTCAACTTCGACATGGTATCTCGTGGCTTCTTTGGTGTTTTTGACGGAACTGGTGAGAACAAGGGCCCCGGTGGACCTCCTGGCTCGGAAGTCATTGAGGATCTGTTCCGAGAGTTCTTTGAGAAAGAAAAGATCGAAGTTACACCCGTTGGTCTCACCGGTGGAACAGACTACGTTCCCTTCCTCCAGGTCATCAAAAAGCCAGTTGGCGGTCTCTTCACTGGAACTGGTCTTGAGCAGGATGCTTGCTATCACCAGGCTTGCGATAACATTACTAACCCTGTTCCTGAGACTCTGCACATCAATGCTAAAGCGGCTGCACATGTTTTGAGTAAGCTTGCTATCGATGGTGTTAAGCTTATTCCCAAGACACCGTCTAACACGACAGTTGGGTCGATCAAGAGAGTCAGAGATGCTGCTTCGTTACATATGCATGATGTCACTGGCTTCGAGGGCAAGATCTGTGATCACGATATTATCTAGCAGACAAAAGCAAATCAACAATAGTTTTAAATAATATCAGCAGTACATATAATGGGCTATTCCCTTTGCATAGAATTGTTCTCTTGTGATGCAGTAATTCTACAAGTGTTTCCAGCAATTAGGCGTTTAATAACACGATGCCCATCGAAGGTTCTAATAGTCGATTTATAGCCATCATGGGGGCTTATAAACAGCTCCACGAACAGTATCTCACTTATGTTCACATCACGCGATTGTATTGGACACCGCTTCTTATCTGACGTAAAGCTACTTTAAATCTACTATTGCTAGGGCCTGCCCCAGAATACGTAGCTACATTGCCTTGGAACAAGCCTAGATGGCTAAAGACCCTGGTCAGTTAATCACAGGCCGCTCGGGGTCTATGGCAATATCATCTAATCGTCTCATCCACTCCTCTACCGCAGAGGGCGCATCATCATTAGTCCAATCCATTTGAGACATCAACCCGCCCACTCGCGCCCAGCTTTCTGGATTGATATATTCACCTTCCTCCGAACCCCAAGTATCCTCGCTCTCGCAAATCTCCCATATCACTCCGGCTCCTTCCGCGCTTCTGATCTCTTGTCCTGTGAGCTGTCTTGAGTTAAGCTCTGCACAGACATGTTGCATCTTTGGGACCCAAATATCTCGAAGAAACGAAGCCAGATCGGGATAGTTTTCGCATCCTACCTCAAAGTTTGAGACGAGCTCTTCTAGTATCTGTGGCTGGGCTGCATCCTCCTCGTGAAACTCGCGAACCTCTTCTCCATCCAGGAGAGTCTCCGAGCCCTCGTTTGCCAACTCACAACAGGTATGGCATAGGTCCAAGGCGGAAAACGTTAGGTATCGTAATATGGCGCGGTATATCCAGCGATCGCCAAGTCCGCCATCTTTGCATCTTGGTAGTAAGCTCTCAAGGATCTCTGATGCCCTTAGAGCGTACCTCTCGAGAGACCTGACACTCTGGCCAGAAGTTAGGCGCCAGTCTAATCCTTCTAAGAATTTCACCAACGGTGTGCAGCCTTGCGCAGAACACCGACATTGACATCCATCGACGATGACCGGCGAAGAAACGACTTCCGCGACCTCCCGTGGTAATGCCCTACATACATGGTGATTCCGTCTCGTCGACATCCCTAGCAAAGCCATAAGGTAATGTGCCCATGTTGCTTTCTGAACAACCCCCGGCGCAAAATTCGCTGGGACAACCGTCGCAATATCTGCACCACGATGAATCATCCAGCAGACATACATTGGGAACGATGCATGCCCAAAGGTATCACCATTTCCAGGAAAAGTCCTATACACTATAGCCAGTATAATGTGGAAGAAGACGTCGGTGAAAGCCGTTCTAGCATCAAAACCCAACGATATTGCATATTCAGCAACATCTCTATCGTATATATATGCATATATAGATTCTGAGCACCCTAACCACTTAGCCACGTCATCCTCTGGGCAAAACAGGAGCTGAACTGGTATATGGCAACGCTTTGCGAGATAGTGCTGTACCCTGGCAGTATTTCGGTCCAATGTTTGCCCTCTGCATAACCCTAGATCCTGTATTTCTGCAGCGGAAAGCTTGGAAATAGCTAGGAGTTCAAGGCCCCTCCTCCTTTTTGCGAGATGACCAAGAACAACTATCTTCGTATGCTGGCATGTATGGTCGAACCGCTCATGTATGAAGGTGTTCAGAAGCACTGAATTGGATTCGAGAAGAAGATCTATAATCCTGGATTGATTGCAGGTTTGCCGGTGACTTTCCTCTGATCGTTCACGGAGACGGCACGCAATGTCAGCCGCCATATCAATCGGGTACTGCTGTTCGTTGTCTGTAGTGTTGAGGATCTCGGTATTAGCCGCTAGTATCACAGCTAACATGATGGGAAAGCTTCTGGTTTGAATGGCAATGTGGACTGGCGATTGTCCACAGTAATTGACGTCATTTATATAGGAGGGGTACCTTTCCAATAAATGGTGAACTTCCTCTTCATCCTCTTTGATAATCGCCATGTGAAGCGGGTTGAATCCCAGATCTATTGGCCTTTTAGCAAACATTTTCCAACTCTTCCTTCACGACCCGCTGTGATGACACTTACTCTCTGCAATCTCTGGGAAGTTCTGAAAAGCTTTCCTCTGACTCTGTTGAGTATATCTGAGATACAAGGCATGGTAATCTTGTCCTGTCGGCATATCACAGCACGCTAACAGCGCCGCTATTGTCTCGTGAGCCGTGCCAGCTTCAGACAGCCAGCTAGAGTTTGCAACTCTTATAAAGAAGGGGACTCTAGCAGTACCATTGGTCAATATTGAGAAGTGGAACGGAGGTGTTCAAGGAAAACGTACTTTACTCGGGAGCTGTTTGTGATCAGGACCTTAGTAGTAGCAAACGATCTTAATACATAAGAAATAACATCTGCCGGCATCATGAGCTCGCCAAGTAACTGTAGGAAGGTATCGTCAGTCTATAAGCTGTTAGGAATTAGTCCAAATTACTCACATCTAGTTGCCAAGCAAGGAGGTCCAGTATAGACTCGCCATGACTGTTTACATCTCTTGGGGAGGCTTGTTTGTTGCGATAAGACAGCGTGAGCCGCCGGATACATGATTCCGCAATGATAGAAAAGTCTTCATTGCGTAATCCAGGTGTCCGTTCATTCATAAGCCGGATTAACATTTGAGCGATTCTGAAAGATAGGGAGGAGTTCTCATCGACAGTCGTAGTATAATTTATACTTTGAGATATGCTGAATCCACCAGCGCCAGCTTTGAGGGAAAATGATAGTCGAATGGTGCTACTTAAAAGCTTGAAAATAGCAGGTATATGAACCCCAACTGTTCGCCTCTTTTCATCGGCTATTGGGATTATTCTTGACAGCTGACATTCTGGTGCATGGAAGATGGTCTTCTGGACCTCCACTTCATAGAACAGGAGTCCTAAGCGGCGTCCCTGGCGTCGGAAGCCTTGTCGTGTTGCACAACTACAGAGTTGATAGGACGTGGCATTTACACTGCTTGTCAATTTAGCCCGCCGAGATGCAGCCGTTACAGGACTGGTCTTTGAGCTTTGTGATAGATTGGAAACAACGTCGCATAATCGCCGTAGATCTTGTGGGTATTGTAGAAGCTGCGCAATTCGAGAGCCTGGACTTTCCGTTTTGCGCAAATGTGTCAGGATCTCATCAATACTCGAATCAAGAGGTTTCGGCATGCGTTGAGAGATAAGCTGAATCTCTTGGTGAGACTTTGTCAGAGTCTGGCTCGCCTGCTTCAGGGCTATAGCCTGCTCGATCATACCTCTGGCAGTGTTCTCCGTTGTTTTATGCATTTTGTGAGCGGTCTTTTGTAGACCAACGATGGTAGTACAGGTATTGTTGGAGATAGCCCTGAGGCGCAGTAGTGATTTAGCTCTAGGCTTTTACTCAAGGATGCTGACTTACAACTGCAAAGCCAGCGTGGCCATATTAAGCACATTGTTGGTTGAGTTTAATCTTTCCTGAAGCCTGGTAATGTTCTTCCTCTTGAAGGGGTACCTGAATTTGCGTAAAGAACTCTTCGCTTGTTTAGTGCGATCAGTGGGATCCACGAGGGGCCCTATCAATTCCTGAAGAAGCGCCTCTAAACCCTTGAGCTCGGTTTCGCAGGAGGACTTGCACTGTTCAACGGCATGTCTAGCCACGGTATAGTCGCTGCCGATCACATTAATAGTCTCCTGAATTGATCTTAGATAATCCCGCAGTGTCTTCGCATATTGTTTTGCATGTTGGAGATCTTCGTCGCGCCCCTTGACGGCATCTAGGTATTCTGAAATCCCAGTGTATAGCTGAAGGCCAAGAGAAACGATTCCGACAGCTGTGCCGGTTATGCCAATTGGCTCTGCCATCTCGTAGTTGGTGCTGCAGGGCCGGAAAGGAATGGTGATGAGGGATGGATTGATAGAGGGAGAAACGTCAATGCGCGTGGTGAGAGTGGAAGTTATCGAGAAGATAACAAGATGGGAAAATGCCAAGCCGGTGATGACATGGCTGAAATGAATTGCGCCCCATGTAAATGGCCGCCTATGGACCACCCATCACCCATGCAAGTGAGACCTGCAGATAGGCGAAGCCTTGTTTTCAACCCCCCAGTTACTTGCACCAATAAGGCAGAAACACATATTGTCCCGCCTGGGCAAGTCAAGCTGGGGCCTGAATAATACTGTAAAAACAGCGAATTCATCTTAGTTGGTATCACACTTAAAGCCGAAGGAACATCATTTGTTTGCCCTCTGATAATTGCTTATATATCATCATTGTGCTATTCTGTAGTGAAATATAAATATTCTCTTCAGGATCTAGTCACCGTATACAATCCTGTTCGCGGATAAAACAATGAGCATGTACAGCAAATGCTCAATCCTTCTTCAATCAGCACTTCTAGAAGGAGCCCAAAATGTATTATCTTCAAATTCTGCTGGCCGAGTGTCAGCTGAAGTGGCTCTGCTAGGGTTGCGGTTCAGCTGATTCTCGTATCTCGAGGAATGGTGAATGTTGGCTGGAGTAGGGGCGCTGACAGAGAACTCGAAACCTTCTGAGTTATCATTAGAGCCTTGCTCCATAAAGGCATTGGGGAGAGAGCAGTTCCCGGACAGCCACGAGCTCATAGAAGCATCATTGGCATCCAGGTCACTGTACATAGATTCCTGGCCTGGACCAAAGCTGTTGACTGAACCAGTGCCACTGAACAGAGAAAGCGATAGGGTATCAAAAGCCTGTTGGTTGGGGAATGGCAAATGCGCAGGGATTGGACGATATCTGGGAGTAGATGAATTAACCGGAGGTGCTTCTGAAAGGGCTTCTAAATTGGCTGTCCTCCTCTGTGCTTCAGTAGGCAAGGAATATTCGACAGAAGGGTTCAATGCTGTTTGGCCACTACCCTGTATCGCTACAGGCCGCATAGGTAGCTCGTCAGGAAGGCTTGGTGGTGCATTCTCGGGCCTGGTTGATGTCCTTGGCCAAGGGTCGAGAATTTTAGCTAACTGCTCAAAAACCTCCCTGCCCATGTCGTTGGAGTTTCTCCAGACCTCCTGTCTGAACTCTTCACTGCGAAGTCTCTCAGCAACCCTAATACGACACTCGGTCTCGGTTGTCTCGTGATCTGCATCTTATCAGCGAGGTTATCGAAACAGACAAGGCCACGAAACCACTTACAAGGGCTTGGCAAGTCGGTCGTCCAATCGGGAAACACTGTGTTGAAGGTCTTCTCCCAGTGGTGAACCGGCGTCTCGAACTGCTTGGGCTTGAGAGACTTCAACGTGTCGCTTTGATTCGTGTCAAAACCGTCCTCATAGTTGATAGCGACTCTCGTGGGCTCACAAGCCACTATCAATATCTGGTGATCCTGAATTTCAGTTTCCGGAAAGATCGACTTGCATCTCCCGCATCGAGTTAACTTATGACATCCTAGAAAATGTTTCTTAAATAAATGTTCCCTGTCAAGTGTAAGTGACAAAATGCCAATGCCTATTCTGCGTTCACCAGGATTTACTTACTTTAATCGATGCATATTTGGGAATCCGAAATTGGAACATGCACCCCCAAACCTGTTTGGGCATCTTTTGTTGTATGGGCATGCAAACCTTAGTTCAAAAGTATGCCGGGATTGCTTTTGTGGTGGCGGGGCCATGCTCTGCTCATCATTTTCGTCTATATTCTCAGTTGCGTCTCGACCGCGTTTCTTTGAACCCTGGCTACCGCGTTTTCTGCCCTTTCTGGAGTCGTTCGAGTCAGCGTTTGTCGCAGAAGATGAAGAACCACCAGACCCATGACAACAGAGCCCAAGCCCGAATGCAAACAAAACGCGTTGTACCCAGGCTGGAAGGTTGCGAGGTGGGAGGTCTTTGAGCTTTTCGAAGGATGTCTTGGGAATTGTGGAGAGTAGTCGTGCTAGAGTTGCCCTTTTACCTGCTGCGATAGCATGGTGAAGAGGGTTCCAACCCAAATCGTCAGCCGTCAAAGCATTGGCTCCGTAGGAGACAAGCAGAGTGATCATCGATGCCCTACCGAGTGATGCTGCCCGAGACAAAGCTGTCTGAGTGGTGATAGTGGGCTCGCCGTTCATAACTGGCCTTTCCTTGAGAAGCTGCTGCGCCACTCTCTTGTTGCCGCAACGGACGGCCAGCTGCAGTGGCGAGGTGTCATTTGAAGTGTAGTCAACTTCAGCCCCAGAATCAAGAAGAAGCTCCACAACCTCTGAATGACCATACGCTGCAGCCCATCCAAGCGGCGTTATACCGTATAAGCTGTCTCGGTCGTTATAACTCTCGCCCAATGATATGTACCGTTGACATGACGCAACATGGCCTACGGCGCAGCACAAAAGAAGTGGACTCGAGGTTCTGTACTGTTTTGTTTCCCATGACATGTCGATGGTATACCTGTGCGTCAAACGGGGCCAAACCTTGTGGCTAGAAGCAAAACCTTCATGCAACGCAAGCGTGTTCTCCAGGAAAGCGTTTTGTGAAAGGTCTGACAAAAGCTCTGAGCAAGATGATCCTAGCTCAAGTGCCTTTCTCAGGTGTGACATCCAGCTCTCCAGAGCATATGATGAGATTTCCCAGGTATCAGAATACGAGTCTGTGTAGCCTTTCCGGCGAGAACGTGTCTCTGAGAGGATAATCTGGCAGCAAGACCGTGCAAGAGCCTCGTGTCCTCGGAGTTCCAAGGTGTTGGTGTGAAAGGATAATGGCTCGTATGCCATCAGGAAGTCCAAAACGCTTTGGTGAGTGAAACTAACAACAGACTGTCTCGGGGCAGTAATGGGAGATTGGACTGCAATGAAGCCTCTACATGGGGAAGTAATTCTCTGTGCGCATTTACACGCTGATAGTGCGCCCAGAGTTTGGCGGCTGTGAGGACAAAGATCATAGCCTTCAACCTTTTCGAATGCCATTACATTCATCAGCTCAGGAACAGTCAAAGGACGTGTCGCAAAGGCGACCCATTGGAAAATATGTCGAACTACATCTCGACTCTTCTCGCTGGATTCGATGTGGGCGATGATCAGGGAATACAAATCCTCGAGGCCCCTGGGGAAGTCAATGTGGCCGAGTCGACCTTTTCCTTGGGCCTCCGACTGATCAAGCCAGATTTCGAGATTGGAAAGGACTAGATGAACATATAAAAACATCCCATCTGAAGCCTCAATCAAGCTCTGTATCAGGTCTCGCTGTATACTAGAGTCCTTGCAGTCGACTGATGAGACTCTTGATTTGGTGTAATATGTGATATCGGCGGTGTTGAGATCCTCCAAGATTATGGTTTGTGTGTCGATGCTAGGGCACCCGGGACTTGATCGCGATGAAGCACATATCCGGATAGATGGGATGGCAAGAATATCGAGAATAACCGAATTGACTGAAAGCTCCTCGGTAGCCTCGTCCAAGGCATCCAGAAAGATCACAAAATGTGAGTTATCTTGGGTAGCCTGTAGGAACGACTCCTGCAAATAGGAAATCAACTCAGGGTCACCCCACTGCCAATTGGTGCCATAATCACCGTGCGTTTCTGTTCGTATAGCATAGGTATCTCGCATTCCATAGAGTTGGTAGCTGGGGCGCGTGACGAGCAGTTGAAATATTAAAGACCGAAGCATGGCGTTTATAGAGGTGTGGCTAGGGTAGTTGAACTGGAAAAAGAGGAGAGATGTAGGTTCTCGGAACGTCACAGTCTGATATATATATCGCAAGAGTGTTGACTTGCCACTTCCTGGTTTACCTTTAATCCACAAAAGACCTGACGGGTGTTCAAGCCAAGATTCGAAGGCGTGGTGGTCAAAGATCCAGGAACAAGTCCCTTTCATTGCAGCTGAGAGGCGCTCACTGTTGTCGACGTGGAGAGACCGAAGCAGTCCTAAGAAGTATGAGTGACACTGCTCTCCTCTCACTGAAAACAAGAACCTACCAGAGATATCAGGATCCATTTGTTGGAAAGAGGCCTCGGATGTCATGGTATGTAGACCATGGTAAAAGCTCTGTAACACCGTAGAGACGGCTTTATACGTAGAGCTAAGAGGGTCGGAGAAGTTCCAGGTGCTCTAGAATGAAGATTGGCCACTAAACGAAACAAAACTAACTTGGCATACATACCCAGTGATTAGCGTGAAGACCGATGTGCTTTTGACCCTCAACGTGGACATCCTCACAGTTGACAATCTAATTCAACACACTCAGTATCTATCAAAGTTTCGCAGTTATATATATACTTACAGGGCCAAAACCTTCTGGAGTACCAGGTGAACTCAGCTCTTCAAAGAATGAAACAGGCCTGAATCCAAGGCGGGACCAAATAAGACTGTTGAATCGTCGAAGAAGGCTTTTGACTGAAGCAACTGTGTCCATGTTGATGCCTTGTGAGTCGTGACTTCGGTGGTGCTGCATGAAGTTCAATTGATGGAATAGCCTCGCATCGGCGGTTGAGTGAGGCGTCCCAACGAAGATAATACCTAGAATCGATCGATGAATTGCCTGGTCTTTATCAGATCCATTCAAAGATGCCAGAAGTGCTTCTTTGACAATGAAGCCCCCAGAACCGTGGCACACGAGAATAGTTCGCTTGCGGCCCTATAGTAATTAATAGGCATAGCCCTAAGCACGAGAATTGAAGTACCTGGTTGTTGGACCAATTGTATGAGTATCCCGTTTCTGTCTTGATTGTTAGCTATCAGTCCGTGGGCGACGTCCATTGTTAGTGCATAAGAAGGGTGCTTAATTGCCTTTACTATCAAGCGCTGTGCGTAGGGTTTCAGCTGCCTTGGGGATACTGTCCACGTCGTCCAAAATGTTACCACTGTGAGAGAATGTATACGCTGTTGTCGCTTGCGGGAGCTCGAAGGGCGAGTTGATGGGCTTTAGTCCCACCACTTTGTTCTCGTCGTATCCTCCACCAACCCTAGTGCAAGGGGAATTCAGACCATGGATGAAGATGATTCTAATTGGAAGATCAGCGGCTGTTTCTTCAACATCCGGCTTCGGATTATAGCTCCCAGCTTGAGGGTAAATTGTCATTGACATGGCGCAATTATGATGTTTGGGGTAAGAGAAACGTACAGGATACAGGAGGGAAAAGGCAGAATTTGCTGTGACAAGCCGCCTTTCTTGAACAATATGACACTTGATCATAAATAACGACTCGATCTATCTAACTCAGCTGGCCTCTAGAGCGAGAGCCTCATTTTCACCCGCAACCCGGCAAGACAACAATGGTGGCCCAATCAAAATGTCTAAACAAAAGGTTTCAGGTATCAGCGTCACCCTTCCCCAAGGTGATTCGCTGGCAAACTGCATGCAAGGCATTGTTTGCCGCCACAATTGACGTAGCGTTTGTACTTTTGAGTAAGAAAATGCGCCTAATAACATAATTTCGCATGGCGCATTTGCGAAGGCCCAAGCGCACATGCATCTCACCAATCAGCCTGATATTCTGCCCACCATCTTGGCCTGAGCCCGCCTCACCGAGTCCATACATACGCCATGCTTAACATTTTGCGTCTGGTTGATTTGCGCATCAAAAACTGTGTCCTATTGCTGCCTAGATTTCCAGGCACTTTATGTTTGCCTTATGGTGGCCTTCAATGATTATCAGATGTGAGTGTCTTCCGGTAACTCTTGAATTCAAGGCACTCGTCTCTCATACGGACCTCGTATTTCATAGCTGGAGAGATAGATGCCTCTTTGACAAAACCAGTGACTAGTGCAATTCACCCTGAATCCGAGCCCGCTTACCCATCAACAAGTGACATGAAATACACCCTATCATAATCCCTCGAGCTGCACAAACGCATAGGTAAAGGCGACATCTTCTGTGATATACGAGCGAAGAAACTCATCCTTGAAGCAAGCTGACAAGTCCTCGAGAAATGTTGGCTCTGCAAGAACCCCTGATCGTAAGGCAGATTCATCAAGGTGTCTTTTCCTGGGGTAGGCGCCCATCTCATCCGTCAAGAATCGAGAGCATGCTGCAGTTGTGAAGCCAGTAATCCCAGCAGCATACCTGACTCTGGCTGCCATATCAGCAGCGTCCTTATCCAAGACGGCTGAAGACCATGAAGGGTGCATGATTGGGACTGCTACGTGAGATTTGACGACCCATTTTCCTTGTTCGGCATTGATGGAAGACAGTATCTCTTCCATTGAACGGGAGTAGAGCGGTAAGCGTACTGTGAAGGAGGGATCGAGATGATAGGTACTTGCGAGGCGATGAATACTAGCCTGCAGACAAGCGACTGCAGGACCAGCCCCGATTTGGCCATGGCAGGGAATGCAAAGCGTCAAGGTGCCACTGTGTCGAATCTCTCTGTGACGAGCCGATAAAAACGACACAAGGTCTTTATGAACGTACTCAGCCAGGTCTGAAGTCTCAAATGAAGACGGTATGTGCTGCAGCCAGTGAAGTGCTGTGAAGGAGAACCCTGCATCGACGAAGCCATCAGGCAGCACCTGTCCAAAAAAGGACTTGGGAACTATCAGAGGACTAATTGACAGTTTGCCATCTTTTGAAAGGAATGACCAGTTTGTATCAATGGTTCTTGAAAGGCTGGAAAAGTCGTTGAATGGGGTGTCGTTGAATACCAGAGTTGCAGATGCAAGACCGGGCAAGTTGGAGAGATAGTTGGAAAGAAGGCGGATCCTAAGTAAAATTAGCCTCTCTATATCTTATGACGGAGGTCGTATTGGAGGCGGGTAGTGACGCACGTATTCTTGCCCTCAGAGGAACCATAATCAGCGAGAGTGGTGGTTTTCCCTGTGAGACATGTAAGTAACTTTAACTCCATCCAAAGACCAACATAATGGAACAAAGCGTTAAAAGTACAAGACATGTCTAAAGGACACTGAACTTGACGAACCTTTAGATTCAAGAGTCTCAAGAAGTGATAATGCCTTATCAATGGCCAGGCCTTGGAGGGTACAACTTTCATTGTAGTACCCTCCGCCTTGCATGGACATGTTCTTGGACTTCATACTGTTGTGACTGGAGATGTTCTACAGTATCACGGCGAGGTTCGTGGAAACACTTCATTAAATACGACGTGGGCAAAGAGGTAGGCCCTGATAATCTTCCATTTGCATCAATTTTATAGACTCTTGGCTCCCACATGCCGAATTCGGCGCCATGAGGTCCAAGGGCACATCTCGTGTCATGCCTATCAAGCCACGAAGGGATCAGAAGGGATAGTTTACGTCTGAGCGTTAACTAAATGACAACTAACTGCTCCAAATGCAAATGGTTCTACACCTAGTGTAGGCAGTTACGTCAACACGCCAAGAGGGTTAATATTGCGATACGGTTCGGTTCCTGAGTTACAGGGCGTATTGAAACTTGAGTACTAACCAAGAGCCATGTCTTGTCTTGACGGGATTGGAAGGGAAAATTCATGCCCGTGCGTCAACTAATAAATAACTGACTTCCCTGAGTCTAGACGGCTCTCCAGCTAGCGTGGTGAGTTACGTCAACACGCCAAGACGAGTAGATCTTGCAATACGGTTCGTTAGCAAGACTGATTATTGGAGCTTAATTACTTTGACCAGGGGTGGAAGGAGAAAACACCGACCTCGAGATCTGCGATTTAGGGTTATAGTGGGTTAGGTATCGACTAGCATTTGTCAATCCAGCTCTAAAATAGCCCGCCACTGCGTTACGCTACTTACCGAGACGAGTGATCCCCTGAACCTTAATTTTTCAACGATTCTTAATAACTATCACCAGTGTTGAAACGAGGACCGGGAACTCGGGATCTGCGATTTCGGGTGACAGTGGGTTAGGTCCGTTTTATCTCGGCTAGCATGTTGTCAATCCAGCCCTAAAATAGTCTGCCACTGCATTACACGACTTACCTAGACAAGCCATCCCCTGAACTTTAATTATCCAACGCACGAAGCCAACTCAAGTCAAAAACTCACTAGGAGGCTTGTCATATCTGAAGAGGGATAGTTTACAGGAACCGTCTCAGATAACAAGTCATAGTTCTGCCGGTGGCTCCATGAAGATTTATCAAATCTCAGTAGACTCCGGTTGTTCAGAATCTTTCTGTACACAGGTTAAGTGCGAACGAATGGTCCGCCATTCGGGATTCGGATTCCGAAGTTGATATATAGTGATTGCCATACGCAGACTGGGCAAGTGGCTTATCATTACCACTTGATGTGAATAATACTTTCTCATTATATTCTTGTGAATAGTCTAATAGCCACTGCCTGGAAATGGCCCTTCGAGATACTGATCAGCTTTCTGGCAATGGTCACCATATGACTACCTCCTCCGAACAACACCACAATGCCCCTAGAAGCACCAAACCCTTTGAAGCTTCACATACTCCACACACACATGCCTCTCAATCCTGCGACATCTGGAAAAAGGTTCAAAGTATCAAGGACTGCGGTTTTGTTCTTCTAGATGGATACGAACTTGACGTCGCTTCGGTCATTGCGGTTGCCAAGTAAGTTGCTAACAATGCTACCTATAATCAATCTAAAACGATGATATATACAAATGCAATGCCTACGTAGCCAAGACAGGCGATATTGCAAACGCTATGAATAAAGGTGTTGTACTACTCGAAGAGCACCTCACCAAGGGCTACTTTGTCTACGGTAAGGCACTGATGCTCCAAGTACGAACTACATAGTCTGACTGGATATTAGGTGTCAATACCGGTTTCGGCGGAAGTGCTGATACTCGTACAAAAGACCTCCCCGCTCTGCAGTCGGCACTGCTACAACTCAACCAGGCAGGCATCTTGACTGATGAAGACACATTCGGTAATGGACTCAATAGCATGCCAGTCACTTGGGTTCGAGCTGCCATGTTGATTCGCTGCAATACCTTGCTTCGAGGCCACTCAGGCGTGCGTCTGGAACTCGTACAAGCCCTCCTTCTCCTGCCCCGGAAGGGAATGACATCTATTGTCCCCCTACGGGGATCTATCTCGGCATCTGGCGATTTGATCCCGCTGTCATATATCGCTGGGATGCTCGAAGGGAACCCTGACATCCGAGTCTACACGCCGACCTCTGTTGTATCGGCTGACAAGGCTCTTGAGCTCGCTGGACTGGAACCAATTACTCTTGGACCCAAGGAAGGCCTCGGGCTGGTCAATGGCACAGCTCCTTCAGCTGCCCTGGGCTGCCTGGCAGTACATGAGGCAAACAAACTCTTGCTACTCGCACAGGGCGTCGTGGCTATGTCATGTGAGGCTTTACTCGGAAAGGCCGAGAACTATCATCCTTTCATTTCTTCTGTTTGCCCTCACCCTGGGCAAGTGGAATGTTCTGCAACCATATTGCATTTCCTTGATGGATCTTCACTTGTTCAAAGCCTCAAGGAGGAGGACAAGTTTAAACCGGGTCTTGCCCAGGATAGATATGCCTTACGAGGAGCGCCTCAATGGCTAGGTCCTCAGGTTGAGGATTTGTGCTCTGTCCTGTCTCAGATCACCGTGGAACTAAACTCCACTTCTGATAACCCCATCAACGATATTAAATCCGGCGAGGTCTACTCAGGCGCCAACTTCATCTCCTGTTCAGTTGCCAACGGGATGGAAAAGACACGCCTTGCTCTTCAGATAGTCGGCAAACTTCTGTTCAGTCTCTCTTCCGAATTGATCAATCCTTCAATGAACAGAGGTCTTCCTCCAAATCTCGTCGTTGATGACCCCAGTTTATCTTTCACCATGAAGGGTATTGATATCAGCATGGCTGCTTATCTGTCGGAGCTTGGATATCTCGCCAACCGTGTTACTCCCCATGTCCAGTCTGCAGAAATGCATAACCAGTCAATCAACTCTCTTGCCTTGATCTCGGGAAGATATACTCTTCAAGCTGCTGATGTAGTTACACAAATGTGCGCTGCTCACCTCTTTACGGTTTGTCAGGCTTTGGACTTGCGGGTGCTCTACATGACGTACCTCAAAGCGCTCAGAAGCAAGTTGGTCTCTATAGTGCAGCCGTTACTCAATGGAGTCGACGGCCAGGCGGCGAAAGAGATTTATGAGAGTCTTCATCAGGCTATCATAAAATCGTGGAATGCCTCAGCGTCCTTCGATCTTCAAGAACGATGCAGGATCCTGTCCAAGGAAACACTACCAGTCCTCCGTGATCATCCCGAAGAGCATGAAATGCATCTTGTATCAACACGGCCACTCCAGAGAGATTTGGAGACTTTAGCTTATTCAACATTTATCCAGAGACGGACTGAGCTCTTTACCCAGCCTACTACGAAGCAATTCCTGGGCCGTGCTTCTCTGAGATTATACTCTTTTGTGAGAGAAGAGCTTGGAGTCCCTTTCCATCAAGGCCTGGTTGAGCATCCTGGCAGACGCAGCAGCAGCACCATCAACGGATGAGATAAAAGGACTATTGGGTCCTGGGTTTCGATTATATACACTGCCCTGACTGACGATCAGGTTTGGGGTCCTTTGATTGAGACCCTTGTGAGTAAGAAAACTTGAGACCTAGAAGTCAGGTGCTAAGTGTAACCGGTCTAAGGGCTGATCATGTTATACTAAACTTACCTATGTGTTTTCGTCGCTTGGAGTAAAGGTTCTAAGCCCTCTTACATCCCCTAGCAAAGTCACAAACCTTTTCGTAGATGGGACCTTTGGATTGCAGCAGTTTACCTGTACATCATTGTTTATCCGCATTTTATAGGATCTCAACTTTTATGCCATATAAAGTAATTACAATTTGAGCTATAGACTGACATAACTACTTACATTAAAAGAAACATATCTTAAACCGGGGTCGCTTCGCCTGTCCCGTTTTGTGCATGGATTCCACTCGCTCCAGTGATACTCTTTACCGGGTGATCGCCGTTTGTCCCATTAGCTCCATTCACTGACTGATCCTTCTTCTTTGCCTTTTCTCTCAGGACCTTCTTTAGCACCTTGCCACTCTGACCACGGGGAAGCTCCTCAATAAAACGGATCTGCTTGCGCAGCCAATGTGTTTCATCAAGTTGGGCCTTGATGCTTTCATCCAACTTCAAGATGAGCTCCTTCTGCTCTTGTATGGTCATATCCTGCTTGGTTGGGACGACAAAGGCAAGGGGCCGTTCACCTGCTTCATCGTCTACAACACCAATTACTGCTGCGTCAGAAATACCAGGCTGCACTCGGAGTAGCTCTTCGATCTCAGCGGGGTTGACTTGTAGGCCCTGGATACTCGTTAGCGATGAGATATTGGAAGATTGAAGGACGCTTACCTTGACTTTGATCATATCTTTGAGTCTATCCACCAGATATAAATGATCATCACCGTGAGGACTCCTTCGGAAGAAGCCAATATCTCCAGTGGGCAACCAGCCATCAATAGTAAACTTGGCTCTCATAGCATCATCCTCACCTAGGTAGCCTGGGATCATGGCCGCTGACTTAAGATATAGCTCTCCAGCAGTATCATACGTGGTGATCTCTTGTCCATCTTGATCGATAAGACGGCCCTGGTTGGACGGGAACAGACAACCGCTCGAACCAGGCATGATGTCAGCAGCGCGAGTGAACGTCACAATGGAAACACATTCAGTCAGACCTATTGATCGAAAGTCAGTGAGAATTGGAAATTGGAGGCAATGGGTAGGTTTTCTTACCGTATCCGACTAGAAGACTCCAGCTAGGCATCAAGGCCTTCATCTTCTTCGTAACGCTATCACTGCATGCTGCAGCACCAAGAACAACATCTTGAACGGAAGATAGGTCGAAGATCTCGAACAGTACTGGGTTTGCGGCAAGAGCTGCAATGACGGGAGGAACCTTGGATCATCAGTAACATTTTCTGCCACAAGGACCAAAATGACATACCAGGTACAGACGAGAGATGCGGTGCTCTTGGATCGATTTGAGAACCAACTGCATGTTGAAGTTCGGGTGGAGAACAGCTGAGTCGCCTCTTGCAAACATAGCGTGGGTAGTGACGAGACCGTAGCCGTGGTTGAGCGGCAGGACGCCAAGGCCGATATCAGGGTGTTTGTACCCAGCTGAGCTCTCAAAGACGGCTGCTTGGATGACATTGGCGATCAAGTTGGCATGCGTGATTTTGGCGAGTTTCTACAGACGTAAGCATATGAAATCGTCATTGAGATGAGTGCCTCACCTGAGGTCCTGAAGTTCCACTTGTAGTCAGGTAGAAGGAAATCGTGGTGTGGGCATCCTTGGGTTGGAGTTGCTCGAGCTCAGGAAGCTCACTGCCCTCTTTGTAAAGCTGTGGTACGCATTTGATCTCTCCTCCAAAGTTTGGCAATTGAGTGTTGCTCGTGTTGATGGAGAAGATCTTTCGTGGTGCGACAGGCAGACGGTTCAAGACCTCCTTACAAGAGGGTAACAGCTCTTCACATGTGATGAGGATGTCACACTTGGCCTTGGTCATGTGCGATGAAATCTCAACAGGTGAAGTCGTTGGCTGAAGAAGGAGACAAATTCCACCGATGCGATGAATTGCCCAGCAAACAACGAGAAAGTCAAGCTACAAAGTGATCAGCACAATGTACCCATGGGAATATTAAAGTACATACCGAATTGACAGCCAAAACACCAATGACCTTGTCTTCAGCAGTGCCCTGGTTAGGCGACCACTTCAGCTCATTGCACAAGGCCTTGGCCAGAGCATTGACCTTTTCTCGGACTTCCTTGAGGGTATACTTTTTACCCGTCAAGCCACAGATGAAAGGTGAGCGAACACTACCAGTGGCACGTCGGCTCTCGAGTGCCCATTCAGCGACATTAGCAGTTGGGGAAATCTGGGTGGTGATGTCAGGGACCCATGAGGGAGGTTGAAAGACCATCTTGACCCAAGGTTCAGCGTATGTAACAAATCACTGGGTTGTCCGTTGTGTCGGTATCAACAGGTGGAGAAAGTCGTTTCAGATGAGTTCAACCAACGGAGTGCCCTGATAAATAGACGGAGACAGTGGATGAAGTCGGATAACAGATGAAGACCGAAGAACAATGCTCCATCGACTAGAGCCATGTCCAATTATAATAATAACATCGTGCCATGCAAATGCCCTTGTGTAACACCAATCTCAATGGTAAGCTTGGGATCGCGGGGTCGAAGGATTACAGGATTGCAGGATCAAAAGCCACCAGAGTCAAGGATTAGGGAGCAGAAGTCCAACACCAATTCAACAACACCAATTAATAACGTTTCGCCGCACTTTATCTTACTTGGATTCTCCTGCATCAAGCCGCTAATATCTCGGGCAGGCAAGAGATAATAAACACCCCATTTTCTGCAATGCTGATAGCATGTGAATTTAGAGATCAGATCCTGTAATCCTCTGATCCTGGGACACTGTTAGAGCCTCAGCAATCGTAAGCACTGCATGCAATTGGCCTCACCAGCTTATATAGACTATTGCCTACTATCCAATACTCTTGGGTGCACTCTGGCTAATTCTGACCCAAACACTGCGGTGCCACCCCTCCATAATGTTCTCCCCATCACCCCAAACCCTCGGCATTGTCGTTGCTGTCTTTGTGCTAGGCGCTCTTCTCATCCGCCGCACCCTCCTCCCCAAGCCCATCCCCGGCATCGTCTACCGCGAAGCCAACGCCAAAAAGATCCTCGGCAACGCCTGGGAACTCTTACAATGGAAGAAGAAGCACGGCGAAATGTTTGGCTACCTCGCCAATCTCGCCGTCGAACTCAATGAGCCCGTCTTTCAGATCTTTGTACACCCGCTCGGCAAGCCATGGGTTATCGTGGCAGATAATCGCGAGGCTTTTGATATCTTGTCGAGACGCACACCGAAGGAGTTTGATCGTTCTAGATTCTTGAGGAGTTTGTTCATGCCGCTTGTGCCGGAGTTTCACTTCCATATGCCAACTGGCGATCGGTGGAAAGCCCATCGGAAGCTTGTTGCCGATACCATGTCTCCTGCGTTCTTGGGCGGTGTCGCTGGACCGCAGATGTGGAAGTCGACTATGAAACTCATTGATCTTTGGCGAGTTAAAGAGAGATTGGCTAAAGGTCGTCCGTTTTCTGTCTCGACGGATATTCGCAAGGCTGCGTTCGAGATCATATGGGCTGCTACCTTTGGCTTTGACTCAGGCTCGACAAATGCCCAGACTGAGCTACTCGAGACACTGCCTGAATTCACCAACCTCGGCGATATGGACCACGAAGTCGAATTTCCCGTTGCACCGGACCCTCCCGTGTTCAAAGCCGGCCTTGCACTCAACGACGCCATGAACATTGGTGTACAATCGCTTGTACCTGGGTTGCATTTGTGGTTGGCATACAACCTAATGCCGTCGCTCCGGGCAGCCCGAAACCTCAAAGAAGCCGTTATCCAAGACGAAATTAAAAAGGCCATCAATAAATTCTCTAACCAGACTGATCTCAATTGGGAGGACCAAGGCAATCTGAAGCGACACATGAAAAGTGCAGTCGACATTGTCATCGCCCGAGAGATTGACAGCGCGCGGAAAGAAGGCCGTACACCCGAGTTGATGAGTCGTACCGTCCAAGATGAACTGTTTAGTTTCATGCTTGCTGGAAACGAGATCTTCACTTTGACGGCGTGGACTCTCAAGTTTCTCACTACGCACCAAGATGTTCAGAAGAAGGTCCGCGATGAACTCAGGGAACAATGCGGTGCTGCTGTTGAGAGGGGCGACGCGCCCACTGTTTCGGAGATCATGTCTGCTCGACTTCCCTACTTTGAGGCTATGATTGAGGAGTCTACGCGATGTGGTTCAGTTACTCAAACGAATATTCGCACGACGATGCAGGATGTTAATATTCTGGGTCACATGGTTCCGAAGCACACTGAGATATTGATGTTGAACAATGGACCTGGAAGTTTTATGCCGTCATTGTCCGTTGACGAGAAGAAGAGATCGGAAAGTTCGAAGGGAACAGCTGGTAAGATTGGACAGTGGGATGTCAAGGGAATGAGAGACTTTGATCCGGAGAGATGGCTCGTCAAGGATGAAGAGGGTCGGTTGACGTTTAATCCCTCTGCTGGACCACGACATTCTTTCGGTGCTGGTCCCAGGGCGTGTTTCGGTAAGTTGACTGCACTGATGCACTGTAATTCAGTTACTGATTATCGAATAGGTCGTAAGTGGGCTGCGCTGGAGGTCAAGATCATGATTGCGCTTATTGTTTGGCATTTCAATCTGGAGCCGACGCCAAAGCCATTGTCGAGCTTCAAACCGTTCCCTGGTGTTGCGCATAGGCCGGAGATGATCTACTTGCGTTTATCGACAGTTTAGGAGGATGAATTGGTAGATTAGAGTAGATAATACTACGAAAGGACATTGGAGCTCGTCGTAATTACAATCATGTTAGTGGTTACTGTGAATACCTCGGTGCAATTGTCACCCTTGGCCAATGGTGCTAGCGGGGTCTAACCACCGCATGATGGTATTACAGTAGGCTGGGTCCCTGTTTTTCAGCGTCCTTCATACGGGGACACTTGACAGTGGAATCCTAAGTCATACTGTCCTATAATCACATTGCATTCATCATAAGAGCAACCAAATAGAATTATGCAAGTTTCGCTTCTTACGCTACAGTATTGAAATGTGCTCTAGGTTGTTTTTGGAATATCATATGTGAGCCTGCCTTCTGGATTGACTGCTGTAAAGTCAAGTTCGTTGTCTGCAGCGGCTTACAAGCTCACCACGATCCTGATCCTGCAATCCCGACGTCGGATCCTCCCGAACTTACAGGCCTTGCTCACAACTTATAGTGAGTGCATGCCCCCGCAGGCGGAACTCAATTGCGCCGCTGATCCTCAGAAATTGTAAGACAATATGACAGTTGAGCACCACGACATTCTTCCGCCCGGCGAGTCACTTGCACGTCAGTATCACGTCCTTTTGCCTTGATCGTTTCTGTGAACCTGAAATTCAATAACCAAGCAAGTTGAGAGTCATCATGGCGTTCGGTCTTGGAAAGTTGAAGACTTTGGGGCTTTCAGTCCTGATCTTTGCCATGTTGGTCGCTGGATTTGACAAGACAGAGGATACCAAAAACCGCTTCCAGCTTCACGTTACGGGCACGCGAATATTGGGGTTGCTGATTGTCATATTTGTCGTGTCAAACTTCAAGTCGATGCCATTTGTTTGGACAGTGAGTCATTCGTCTCTCTACTCGAGCCAGCACTGATAACCTAGTAGCTTCGAGTTCTTTATACAATTTCGTACCACACTGTCCTCCGCAAATCGCCCCAATTGGGCCCCAAAGCGCTCTTCAAGCCTGTCATCGCGACTACTTCTACGTCCCTGATCGAAGTCGATTATTACCTTCACAAGTCCAATTCGACATACTTCGCCGACCTTGACGTGGCGCGTGCACATTTGATCGCGTACCTGTTTCGCCGTGGCTTCGGTCGACTGTCCAATAACATTGAGCTCGGAATTGTTCTCGATCCAAGGACTGGTAAAGCGATGAGCGGCCGACTGGGTATCAATCTAGGTGCTGTTGAAACATGCTTCCGGCGTGAAATTACAGCGTTTAAACAGGTCGAGATGTGGAGTTATGTCTTGACTTGGGATCGCAAGTGGTTGTACATTGTCACGCATTTCGTACCAAAGGGTACAGTGCTTCCGACAGAGTGGCTCGATCCACGGTTTGCAAGAACACCGACCCGGCCGCTCCTCAAAGAGTCTGGCGATTTGGCCAAGAAGATTTACGCCACTGCTTTGAGTAAGTACGTGTTCAAGCTGAAACGCCTTACAGTGCCGCCATCAACTGTGCTGGAGGAGGCTGGTCTGTTGCCAACCCGACCTGGAGGATGGGCAATTGGCGAGCAGGACCTAGAGTCAGTGGAGGAGGATATTCCGGGTGCTGGTATGAGGAAAGATGGCGAATGGGATTGGAGACGGGTTGAGGCTCAAAGACGTAGGGGAATTGAGTTGATTAGCAAGCCAAACCATCTCGATTTGATCCATGATGGCTTTGATGGCGGTAGTGATGGAGCCATTGGAAGGTTTAGCCCTGGTTAGCATACTTGGCTTTTTAACACATTGGCCCTTTTACATTGTTGAAGTAGTCACAGAACAATAGACCAGCGATTGCTATTTTAATTGTCAAAGATAAGGCCAATGCCGTTGTGTGACCTGCAGACATTCATTAAGTCCTTGCCATTGTCCGTAGTGGATGGTTGCACCTAGGATTACAGTGGGCTCAGCATGATCCATCTTCTGTATATAATAAACCAGTTGTCCCAATACGAGGCGAAGAGGCGAGGGGCCCTTCAGTACAACATAGCAGCAGTTTAAAGCGTTGTCAAGTAGGTAAAGAGAGGATAAAGAAAGAAATTTTCTATGAAAGTCCAGCCAATTTACTCTGTAAATACAAGAAACAGCACCAAAGCCAACTCCAAACTCCAACAAACAATACTCCACAAACACTAACAATAGGAAATTCTTTCGTTGTCAATCTCAAGCCTCAATCCCCTTCAAAACTTCACAAAGGTCCTCCAACAAACCCTCGACCACCTCTGAACCAATAACCTCCTCCGAGTATCCCGCCACAATACTCATCTCACTACCCTTTGGCTCAACCGTAACCCAAACATCCGTTACGTTAGGCGGTACAACAGTATAGTCAACACTACACTCAGCGCCATGCATGCCAAAGCTCTTTTGTGCCTCCGGCAGGTTTTGGTACTGAAGAATAGACGAGAATCGAGGCACGTTTGTGGAAGAAGGCCAGTTTGTGCACTGGCGGAAGATGGTCTCCCAGCCGAGATGTTCGTGTGGCAACGCTGAGATGTGCTGTTGGTGGACTTGTTGAAGAATGGTAGCTGGGGATTGAGCCGTGTTGACGCGGATGGGGATGAGGTTGACGCATGGGCCGTTGACCTTTTCGATATCGTCGATTGGTAGGGAGCGACCGGAAACAAGGTGTGCGAAGACAACGTTGGATGTTCCAGTTGCTTTGGCGAGGACCATTGCCCAGGCAGCTTTGAGACAAGATGACACCGTGAGGCCTGATCCTTCAACCTTGGGAGATGGCGCTGTCTTGACGATATAAGAGCCTGTCAGAGCATTTCTCGTCTGCGAAGCTCCCGGTAGACTCGTCATACTCGAACCCTTCAACAAATCACCCCAGAACTTCATCGCGGGCTGAGTATCAATCGCCCTCAGTGAGTCAATGTAATACGACATCTGTCGCGGCGCCTCATGAACCTCAACATCCGGTTCACCCCACGCCTGAAGCTGCTGGAAGAAAATCGGCAGCGACATGCCATCGTACTGCGCGTGGGAGAGTCTAATCACAAGACTGTCCTTGTGCTCGCCCTGCACGAACCACGCCTTGAACGGAGGCTCGTGAAGTTCAAGATGGTTCTTCTGGTCTTCTTCTACGAGCGATTTGCAGAAGTCGGACAGGTCGGTGGAAGCGATGTGTTCTTGGAAGGAAACGATGAAGTTGTTGAGGATGGCTTGGTAGGATTTACCAGCGTGGTGGGCGAAGACTGTTCGGAGAATTTCGTTCTTGTCGACTGTGGTTTGGAGTGCTGTGTGGACGCGTTCCTTGTCGACTTTTTGGTTGTATGTGATTGTCGCGTGCATGAGCCATCGACCTTGTGTGTGTTGGTGAAGTACGAGGGACTGAAATTCGGTTGTTTCGAGGATCTTTTCGACGTTGAAGGTGCTGGGTAGCGTAGCTTTGATGGTCTCTTGTGTTGCTTTGTCGACTCCTTCAACATGATGGCTTGTTGTCTCATGCGAGTGTGTAGCTTGTTCGAGATTGTTTGCAAGGTCTCTCAAGACAGGGCTCTGGAAGATCTGAGCTACAGTCATTTTAAGTTCAACTGCTCTTGCAGCCGCGACGAGCTGAATAGCAGCAAGCGAGTCACCGTTGAGATGGAAGAAGTTGTCGCTTGCGCCGATTGACGGCGCAGGTCTTCTGAGCACTTGACTCCAGAGCTCCTGGAGCTTCTTCTCCATGTCTGTTGCGACAGGGACCAATTGAGCGCCTGTCGTAAGACGATAATCCTCCAATTTGTTGTCATCCATATCCTCCAACACTGCACCAATCGCCCGACGGTCAAGCTTGCCTGATGAGTTCACCGGCAACTTACCCATGGGAATAAAGAAATCGGGAATCATGTACTGAGGTAGCACCTCAGCGAGCTTGATGCGAATTTGTTCCGACGCCTTCTGTAGCGTTTCCGAAGGAGCCAATACACCATCTCCTTCGTCTCCGACTTCCACCGCTACTGCAATTGTAGACCTATCCTCCCGCTTGACGAAGACAGCCGCCGCTGATCTGATATCTTCGGATGACTGTACCACTGAGTACTCAATCTCTCCCAATTCAATTCGCTGACCACGAATCTTGACCTGTGTATCCCGACGACCCAGGTTGGTGTACGTTCCATCGTCATTCTGTCGAACCAAGTCGCCTGTACGGTACATGCGATGTCCGCTGCCCAAGCCGTAACGTGCTGTAAAGCCGGGGTCTGTGATGAATGCGCCATCTGTTTTGGCCACGTCGTTCAAGTAGCCCTGCGACACCTGGGGACCTTCAATAAGCAACTCGCCCGGGGCGCCAATTGGGCAGAGTTTGTTGTAGTCATCTGGATCAACAAGCCACAGGCGACAGCTGGGTAGAGGAGTGCCGAGGACGTTGGCTTGCTTCCTGTCGCTGAATGGAGTCGCTGACACAATGGCGTAGATAGAACATTCGGTCGGGCCGTAACCGCCGAGGATATCCGCGTGGTGATCCATCCATAGGTCAAGAACTGACGGCTTGACGGGTTCACCGAGCAAGACCACCGTGTTGATGTTGGGCAGCTGAGATGGCTTGAGAAGCTCAGCGACCGTAGGTGTGATAGACAGGAAGTTGACTGCTCTGTCGATGATGAAATGCTGCAGGTCGCTCATCCTCTCCTCCTCGGAGGGCACGCAGACACATCCTCCAGCGGACAGCGTGGTGAAGATCTCCTGGATCGCAGCATCGAAGGTATGCGCGGCAAATTGAAGCACCCGAGAGGTTGTGCTCAGACCAAAGACCTTCTTCTGACTGTCCAGACTAGACGAGATACCGGTATGAGTAAGGACCACGCCCTTTGGTGTACCGGTACTGCCTGAAGTGTACACAATCCAAGCTGGTTGATTGACATTGATCTCAGTAACGCGAGTGTACCATCGATCCGGTATACCCACGTCACTAACAATCACCCGCTTACGCAGCGACTCATCAACAGTAAACAAGTCCAAGTTCAAACCAGCCAATCGCTCAGTCTGCTTCTGATCAGCCAGCACAACACCGACCTTGGCATCATCAACAATGAGCTTGATACGTCCAAGAGGAAGTTGTACACCCAGAGGAACAACAACACCGCCGGCGCGCAAGATGGCCAGCATGGAAATGGCAGCCCATTGAGACTTGTTCATGCAGACGCCCACACTGGTGCCGTGACGGACGCCGAGACTGACGAGATGGTCGGAGAGTTTGCCGGAGAGTTGCTTTAGCTGTTTGTAGGTGAGTGTGCCATCCCATGCGCTTATGGCTGTTGCATCGGGTTGGTGGGATACCATGTCGAGGATGAGGTCGTGTACGCAGCGCTCGACGCTAGCGATGGGACCACTGTTGACGGACAGGACGTGATCCAGGTCTTGGGGACTCAGTGTGTCCATGTCGGAAATTTTGGTGGTTTCAGTGGCATTCTCAGCTTGCTCCAATTGACTGGCGATATGAGCGAAAGACTGCAACATGCGCTGCATCTGGGCTGTTGAAACGACTGCATCGTCGAATCGAGCTTCAATTGAGATGCCCTTTGAACCGATGCTGCACTCCACTGTAAGTGCATAGTCATCGAATTGCTCTGACATGTCATGTCGTTGAACAAGACCAGGGAACTCAACCGATGCCTCTTCGCTATCGGCAGCAGGTTGAACAACAAAGAGATGCTGCATATCAAGAGCTGCGGCAGCATCGGGTACAAGTTCTGCAATGCGCTGGAGACCAGTATGTTCGAATGGTATCATGTCTGTTGCCTGCTGCTGAACCTCTTGAAGAAACGCGCGAGCGGTGGTAGATGAACTGACGCAAACCCTCACAGGAACAGTGGTGATAGTAGGCGCCAGCATATCAGTGATGCCATGCACAGGCGCATTCCGCCCAGAAAGCGTCACCGCAAAAACAACATCATTGCTACCAGAATACTGCGCAACCATAAGCGCCCAAGCCGCACGAAGCAAATTCGACAGCGAAACCTCGGACTTTCCTTGTCGAACAAAGTCAAGACTATGCACAAGTTTCTGTCGCGGCTGAGGCTGGTATCGCACAGAAGGTAGAGCAGGGAATGCAGTTGGGTTACCCTGAAGCTGCTCACGCCAGTACGTCGCTGCTGTGGTAGTGTCGGCTTGGCCGAGATAGGCGATGAAAGGCGTGTATGGTGCTGATACTGGTGTTGCTTCGTGCCAGTACATGCTGGACACTTGGCGGTACATCATGGTTAAGCTCCAGCCGTCGTAAACGCTGTGATGGGCGGTCCAGGCGAGGAGACGCTCGCCGTTGTTGGACTCGATGAGACCGAAGCGCATGAGAGGTTTGCCTTCTGTCATGCTCAATGAACTATCGTGGTCGATGTACTCTTCAAGTGAAGACGCAGTGTGCCATTCAAGTGGTTCATTCACAACAACTTGCACTGAACCAGAGGTAAGACCCAACAGGATACGGGTTCGCAAAACAGGTGCCGCTTCGGCCATCTTCTGCCAAGCAGCCTGGAGTCGCGACACGTTGATCTCATCACTCAAAGAGAAGATTCTTCGACTGATATAAGCGGTAGGTTGACGAACAGTCGTAAGAAGCAATCCCTCTTGAAGTGGTGTGCAAGGATAGACATCCTCAATCTGCTCCGCCATGACACCGCATCGCTCCGCAATCTCGGCACGAAGACCCACTTCTTTCCCGGCACCGTGTTCGGGCCAGAGAGAAAATGGCGCCGGGGTTGACTCTAGCGATGATTGGCCGTTTCCATCGGCCATTCGGGAGTCCAGAACGGTTGCGAGTTCAGAGAGGCGAGGATGTTCAAAGACATCGGCTACGCGGAGGAGCATGTTTGTGCTGCGGGATGCTTCAACGAGGCGCATCGCGGTGATTGAGTCGCCGCCGAGATGGAAGAAGCTGTCTTTGGCTCCGACAGTATTGACAGGTCTTCCGAGAACGCTGGCCCAGAGCTGTTGGAGTTGTCGTTCGGTCTCGGTAGATACGTCTGCCTTGGCTGCTGCGTTGGGACGGTATACATCCAGCTCTTCTGGCTTCATACCCTTCAAGAACAAGTCAATCGCTCGGCGATCCAACTTGCCTGAGGAATTTAGAGGTAAGCGCGACATGGGAATGAAGATCTCCGGAACCATGTATCGTGGAAGAACAGAAATGAGATGTCCTCGAACCTCCTCAAATGACTCTCGCATGGCGATGGTAGGCTCCAGTAAATCAGCCTGCGACAAGCCCTGCAAGTTATTATCCACAGCGCTATTCTCCCCACCATCAGCAATCTCCAGCGCTACAGCCAGCACTGAAGATTGACCGACAGGGCCATCGAGCAACATAACAGCAGCTTGTGAGATCTCAGGTGCTGAGCGCACGACCCAGTATTCAATCTCACCAAATTCAACACGTTGACCACGGATCTTGATCTGTGTGTCTCTTCGGCCTAGCGTGGTATACGAACCATCGCTGTTTTGTCGGACGAGATCGCCTGTTCTATACATCCTTCTTCCAGGCTGAAGACCATGATGCTTGGTAAAGTCAGGGTCAATAAGGAAGGATTTAGCTGTCTTGACCTCGTCGCCGAGATAGCCTCGTGCTAAGAGTGGCCCCTCGATGAGTAACTCGCCGGGTGCTCCAATGGGTACAAGACGGTTGAAGTCCTTTGGATCGACGACCCAGAAGCAGCTGGCTAGTGGGATACCCAGCACGGGAACTTGGCTGATGTGCTTCATGGGTCGCGGGGAAACTGTGGCGTAGATACTGCATTCTGAGGGCGCGTATGACTCCAACACGATGGCTTGATCTTTCCATAAGTCCATGACTGCTGGCTTGACGGGCTCTCCCATGAGGATGACTGTTTTGACGAGAGGGAGCTGCGCGGGGTCTAACAGGCCTGCGACTGTCGAGGTGAGAGACAAGAAGTTGACTTCTGCTTTGGCGATGAACGACTGCAAGTGATTGATGCGCTCGTCTTCAGAGGGAATACAGGTACATCCGCCTTGGCAGAGCGTTGTGAAGACTTCTTGAATGGTGACATCGAAGGTATGCGACGCGAATTGAAGAACCCTTGATCCATCTCGTACACCGAACGCGTCGCCGTGTGAGCGGATACTAGAGCACAGAGCTGAATGCTGAAGAACGACTCCCTTGGGTGTTCCTGTACTTCCGGACGTGTAGACTACCCAAGCGGCGTTGTCGGTGTTCACGGTAGAGCAGACAGCTGTGCTGGGCTTGAGGGTGTCTTGAAGTGCAGTGTCGACTTTGATCAGACGAGGGCCAGTGCCTGCAAGACGCTCAACCTGTTTGTCGTCGACAAGGATGATAGGTGCCTTGGTGTCAGTGATGATAGTCTGCACCCGAGGCAACGGCTGCTGCACGCCCATGGGCAACACAACACCACCTGCCTTGAGCACAGCCAACATCGCGACAACGGCCCATCTTGACTTATCCATACATATACCAACCATGATCTCTGGACCTACACCGAGATCCATGAGATAACCAGCTAGATTGCCAGCGGCGGCTTCCAAGTCTCGGAAAGTCATGGCACCGTCCCATGCATAGACAGCCATCTCCTCTGGTCGACGGAGGTAAACCTCGTGGAATAAAGCGTGGATGGTTGAAGCAACGGGTGCCGGGACGTCTCTGTTCTTAGCGACGATAGCGTGCTTCTCTTCCGTTGGTACGAGGTCGAGACCGGCGAGGGTGGAGGTCGTATGTTGGCTGAGGACTTGGATGACATGCTTGAGCTGGTTGAGGAGACGCTGGGCGACTTCGTGGCTGGCGACACCGGGGATGTATTGAAGAACGAGATCGAGAGTCTGGTCGTTTTCGAGAATGCTTAGGTTGAAGTCGTACTCTGTTGATTCATCGGCTGACGCGCGTTCAAGTTTGATGGAGTTGTTCTCTGTCGCACCGTCCATGTTTAGCGCGCGGGTGTATGAAACGGTAGTGTTGAACAGCGTCTGCTGTTGCGTTCCTTGAAGAGAATGCTGAATTGACGCCAAAGAAGCACGCTGATGATCAAAGCCTTTGAAGAACCGATCTTGAATCTGTCGGATGACATCAACAGTCGTGGCGTTGTAGTCCAATTGTACATAGCAGATCATCATATTGATCATAGGCCCAACGAGCCTCTCAACACCATCGATAGGAATGTCGCGACCGCTAGAAAGATATCCAAAGCAAATCTGGTTCAACTCCACACGTGAAGCTAACACCAGCGCCCAAGCTAATTGAGCTACGTTTGCGGCGGTGACGTTGTAGTTGCGACACATGTCGCGAAGGACAGAGATGTCGGGGATGTGAGCTGTGACAGCATGGCCTGTTTCCATCTCTGAGGTATCGTGTTGTTGCTGGCCGAGTTGGAGATGGCATGGCTCTGCAGTCTCGAGAAGGTCTTTCCAGTACTGGAGATCTTCTTGTTCGGAGTGACGGTGTTGCTCGAGGAAGGAGACGTAGCTGCTGTAATCGGAGTTGTGCGACAGAGAGATTGATGTCTTGGTGGGGGATAGTGACTCGTATGCCTGGAGTAAGTCGTTCACGAGAAGCTGGACGGAAGAAGCGTCGACAAGCGCGTGGCTGATCTCGAAGTGGCCGAATACATGACCATCGACGGTAGGGATGATGAGGAAGCGGTGCGAGGGGTGGCCGACGGGATCGTGAAGGAGGGCGTGGTGCTTGATGAATCGCTGAACTTCCTCGTCGCTGGAACATGGCTCAATGATCTGGATATCTACGTCAAGCGCCTTGAGAACTACTTGGTAGAAGCGATCGTGATGCGACAAAGCGCCAGTGAAGATGGTTCGCATGATTGAGTGCTGTCCAACGACTTGACGCCAGGCATTTGCAAGTCGTGAAATGTCAACTGGTGATGATGGATCTGAAGGGAGAATGCGACAGGTCTGCTTCAAGCGGTATCGTGAAGGCGCTCTCAATTGACTGAGAAGAATGCCCTGCTGAATTGGTGAACAAGGAAGAACGTTCTCAACATTTGCCCAAGAGATGGAACCTGGCATGAGACAGTACTGGTACAGCGTGTTGAGATCGTCGTTGGTTAATTGAGCGAGAGGGAAGTCACTGATAGTACACATCGGCTCAGCAACGACCAACTCTTGAACACCCTGCGTAATAGCCTGCGCGTACTCCCTAAGCCAACCGCGGATAGCTTGACTCTTGGGACTTTGTCGTGGATAGCCAACCATGAGATGAGTCTTTCCCACATCATCAATTGAGACTTCAACGCTGAGAGCAGCATGTTGTCGGACTTTACCACCAACAGAAGCATTTAGTTGTCCAACGGACTGATGCAGCTTGTCAAGAGTGAGAAGACCATCTGAGCGCTGAAGTTGCTGGAATTGGCCGTGGTAATTGAAGAGTACTTCAATAGGTCCTGAGCGATGGGCTGCAAAGTCGAGTACTTCACGGCCAGAGCTGAATTTGCGAAGATCCTTGACTTGTCGCAGAGTGGAGATGAAGTTGGTGTCGTCTTGGCTGATGTTGAGAGGCGTGACGGTTGTGAACCAACCCACTGTGTCGGAGAGGTCGTAACTAACGTCGAGAGCTTGAGTGTCGCGACCGTGGCCTTCGATGAAGATTGATGGACCGGAGCGATCGGTGAAAGAGTGGCGGAAGGAGGTTGACAGGGCGGCGAGGAGGATGTCTGCGACCCCTGAGCGTAGGGGCTCGTTGGCTGGGCCGAGAAGTTGGGAAGTGACCTGCTCGTCCAATTGAACACTCTCAAAGATCTGGTCTTCTGTGATGTACTCGCCCGGCTGGAGACCCCAGTAAGACCACGATGCCGTGTTCTCAGCGTCGGTGACGGACTCAATTAATTGGGTCTGCTGCAGCAAGGCATTGCTCCACGTCGGGAATGGAAGAGACTGCGAAGTGACCATAGAACCACTTTGAAGAATCTGCTCCAAGTCCTTGGCGATGATTCGCCACGACATCAGGTCAATGGCAAGATGGTGTGCAGTCAAGAAAAGAAGCTGGCGATCTGGGGTCTGGGTGAACTCGGCCGCAAAGACAGGGCCATGTTCCAGGTCGAGGGTGCTCTGTGACTCAAGCATGATGGCTTGCACGGCGGTATCATCGACGGCGTTGTGAGACTTGAGCCTGTATGATCCGGGGACGTGCTTCTCAATTCGCTGCTGGTACCCTTGGTCTTGAGAGATGAAACGAGAGCGGAGCATGGCGTGCTTTGTCACAACAGCATCAATAGCCTTAGCGACAGACTCCTCGCTGATGCTTCCCTCTGATTGAAGACGGAAGCAAACGCTCTGATTGAACCGGCAAGATCCTTCTGACTTCAATCCAGCCGGCGCAATATCTTCAAAGAACATCTTCTGAGCAGGCGATAGTTCAAATGGTCCGTCTGGGATCTCAGCAGAGAAGACTTCGCCATCACTAGCCTTGACGCGTGTTGCAAGGTCGGAAATAGCTGGACTCTGAAGAATGTCGCGAACGGTGATGGCGAGACCAATCTCACGGCACGCAGAGACGACTTGCATTGCGGTGATGGAATCACCACCAAGAGACATGAAAGAACGTCTGTAGCTAACATTCGGGACGTTGAGAACAGAGCTCCAGATCTCGCGGAGCTTCTGTTCCGTGGGTGTGACGTTGAGATTCGCTTCTTCAGCGGCGTGTTCAAGCTCAGAATAGGAAGCAAGCTCTGTTGGGCTGAGACTGTTGATCCACTCCGTGACAGCTCGGCGATCAGCTTTGCCGGAGGAGTTGATGGGTAGGGTAGTCATTGGGATCCAAAGACGAGGAATCATGTAATCAGGAATATGCTGAGAGAGATACATCTGAATCTCGGAGGCGAGGAGCAGAGCAGCTGTTGTGTCGATCCCGTCGCGACCTGCGATGCCGTTGTACGCTGTCTCATCGTGCGCAGCCTTGTCATCGTGAGGGACGCTGAAAGCTGTGACGAGTTGACCATCGCTGGATCCACTGGTCGTAAAGACGACACAACCGCGAATGCCAGATGAATGTCGCGAGATGTGATACTCGATCTCACCGACTTCGACTCGCTTGCCACGAATCTTGATCTGTTGATCGCGTCTGCCCAGGTTGGAGTATGTTCCATCGTCGTTTTGACGCACCAAGTCACCGGCGCGATACATGCGGCGACCACTGGACTCAAGACCAAGGTCGGCAAGGAAGGCAGGGTCGGTGATGAAGGAATTGGCAGTCTTGGTGGCGTCATTGAGATACTCGCGTGCGAGATGAGGACCTTCAATGAGGAGTTCACCTGGTACACCAACGGGGCACATCTTGTTGAAGTCGCGATAGTCCACAACCCAGAAGCGGCAAGACTCTAATGGTGTACCCAAGATCATAGCTTGACGACGGTCTGTCATTGGTTCGGGGGAGATGGCGCTCTGGATACTGCACTCAGAAGGTCCGTACGCATCCAAGCACGCTGCCTGTGGCATCCAAAGATCCAAGACAGAAGGTTTGACAGGCTCGCCGATGAGAATGAGGGTCTTGACAAGGGGCATCTTAGACGGCGACAAAAGACCAGCGACTGTTGAAGTGAGCGAAACGAAGTTGACATCCATAGACACGATGCATCCCTCCAGGTCATTGAGACGTTCCTCCTCTGATGGAATGCACACACAACCTCCGTAGTAAAGAGTCGTAAACGTCTCTTGGATAGTAACGTCAAAAGTGTACGCCGCAAACTGCAATACCCGAGAAGAAGGAACAAGGCTGAACGCTGCACCATGCGATCGCATGCTAGTACACAACGCATAGTGCTGCAACACAACACCCTTAGGCACACCAGTGCTTCCAGAAGTGTAAACCACCCAAGCTGCATTGTCAGGCTGCACGGCAGGGTTTGAGAACCCGAATTCAGCGGGGATGAGACCATCCATGAAATGTCGGTTGACTTCAATGAGCTCTGAGTCAACACCTGCAAGACGAGCTTTCTGCTTGCCGTCAACGAGGATAACAGAAGCTTTTGTATCGTTCAAGATAGTCTGAAGTCGAGAAAGAGGCTGTTGGACTCCAAGGGGAAGAACGACACCGCCGGCTTTGAGGACTGCGAGCATTGACATGGCCGCCCAGATGGACTTATCCATGCAGATACCGACCATCACTTCTGGCCCGACGTTGAGGTTCGTCATGAAGTGCTTGGCTAAAGTACTAGCGGCTAGGTCGAGTTCGTGGTAGGTCATCGATCCGTCCCATGCTTGGAGGGCGAGAGCGTTGGGTTGGCGGTTGGACATTTCTTGGACGAGGAGATGGACACAAGAGTCTAGAGACTTTGGGACCTCGCGGTTAATGGCGGTGATGGCTTTCTTGTCTTCAGCTGGGACGAGATCTAGATGGCCGAGTAGAGAGGTCGTGTCGCTGGTGCTAAGAACCTGTACAACATGCTTGAGGTGATTGAGAAGACGCTGAGCAGTCTTTGTTGAAACGACGCCGGTGAGATACTGCAAAGTAATGTCGATACCGCTCTCAGTCTCCAACATACTGAGATTGAAGTCATACTCGGTCGACTCATCAGCCGCAATCCTCTCCAAGCGAATAGACTGAATATTGCGCGCACCACCACTCAGGTTCGGAGCTCGAACGTAAGACACAGTCGTATTGAACAGAGACTGCTGTGAACTTGACAAAGAATGCTGAATAGTAGCCAAAGACACGCGCTGGTGCTCAAAGCTATCGAGGAAGCGATCCTGTATATCCTTCATCGCATCAATGCAGCTTTGAGAATAGTCAAGCGCAATATTACAGACGATCATATTGATCATCGGTCCAACGAGGGTTTCTGCCCCGTCGATAGGAATGTCTCGGCCGCTGGAGAGATAGCCGAAGCAGACCTCATCGAGTTGTGTGCGGGAGGAGAGAACGAGAGCCCAGGCCAGTTGGAGGACGTTGGCTGGGGTGATGTCGTTGGATTGGCAGAGTTTCTGGAGGGTGGTCATGTCTTGCATTGCGGTGGAAACGGAATGGTCTTGGGCGACTTCAGAGGAAGACAGGTCTTCGCCGAGTTGGAGTTGGCAGGGTTCAACGGTGGCAAGACGCTTCTCCCAGTAGCGCAGATCATCTTCCTCAGAACCTTGCTCTAGGAAAGAGATGTAGGTACCATAGTCAGAGCCGGAAATATCCGACGATCCCTCGTAGGCTTGGAGGAGTGTGTTGACGAGAAGTTGAACAGATGATGCGTCAACTAATGCATGGCTGATCTCGAAATGACCGTAGACATGACCATCTTCTGTTGAGATGACCAAGAAGCGATGTGATGGTCGACCAAGATGATCCTCCATAAGCGCATGACTGGCAATGCACTCTTGAACCTCTGTCTCTGTAGCGCAAGTAATGAAGCGAATGTCTGGCTCAACGGACTTGAGAACAACTTGGTAGAACCTATCGTTGAAGGGAACCATGGTGAAGATGGTGCGCATGATGGAGTGATTGCTGACGACTTGTCGCCACGCATCGCCGAGTCTCTTCACATCAACACTCTGCGAGTCTGTTGGTAGGACGCGGCATGTCTGTCTCAGTCGGTATGTTGTCGGCGATTTGAGCTGACTGATGAAAATACCCTGCTGTGTAGAAGAACAAGGCAGGATATCCTCAACAGCATCCCAGGAAATGTTAGTCGGTTCCAGAATGTGCTTCTTCAACGAAACAAGGTCGGTGTTGTTTAAATGCGAGAGTGGATAATCGCTCGCTGTGGCGGTTCGTTCTGTAGACATTAGTTCACTTACCGCAGAGGTAATAACCTCTCCATATCGCTGTAACCATTGTCGAACATCATCGCCCTTGGGGGTACGACGACTAAAACCTACACTGATGTTGACACGCCCCGCATCGACGGATACTTCGATTGTGATGGCGGCTTGTTGTCGTACTTTGTCGCCAATGGAAGTTTCAGAAGAATGGAGCTTGTGAATACTGAGAAGACCATCTGCGCGATCGAGTTGTTGGAATTGACCGTGGTAGTTGAAGAGGATCTCAATGAGGTTCTGGGGAGATTTGCTGGCGGTGGAAGAGGACTTGTACTGGGCTGCGAACTCAAGGGCAGTGTTATCGGCGTTGAGTTTGCGGAAGTCTTTGACTTGTTGGAGAATGGAGATGAAGCCAGTTCTGGTTGTGTCTGTGACCTTGAGAGGTGTGACGGTGGTAAACCAGCCAACGGTCTCGGAGACATCACCGCCTGCATCTCGTCCGTGACCTTCAACGTGGATTGTCGGGGCTGATCGGTCGGTAAAGACATCCGCGAAAGACTGGTGCAGAGCAGCGAGAAGAATGTCTGTGACACCAGTTTGCAGCGACTCATTGGCAGGGCCTAGCAATTGAGCGCTAACGTCTTGATCAATAGCCAGAGTCTCAACGACCTGGTCTTCGCGCACAAAAGAACCAGGTTCAAGACTCCAGTACGACCAAGAGTCAACATCGCTCTCCTCTGCAGCAGCAACAGTCTTGACTTGGTTCATAAGCGCCTTGGACCAAGTAGGGAAAGGCAGCGACAACGAAGGCTGCAATGTCTCAAAGCGCAGGAAATGCTCAAGATCGGCCGCAAGAATTCTCCAAGACATGAGATCAATGACAAGATGATGCGCAGTCAAATTGATCAATTGACCATCCTCCATCTCGAAGACATCAACAGCGAAAACAGGTCCATACTCAAGATCCAACGAACCTTGTGAATGACGGATGATATCCTCTGTCACAGCATCATCGCTGACCTTGTGCGTCTGGAAACGATAAGATCCCATGATCTGCTTCTCCACGCGCTGCTGCCAGCCTTGACTACTGTCTTGATCAGTCTGGAAGCGGGCGCGAAGCATAGCGTGCTTGGTGACGATTGCTTCAATCGCTCGAGCAACAGTGTTGGACGCGACGTTTTGAGAAATGCGGAAGCAGACGCTTTGATTGAAGCGATGGGGCCCATCGGCTCGGAGACCTGAGGGAGCGATGTCTTGGAAGAACATCTTTTGCGCGGGTGAAAGATCAAAAGGCTCATCGGGGATCTCAATGGGGAGTTGCTCGTCGCCAATGTTGCCGCTCGCCTCTTTGACGCGCAGTGCAAGTTCAGAAATGGCAGGGCTTTGAAGGATTTGTCGCACAGTTACGATCAAGCCTTGTTTGCGACAGGCTGAAACGACCTGCATCGCTGTGATGGAGTCGCCGCCGAGAGAGAGGAATGAGCGACGGTAGCTGATGTGATTGATGGGCTTGTTCAGAACACTGCTCCAGATCTCTCGGAGCTGTCGCTCTGTGGAAGTCACCTGAAGACCATCTTCGACTTGATGCTCCAGGTCAGAATAAGATGACAGGTCGAGATTCTTGATCCATTCGGAAATGCGACGTCGATCAGCCTTGCCGGATGAATTTATGGGCAAGCTCGCCATGGGGATCCAGAGTCGAGGAATCATGTAATCTGGAACGTACTGCGACAGATAGAGCTGGACTTCGGAAGCGACAAGCATGGCAGCTGGTTTGTCAACGGCATTCTCCCCATCCAACGCTGCACCGCTGTACGCAGCACCATCGCTGGGAAGACTGAACGCAGCAACAAGCTGACCATGGACGTACAGAACAACAGCCTGAATGCAAGAAGGATGGCGAGTGATGTGATACTCAATCTCATCAACCTCAACCCTCTGTCCACGGATCTTGATCTGCGTATCCTGTCGCCCAAGCGTCGTATAAGACCCATCATCATTCTGTCTCACCAAATCACCAGTCCTGTACATCCGACGATTCCTTCCAAGATCATACTTGGCCACAAACTCCGGATCAACAATAAACGACTTGTTCGTCTTGGCCTCATCGTTCAAATACCCCCTCGCAAGAAGCGGCCCTTCGATGAGAAGTTCTCCCGGCGCGCCAATCGGACAAAGACGATTGTAATTCTTGGGGTCAACGACCCAAAAACAACTCGCCAGCGGGACGCCGAGAACAGAGACCTGAGAGATGTGCTTCATAGGCTGGGGGGATACAGTAGCGTAGATACTGCACTCAGATGGGGCGTAGGATTCAAGAACAGAGGCTTGGTCTTTCCAGAGATCGAGAACGGCGGGTTTGACGGGCTCGCCCATGAGGATTACAGTCTTGATTAACGGAAGTTGAGATGGATCCAGAAGGCCGGCGACAGTGGAAGTTAGCGAGAGGAAGTCCACTTTGGCGGAGGAAATAAAGGATTGGAGATGGTTAACGCGATCATCTTCTGAGGGCACGCAGACGCAGCCTCCCATACACAACGTCGTAAAGATCTCTTGGATCGTCACGTCAAACGTATGAGAAGCGAATTGCAAAACGCGCGCGCCCCTGACGCCAAATGCAGTTCCGTGGGATGTAATGCTGGTGCAGAGGGCGGAGTGTTGGAGAACCACGCCTTTTGGAGCACCCGTGCTACCCGACGTGTAGACGACCCAAGCTGCGTTGTCTGTAGAAACAGTTGTACAAGCGGAACGAGAGGCGGAGGGTAGGGCTTGGAAGAGGGCTTCGTTGACTTGGATGAGTTGTTGAGGGCCGAGATCCTTGAGGCGCTCGAGTTGAGCGTTGTCGACGAGGATGATGGGCGCTTTGGTGTCGGAGAGGATTGTTTGGAGGCGAGAGAGTGGCTGGTCTGCTCCGAGGGGGAGAACGATTCCGCCAGACTTTAGAACAGCAAGCATAGAAACAGCCGCCCACCGCGACTTGTCCATACAAATGCCCACCATAACCTCCGGTCCAATCTGCAGCTTCATCAGGTGTTCTGCAAGACTACTAGCCGCAGCATCGAGTTCTCGATACGTCATGGTTCCGTCCCATGCATGCACTGCCATGGCATCGGGCTGAAGGTCTGTCACCTCTTGAACCAGCGTGTGTATGCATGAGGCGACGGGTTGTCGGCCTTCTCCATTGACGTCGCGCAGATGTTGGGCGTTTTTGGAGGAGATACCGTCGAAGGAATTGACTTTTGCTGATGGGTTGGCCATTATGAAGCGGATTGCTTCGAGGAAGCAGGTTAGCATCTTGGCGGCGTCTGCTTGGTTGGTTGTTGATGTCCAGATGTCGTAGTCAACGGCGATGCCGCCTTCGCCAATCTCGACATTGATAGAGTGATCATACTGTCGTACGTTAGTATGTTATTTCTGAATAAGGTGTAAGGTAGGTACTTACATCTGTAGGGCTAACGCCTCGCAAAAAGCTCATCTCAAGCTCCTTGTGTCCGGTAGATTTCGGCTTCCACTCCTTTCGGAAGGAAAGAATCGAGTTACCCCATTTGTGGCTCGTAGGAAGCTTAGCTCCCTTCGCCATAAGAGGAACCTTGTCGTGTGCCATTCCTCTGAAGACATCGTCTGTCACTGTCTTGAGCATGTCCAAGACCGTAGGGTCGTCTTTAAACTTCACCCGCAGTAGCAAACTGCTGATGAAGAGACCGATTGCTCCATCAATACCAGGCAGATCAGTCTGTCTACCAGAATTGACGTAGGAAAAGGTGACGTCGTCTTTCATGGCGAAGAGACGAAGAACAATGCTCCAAGCAACTTGACAAACACTCACGAGCGTAACACCGTAAGCGTCACAGAAGCGACGAGCTTCGTCAGCAGGAATGTCAACCCGGTCTTGGAGAGTGTGAAGACCAGCCCTTGGCTTGTTGCCCACGCCTGCGAGATACGTCTCTTCAGCATCACGTAGGTAATTCTGCCAATAATCTGCAATGCGCTCAACATCTTGAAAACTCTCCTCCTCCATGCGCACAAAGTCTGTGTAAGGCATGGCTTTTGTGTCAGGGAGTTGGTTCTCGTATGCTGCGCAGAGGTCGTAGAGAAGAACATCTGCGGATCGACCGTCGATGACGGCGTGGGAGACTTCAAGTCTCAAGATGAGTTCTGAAGGGGAGGCGGCGTAGATGTACATGTGGTGAGGTACACTTCCGCTTTCAAATGTGTTAAGCATGCCATCGGCCTTGACTTGGGTTTCGTCTTGGAGGATGGTGACTTTGGGGTGGACTTCTGTCCAGACAACTTGGTCAAACGTTGACTGACGAGTCTCACTCTCCAGAAACGTCGTTCGAAGACTTGAGTGACGAGCAACAATGCGGGGCCAAGCATTCGCAATATGTGAAGCGGTCAAAGAGTCTGGTACACTCGATTTGATCCTGAGAATAAAGCGACATTGATACGCAGCTGGGTTCACAGCCTGACTGATAAGAATTCGATTCTGCATTGACGAGCAGGGACCGATACTCTCAATCTGTCTCGCAGGATCTTGAGCCAAATGCTTCAATCTCGCATCGGGAATAGTATCAGTGCTATCAGAACCCGAAGCAGAAGCAGCATCGTCAGAGCTCGATGAAGAAGTGCTTGTATCGCTGTTCCCGATGCGGTCGTTGAGGATGAGATTATGTGGGTTGCTCTCATGCTTGGAGATGATGCGTTCAACAAGTTCAGCAAGTGTCTTACACTGCACTGTATCCACGATGTCGATGTGAATACCGCGCAGACGACATTTACTCAGGAACTGAACGGCTGAGAGGGAATCTCCACCTTGGACGAGGAATGATTGGTCGAGGCTCAATTCCTCAGTGCTGATGTGCAGCGCATTGGCGAGTTCAAGGTGCAGGATATCCTGCAGAGCGTCGTTCTGAGCCATGTTATGCTGCGGTAGTCCAAAGAGAGTTGAGAAAAGGGTATTTCGGGTATAATGATTGCGTTTACGAAAATTACATTGCTTGAGATCTTGTTTAACTATATGATGCTGTATCGAAGCATGTTTTGCTTAGGTAATGGGTGTTTTAGGTCGGGCATTTTGGGTGTGACGCTGAGGGGGGCTGACAGGATCAGGATCAGGATCAGGATCGGTGCTATCTGCAGGATTGTCCCATGCGGCGCAAAGAGGCACCATAAGCAAAGCAGTCAGCATAACACAGCACAGTAAGAGGAACTTTGGTAGGATTAGGTTTATTGGGATAAGTGATTAAATGGTAGGAGATAAGATCGAAAATGGAAATATGATCTGCTTGAAGGCTTGGGGGTAAGCGGGAGGGAATATGGCTCAAATGCCGCAATGGAGCCCTGTGAAATGTTCATGAAAGTTCAGGAAGTGCTATGGTCGGAACATAACTCTTTTGGGATACAGCTCTCATCAGGGTAATAACACATTTTTGCATTCTTAATTCTGTAGAAAGTTTATGATGAGAGTGTGCGAGTCTGCTGCTCGAAATGATATCTCGATATCAACGGAGTCTCGGTCGTGTCCAGCGCACCGTTGGCGGACTGAAAGGCCCAACGGCATGAGATTAAATCACCTCAGAATGGAATAGTATCGCTTCTGTTCTGCTTAAATCAGTACCTGATTCGTCATAATCTGCAATTATGACCATTGATCTTCTCGCTCATTCTCGTAGCTAAGCCCCGCGGGTTAGTTTCACATGCAATCACGTATTCAGCGGCGTGCACGTATTATTCCCATCCCATCACGCCATCAAATAGTGCTTCTCTCAAGTATTTAAATGCTGGGCGTCCTCAGATTAAGAATAAAGATCTTATCGTGGCGTTTTAGTCTTCCAGGGCATCTAACTTTTCTTTCGGTCGCATCGTGCCATCAGAGTCTATGCAAGTCATTAATTTGACTTTACTTATGCGAATGAATTAATTAACAAACTCAATCTTGCGCAGTATCAAGGCTACCAAAGTATGCTATTCCCGGAGATCGCGAGGTTGAGACGACGGAAATGCAGGAGGCAGGAGGGCCTCAACCAAGATTTATCTGGAAGTTGAGAAACTCCAGGTAGCGAAAGATACTCTGTAGTGATTACAGGAGCTCTGAAATGGAGGAAATGAGAGAATTGCCCGAAGCGGAGAAACAATCACTGCATCTAGCCCACGGAAAACGTTGATGAAGGAACAACTGATATTATTGACTACTCAATGATTCAGGCGGTTTTGCGGACATTATGTCTTCGCTGCAGCTGCAGAAGAGATGGCAATCCATTATGTGGGCAGGGAACACCGATAAAAAAACACGATACTGCGCTGCAAGATATATCCACTTCCGACAGCATAACATGCATTTTGCATTTCTATCAGAACTCCAAATGGCCTTGAATCGTGCACATGCACAGGTATTACCACGGCGAGTGTCTACAGATCGTTCTGCGGGGTCTGCCACAACTCATTCATTGTGCAGTGGGCAGCAGAGTTACGTCCTGTGCGGAGTCATGAGTCGCTACTTGCATCGCCAAGTAAAGGGTAATACCTCAAATATGCCATAACTATACTGAAAAGAAAACACCGATCTAGCCTCAAGCAAACTGTGCACCCGCTATTGTGTCAACGACCTCAGCGCTCTATTCGGTCGCACCCTTCCATTAGAATGTCGTCGAATCCTGTTACAGCTCTGATTCTGAATGTGATGATTCCTCGCCGTAGTACGACTAAAGATGGCACCGCACATATTACACGGATAAGAAGGCCGCTGGCTAGACTTCTCCTTTTGGTGCCGCTTCAGGTTGCTCAGCGTCGTAAACAACTGGCCGTTACACCCGTGGTCCCAACACCTGAGATCTTGTGTGTCCCTCTGCTGTGTCCCTGCAGTAGTGGTGTTGGCTCGCTTGGATCGGGGGCTGCTGCGTTGATCGTCGTCGGCGCGCATGTTGGTCGTGTTGGCTGATTGGGCCATCTCCGTCAATGGGGAGATGGGGTAGGAATTGTCACTGCCACTATAAGATCCTGTTGGTTAGAAATGTTTTGGCGTCGGAACCAACGTGCATCTTGGCTTACTTCGCATCGTGATCGAATGAGAAGAAATCATCAAATGTATCATCGCATAATAGAGGCAGTCGGTTTGAGAACACATCATCTGTTAAATCTGTCGAGAAATTGAAGTCGTCGGACGTGAAATCGATGGCTAAAAATAAGATAATTAGTTGATCTGTCTTGGAGGTGAAGCTATATGCGACCGCGGGGTTATAGACGGATTTGTTCTGGTACGCACCACTAATATCCGGGTGACGATTAGGTTCAGCACTGTCATTGGGGTGATCAAAGTCCACCGGGGGAAGAAGTGACTGGACACCCGCCATCCAGTCAGCAACGATTGGCCTGCCTCTGGCATTATTTGATGGAGGAAACATTGTTCTGTTGGTTCGAGGAAACAAGGCTGAAAGGATAGATAGTGTGTCTGAACGAAAATATCACAAAAGGTCAGACAGGAATATCGCGATAATCATTTGGTCTGCTCCGCGCGAACTCTGTTTATAACGTACTCATCGTATGATGTGTAACAGCATGGCACAGATTTGGGGGCACTTGATTGATAGCTGCCTACGTCGAGCATCTACATACTCGGCCGTCACATTGTTTCTGTAAAGGGCCTGATCGCCAAGCCGGGTTCCATCCGGTAGGTGTCAGATTCACTGATTATTCTGCAGAATGGATACATGCCTCGCCTGTCAAACGCAGCATATAGCCCTTTCGGCATGTAGTGAGCGTTGTATCGATCAAACTAAAGTTCAAATACGCGAAACCTTGGCCCCCATGAAAAGATACCTACAGAACAGAACTCGCATGCATGGGATGAGATGAGGTGTCCTATTAGCTCGACCCCGGGCCTCAATGGGATTTGCAGGGAAGCATATGCGTCTTTGTCTTGCCATTATGCACAGCAAGGTTCAGCGGTTAGGGAATGAGATAATACAACCTGCCTCTTGTGGGTAAAATAACGAGCAAGCTCCCCTTGTCTTCCCCGACCTTGCTAAAGTTGCGCGTCATTTGGTCTCCGGCAATTCGTACAAACCTGTGGAGTCCAAACAGTGGGAACGAGTCAGACAGGCGGAGCAGAGCCGGGGATTATATGGCCAATAAGGTTACGCGGCTCTTATATTTAGTGAGCATTTCTTGGCCACGGAGCCTCGCTGTTCCAGAATAGCTCAGGTATGACAATATGTTGAGGTACTTTGTTTTCAGTCAGCAAACAAGAAAAGAACTGGAACATGCATACACGCACTGCTTAATAAGGCTTACTGCCTCCCCGATTTAGATTGGCTCTTAGTAGGAGCTGAGCCCTAGCCCAGCCCGTCCCAGGGCATAACTCCTACCGGCCCTGCGGTCATCATCCCCCCCATACCAACCAGAATGCACGCACGTACGCTGATGGATGTCACACCTAGTGAAACAACAGAGTGGTATCCGGATATCGCGTGGCACCTTGATTGGCTTTCTATTCACGGCACGCAACCCTTGGAAACAAGACAGGGCGGTATGTCTCATCACAGAAGGATACATGCAAGCCCACCCCACGATATCCCACTGCGGCGTGTCCCGAGTCTATACTGCAAGGGGACTAATGATTCGGGACCGATGCATCAGAAATACCACCGATAGGTTCATCGCGAGTTAAATCTTTTTAGTGCGAAAAGGGAAGACTATCCAAACGGCACGGCACGGCACGATAGGAGATTATTGATTTGAGATGTATGGATGCACGGCATATACAGTCAAATCCCGTAATCCTTCAATCCTCAATCCTGTATTCCAGCAATCCAAGAATCCCACACAATTAACATTTGTGTCGCTATTGTTTGTCCGATTTGAGGATAATTCCATGTCAAACATGTCTGCGTGATGGACTGAAGAAGATAGATGAGAGACGTTACAGCTACAAAAATGTGTTCTTGATCAACCATTATTATAACCACAATTCATCGGTCCATCGGCATCACTGACCGCCACACCAACTAAAACAACCCAAGCCAAACCATGATTCGCGAACTACAAGGCGTAGTCTCCCTACCCTCATGGGACATGCCCATGTCGCATATGAAAACCCATTGGCTACCCTACGCAATCAAAATCTCAAGATCTATCCCACCACCGTCTTTAGTAATCGTCCTACTGGCAGCTGCATTATCTCCGGTGAGTTAAAAGGAAAAAGAAAAAAACTCCACTTTAACGGCGGCTAACCTGCAATAGGTAATTGGCTATGTTGTCTACTACGCCTTCTTCCATCCTCTCGCCAAGTACCCCGGTCCCTTCTGGGGAAAGTTTACAGGGCTCCGTGCAGCTTACCATGCCTGGATTGGAGATGTACATATTGATATGTGGAAATGTCATGAGAAATATGGTTCGTGTACCCAAGGTTTCATCTATTCTGCAGTAAGAGAGATGCTTACGTTCTGCACCAGGCCCCTATGTTCGCTACTCACCAAATTACCTCCTCATGAACACGACTCAGGCATACAAAGGTTATTTCCTTCGCCTCTGTTCCCAAAGTTTATAATCTGATGCTATATTTAGACGTCTACGGCCATAACAAGAACGTGCGCAAGAGCCTTGCTTATCTGGCCATGGTCCATAAAACTCCTAGTACATTCACCCTGATGGATCGGCACGAGCATGCATGGAAAAAGCGGATCTTGAGCCAGAAGCTATCGGATTCAGCCATCCGATCCTTCGAGCCCAAGATCACGGGCATGATTGATCGTTTCTGCGAATACGTCTGCCCTGTGTCAGCGGGAAAAGAAAACACCGTATCGAAGCCCTTCAACATGTCAGAAATGTGTAAGCTCAAACTCCATTGGCCGCCCTTTTTCCTTAAATGCGCTACACCCATTCATGGTCCCCGCTGACAGCACATGCTGTGTTACATAGGCGATTATCTTTTCTTCGACCTTGTAACTTCCATTGTCTTTGGTGAGAACTTCGATTTGATCCGGAGTCCGTGGTACCGTCATATTCCGCCTGCACTTGCTCGATCGAATGAGCGTATAAGCGTCATTGTGCAGTGGCCATATGTTGTGTGGCGTCGTATGGACAAGGTCCTCTTCCGCAACTCCGTCGCTGGACGGAAGGATTTCCTACGATTTGCTCACAACTTGGTCACCGAGAGAGTGCAACGTGGGTCAGGGGATGATGTTTTGTCTGGCTTACTGGATGCTGCAGATCCAACTACAGGAAACAAACTGACCCAGGATGAAATTGTTGCCGAAAGTATTCTTATGCTCGTAGCAGGTGAGTGAACCCTTCCATCAAGATCATAAGCTCAACTAACATCAATAGGCTCTGACACTTCATCAACCCTTTTGGCGTCTCTGTTCTTCTATCTTACTAGAAACCCCGACAAGAAAGATAGGCTTACCCGTGAAGTCCGCTCCAAATTTTCAACTCGAGAAGAGATCTGTCTCGGTCCAACCCTCAACTCCTGTCGCTTCCTCTATGCGTGTATCATGGAATGCTTACGCCTAACGCCCCCAGTTGCAGCAGCACCGTTCCGCGAGGTCCTCAAGGGCGGTATGATCGTTGACGGTCACTACGTTCCTGAGGGCACCAACGTTGGAACCGGCATCTTCAGTCTCCAACATAGCCAGGAGTACTTTCACAATCCTTTTGAGTTCATGCCTGAGAGATGGCTATCAGAGGGAAAGCATACTGGACCTCATAACCCAGACGCTCACGTTCCATTCTCCATCGGACCTCGTGTCTGTCTTGGAAGGGCACTTGCTCACGCCGAACTTAGTCTTGCTATGGCTATCATCTGTTGGAAGATGGATTTCAACGTGGTCGAGAGCATGAAGGATATTGGAGCTGGCAATGAGAAAGCCGAGTACGGTAGACATCGGCCAGGGGAGTTTCAGTTGTATGACCATATTACATGTGCACGAAATGGGCCAATGGTTGAGTTTAGAGAGAGGTCGTTCTGAAGTTATGGAGATAAATCAAACATGAATATCCGTATCAGCCGCAACCCCTGTATTACGATCATCCGAAGCCCTTGCTAGTTCAATTGATAGTTCTGACGTTCCGTCGGAGCCCTAAAGCCGTTGAGAATCTTAGTGACGAATGCAAGTCATTGAATTATAAACAGGGTTCCAGTCACTGTAGCTCCGCTATACACACTAGCGAAGAGAGTTCAAACGAATCTCAATATATGTACTATCAAAATCTACACCGACACCTCGACCTTGATCACTCCAATGATTCCATGTGATGTTATCAACCTCTTTCATTGGGCACAATCAGTCGGATATGGTTGGCGGTAATGTTCAACCGGATCATCGGGCTCTCGGGCTTTACGCTGACGAAAATTGCAGGGATTGCATCTAAGGACCGCCAGCGCGGCCGCTGTAATCCCAGTAGTTATCGCCCTGAGCCCTGCATGTCCCGATGACGCAGTAGTAACCGCCACCACGGTTAGACTCGTTTGGTGAGTACATGACAAACGGATCTCCAGTCGAGTCCCAACCTCCACCAACCGCACAAGAGTCTCTCTCCTTGTTTTGAACGGTATCTATTGGTCAATTAGTCGATGTGCTTCTTTGTGGGGCCTGCATGCGAAAATCCTTGTATACTTACAAGCGGTATGAGCAGTGTTGTACCAGACGCAAACATCTTCACCAGGGCCTCCAGTACAAGTGTAGGTGTTTCCAGTGTTCCAGCTCTCGGAGACTGAGAAGCCTCCGCTGATCCAGCTCACAGGGGTGAGGGTAGCAGTCCATCCGATAGTGTACGAGACGGATTGAGAGTTGCCAACACTGCATGACTGGGCAGTTCCACAGTTTACAACTTCCTGCAAGTTGAGCCTCATCAGTGATAGTTCAAAGCATTGAGTTTCCGACGGGACTAGCTTACCGAAAGCTGCTTATGGAAATAATTCTGGTGGGGATCGCCTAAACCATCCAGGTCAGTAAACTTAGTCATGGATTACCATATACAGAAGTGAGAGCTTACCATCGCCAACTAGGGAAGTCCTTGTCAAGACTGAACAAGCCGGGGGGTCATTGATAGGGTTAGCCTCGCGCTTTGCCATGCCCGATGCTGAACCCTTGGAAGTCAAGAACCGAAGCGCACTTTTAGCCTCTTCCTTGTCATGGCAGTTCTCTTCGATCTTTGCCTTGTTGGGCTTCCAGCTAAGTCCAGAGCACTCGACAACGGTTGCTTCAGCGCTAAACTTCTTCGTGCAGATCGGGCCTCCCGAGAACTCTGCCTTGGAGTGGACGAGGTACTTCTTGGCGCCGACAGTAAAGTTTCCAAAGCCGTTCTCATCGACATCTGTAAAGTCAATACTGCTGGGAGCGTCAGGGATGAAACTCGAGCAGCTCTGGGCCAATAGGGTTGAGCCGTCGTATACGCTAAGTGCGGTTTGACTGGATGCTTTGGCATGTTGCCATACAATCTGTACATCTGCACTTACAGCGGATGCTGTTAGTGCTACTGCAACGGGAAGTGAACGCATGGTGATAGAGTTTGAAGTGTAATATGAATGATTGAAGGAAGTTGATTCTGATGCTTGTTGATTTCCATCTTGGCAAAGGATATTTCTCTCTTTATATAGCCAGACTACAGTGAGATCTCTTCGGAGCTGGACACCATATCAAGCAGGATCAGCATTGATTTCTGGTTTCCTTGATGCTGAACATCAGCCATCATTGCAATGATCCTTCTTGTCGCTTAGATAACCAAGGCTGAGCGATCCAGCGATCCATCATCAACGTTATGACGATAGTGGAGAGCCGGATGTACAAGCCACCAAAGGGTCCAACCCAACTACAACAGCCTTGGCAGTTCGACTGCCGATCGGACTCTTTGTAGCTCCAAGCTAAATCCTCCAGTTTCACCATGTCACCGCGATATTCGGCTGCCTAGACTTATACTACCCGATTGAGGCAACTTACTCGATGACGTTGATGGCGATCTTGATCGTCAAATGTTAGTGAGCCCATAAATGGAAAAGGCGGCATGGCACAGCACTCAGCCTTGTGAAGGACAGACACACAGAGCGACCCGTGCGCTGAGACACCCGATCCTTTGGTGGGACTCGGCCCGGCTACACGGCATGTTTAGTGCGTCCGCGGAATCGAGTGAGTGAGATGTTGTTCCGCGCGACATCATAAGTGATGACAAGGAAGACGGAGACGCCGTAAAGGATTCTGCGAAATAGTAGTATTGATACAACTGTGCATGACTTGCGTTGCCATGCAAGGAATCAATATAGGTTGTATACTCATCTATTAAAGTTTCCACGTGTGACAGCTGACGTTTCGATGGAACGCTGGGTTATCTCCCCTTTCTGATAATAGTTCCACCGACTCCCGGGACAGCGTATCGGCTCCAACAGCGCCGTCGTAGTGGATCTGTCTGTGGATAAACACTTACAACACATCAACCTCCACGGACCCGAATGTCCGACTACACGTACGTTTGTACCGTGCCTCGGTGGTTTAAACTTTAATGTCCCGAAAATACTTGGCATTCACTTGAATGCATTGATCTAAACGGAAAAAGAAGGTGATACAGATCTTGTCGACATGGTTATGGACGAAGGATGAGACCTGCATAAAGAATACTGGTGCCTGTTACCTCATGTCGCGAAGGGGCCAATCATGTTGCGAGCAGCACGTGAGTTGTCAACAAGGTAATGAATGATTCACGGTTTATGCATGAACACCAAACCAACCTTGGGTCAGGGCGCTTAAATCAAATTGAAGGATCAAGTCTATAGGTGATTAATGATAGAATGACTCGAAGTTGGGAGAGGTCGGGTGAGATTTCGTAAGGCTTGACTCAGGTTAAAAGTTAAGAAAGGAAGCATGCAATGTATGTAGAGAATCCGTGGGACTTGAGTTTAAAGAATTATGTGGTAAAATCATGAAAGAAACTGGAGAACTACCCTGAACCAGCTTAATATGAGAATTCGTCGTCGTTTGTGGATCCCTCGCGATTGCTTTCAAGTGGTCAGTGCTATGTATATATCCGTAAAGCCGCGCTATGTCTAAGCCAGCCACTGGGGTAAGGGCTATAAGAATCAAGCTAAACCGATAGAGCAGATTATTACTTGTGTATCCACATGTCAGACTGAATTTCATGAGTTACAAACAGCATATCCTCGCTGCCAGTTATCGAGATAATAATACGTGAGAAGCAAATCTTGGCAAAAGAAATGTAATCATCACGGGTTGTCGTATTCAAGTCAGAAAATAGGGCTGACAGTCATGACAAATCCGCGAATCAGATCGTCAACCCCGCTGCCGGTCAAATGATTCACCGACAATTTTAAACTGCTGTCAGTACTCAACTGTCTTCACCCAGCTTATAGCCACCATGATAAACAGAAAGATTCCTCTGGCATCTTACCTCTTCACACGCCTCAGGCAGGCAGGCACGAGACGCGTGTATGGCGTCCCAGGCGACTTCACCCTCCGAGCTCTCGACCATCTCCCACGTTCAGGATTGAAGTTCGTCGGATGCTGCAATGAGTTGAATGCCGGATATGCAGCAGATGGCTATGCAAGAGCTCAACGCCATCGAAAGGGATCTGGTATTGGAGCATTGATAACGACCTACGGCGTTGGTGAGCTTAGTGCGGCTAATGCCGTTGCTGGAAGCTATGCGGAGCATTTGCCCGTTGTTCATATTGTCGGAACTCCTTCGCGACGCGCAAGACAAGTCTCAGGTTCATCTGTGGGCGGGAAGAAATCGCACTTGCATATACACCATACGATGGCTGACTCCAGGATTGGAGTTTACCGCGAGATTGCGGAGAAGTTTACTGTAGCGCAGCTTGATCTTGCTGAGACGACGCCGGAGGAGGTGCCGGCTCAGATAGATAGGGTTTTATCGCAGGCACTACACCATAGCCGGCCGGTCTATATAGAGATGCCGTCAGATGTTGTCGAGACGGGAATATCGTCAGAGAAGCTGGAGCATCCGATAGACCCGATTCCCGACACAGTTCGCAACCTCGACGCTAGCAAAACGGCACAAGATCTATTACAGAAACTCTACGCCTCTCAGCGACCTCTCATTATAGTTGATCGAGCTGACGGCGCAGAGACGATCAGAAAAGAGATCAACGAATTCGTTCAAAGATCAGGCATTCCTACAGTGTCTTTACCGTCAGGTGCCAGCATGGTTGACAACTCGCTGCCAAACTACTTCGGCGTTTACTCAGGCTCTATCGGAACGGTCGACCTTACATCAGCTGTCAAGTCAGCAGACCTTGTCCTGGCTTTTGGATGTCAATTCTCCGATACACAAACACTCGGTTGGGCTGTATTACCGGATCGAGATGTTATGACTCTCATTGGCAGGAACCATATTGAAGACGAGCTGGTTGACGTCCAAGAGGTTCTCAAGGAGATGGCTCAGAAGCTTGATAGTACCAGGCTGCCGATCAAACATACATCCTCATGGGAAGACTTTCGACTTCAACCGCAGTTCGAGGTGCATCCCAAGGCGTATATCATCCAAGATGAATTCTATATTCACCTGAACAAACACCTGCAGCCCAACGACACAGTCTTGCTCGGTAATGCAACACCCATCATAGGAGGCCGCGATCTGGTTCTTCCACCATCTTCTCAGCTGATCGCATCTGGGATGTGGTTTTCCATCGGTCATATGCTCCCTGCTGCTCTCGGAGTTGCTCAAGCAAAGGCAGTTATGAGATCAAGAGGCCGCACGATTCTTCTTGACGGAGATGGGAGCTTCCAAATGACGGCCCAAGAACTCAGCACTATTATCCACAAGCGTGTCAACATGATTATCTTCATCATCAATAACAGCGGGTATACATATGAGAGATATATCCATGGGATGGACGAGGCGTACAACGACGTGGCGCCTTGGAATTATAGTGCAGCCCCTCAGCTTTTTGGAGATGCACCAGAAGGATATCCGATTCACTCTTGTAAAGTGAGTAATATGGAGGAATTAGACACAGTTCTTAATTCTGAGGGCTTTATAAAGGGCTTGGGCCTGACTCTTGTTGATGTTGAGATGGATATGTATGACATCTCTGAGAAGGCCAAGATTCTATTTGAGTTGGCTGGAAAGCAGCTGTAATAGAGCATCTAGAGATATCCATTTGGAGATATGTACTTCCTTGGAAAAAATGATTGTCTTCTGAAAGCACTCCCCTTAGCGATGAGGCAGACCTGTTATATTTTCAACACAGAGATAACATCACTTCTCCAGACCTTTTTAATTAGAGATTGGAGGTGACTGACTAATAATTATATTCTTAAATTACGCGTTAAACAAGAAGCCAAATATATATACAAAACTATAGGTTTTCTAATAAAGATACAACTAGAAGTAAAACATTTCAATCTCCAATTTAACCCAGTAGCTCGCTAATATCTCGCTTCGAGTTCCTCTTGATACCGCACTTGTTCAAGCAAGCATCAATACCAAGGGCAATATTCGCAGGAATATGCGGGCGGAAAGACTCAATATCTTTTCCATCAATGGTCTGTACACCGCCCAGAGTTGCCTTAACAACATCACCATTAAGGGAGAAGAAGTTCTGGGCGATCTGGTTCACACCAGGATCAGCATTATCGAATGCAGCAACAAACACAGCATCTTCGCAATCAGGGTTGAATTCTTGATGAATAGCGCCCTGGGGAAAGACAGCCATCTGGAAGGTATCCATCGTGTTGGCGATAGGTTTCACGCCATTCTCAACAACAAAGTTTGTAACAAGACGACCTTTGACAACAATGTTAAGCTCCGTTGCTCGGTTGTGAACGTGTGCTGTATTCATCCCACAGGGCCCAAGGAAGGCGACTGTCATGGAGGCTCCATTTCCGATAAGAGCAGGCATGGTCAGAGCAGTAGCTGACACAGATTTGCCACCTTTGCCAGAAGCCTCTCCGGCCCCGGTACCAGCCTTGAAGTCAAAGACATAATCGCCAGGCTGGTTCAAAAGCTTGACGCGCTCGGCCTGAGTAGGGGCAGTAATAATCTTGGAGATGAGGTCTCGGTCCCCACTTCTTGTGTTGATAGGCACGATAGGAGGCAGCATGTCATCGATACTGTCACCTCGAGGCTGATGGGAAGACAGCTGAGCAGCCCGGGGAGCGGCGAGGGCAGAGCCGGCAAGAAGAAGGATTGATAAAAATTGCATTTTGACGGATTTGTGTTGTGATTTAGAGATATATAGGAATGGAATGAAGATATTAAGTGCAGCAAGTCTTAGATGCTGTTGAGACAGAGTTAGAGAAGTGCTTGGTAATGATAATATTTCCTATTTGCGGTGCTATACTCGTCCTTATAAACATATTTTCTCATCTTCTGAGAATCTACTATTTGCTTATTAGTGGCGGTATACGTATTTTGAGCAATCACTTGGCCAGATGTCAGGGGTACTGCATTAGTTTTCAACTTTTCATATGGTTGCCGATGACAAGGCTGGACACAGCCGCACTTGATTAAAAACGGCTCGGGTACTAACCAATTAACATATTCGTTCAGGCTGACAGATTACTCAGCCTCCGCCGAAAGGATTTCTTTATATGGGCCTGAGGCTTTTTAAAATAGGAGCCAACTCGCTTAAAGCTTGCTGTTTTCCTAGTGCTCATTTACATGCCCTAACTAGGCTAAAATGGCCAGCATGCAACTCCTTATGCATAGATATAAGGATTATAGTTATTATTAGGGCTCACAGTCAGCTTACTCCGGACGATACTAGCTGTAAAATGATTGGCCATCTGAGGAGGCGGTGTCGGTGAGGCATCAACTGCGGCTGACAGGATCGTGTTGCATGGCAATTTTGCAAAAGTACTTTTGACGCTGAGTCCCGCTTGACTAGATCACGATATAAGATGACGGCCACGCGAAGATAAATCTGTTTGAAGGAACCAAACCAAGCTTACACCAAAGACCCAATATTCAGCATGGACCTCAGTGCACCCTCTGGCTACGAGTCATACTCCAACCGGCTCGACCCTCACGACGAAGTCGACAACGGATATGCTGAAAAGAGCCCGCGTCCGGTTTCTGATAAACAGGGGCTCCTCAAGCAGCGCCATGCGCCGCAGAACAAGAGCGTGAGTATCTTTGATACCACCAGGCTGGCCCTGCGCGTCCTCATCCTTCTACTTGACCTCAGCATCCTGAGTCTGCTAGTTCATGGAGTCAGCGTTTGGAAGACGACGCACAACTCTGTGGACAGGAACGAGGACGGCTGGGTGAGAACCCGATGGGCTTCGGTCAAAATGCTGTCGACGTGGTTAATGCTAGCAATCGCAGCATTTGCATCCTTTGTCCAGGCGGTAGCTCTAGTGACGCGCCTCAGCTTTGTAAGTTCTGGGCCAGACGAGTCATACTTGATTTGAAGACGGTCTAACAAGAAGATAGTTCCGCTCAATGCGCGACGGCTTGGTACATACCAGCGCCGTCCTGGCCAGCTCTGGTGTTGTTATCGCAGGCTGGATAGCCGCAACTGTTTACTTCATCGTCGATAAGGAAGTGCTTCGAAACAACCACTGGGACCTTTGGTCTTGGTCATGCCGGAACAACTCGCGACAGAGCTATATTCCCTGGGCGGGTCTATGCACAGAACTGGCAAGTTAAGCCTCCATCTAATGCACATTTTCTGCATATTAACCATTGCTTTTATAGTCTTATACCTTCATTACAGGTCTAGTTGTTATAGTATTAGAGATTGTTAGCTTGGTTCTTTTTATTATTTTATCAAGAGGGATAAACATTTTAGGAAAGTATAATAGGGCTAGCTTAGGTTAGTTTTATAAGCGGCCATTTTTAATAACAGCAAGCAATAATAGTAGTATAAGTTCAACCGTGGTGTCGAGGTCGGTGAGTAACGCCTCGGCAATGCCGAGCAGTATATCGAACGCGAGTGCGATGTCCGTAGGGAGAGGCCTTTCGACTGATTCCAAGTGCCATGGGACGAACTCGGTATTTCGACGATGTATAGGCGCAATAGGTAGGCGTTCACATTCTCCACAAGGTATCCATGCCTTTATCGATTTCCTTTGGTACGTCGCGAAGACTCCGACTAGTCCTTCCGCCCAACGGCTTTTTACTGATTGTCCGTCGACCGTTGCATTATCGTCCTGGCATCTCTGTTTCCTTCGAGATGGAGTCTTCGCTTTCGCCAAAGGCTTGGCAATGATGGACTGTCAGGACATTTTATTCACGGGAGATTGACAAAGAGCCGGAAGCTGCGGAAGTCGCCAAGAGAGCGCAGTGCGTGGCCTCGCTAGAAGCCACGGGCTTGAACCCTGGAGTCCAGGTTGATGAAGCACTAGCGCTGAAGTTTAAGTTATTAGGAAACCCTATCTAAGTCCCGAGGTGATTGCCGAGCCAGTTCATGATCGGTGAAGAATGAAAGTTACGATCTGAAAGCTACCAGTGTACCAAGATGTTCAACTGACAAGTGGAATAAATCTATCTGCATATCGAAGACATTCCTGTCACTATTACCCCAAGGAATTTTATAGCTCTAACCAGCAAAATGATGTTGTTGTCGCTCTCAATCATAAACCTCTCCTTTGCACCCTTCTTCAAAAAGAATGATATACTCTCCAGATCAGGCCTTGTCCTTGCCAAAGTTGTCAGCAGCATCATTCGCCTCCATGATAGCCTGTCTCGCACCAGCCCAAGGTTTCCTCCCGCGACCAGTGTCAAACAGCCTCAAAACATGGGCTGATAAGATACCCGTCATGAGCTTGTTGTACAGTTCTCTATCCTCCCACCACAGCTTCCAGCATCTCCCGTTCGTCCAATTTCCCAGATGGTCGTAAAGACCTGTCCCAGCCACGTCATTTAACCATCGGTCAAATCCCTTGTGACCAATGACACCAGTAAACTTGACATCGCCGCCTTTGCTCAACTTGACAATATTATCAATGAAGGCATCGGCGTCTTTGTTCATTTCTGCAGGAGAGGGCATCGGATGCTTGTCACCCCAGAGTTGAGCCAAAGCCATGGTCATCAAATCATAAAGCTGCCAGGCTGGTCGCTTTGCCAGTGTTGTTCCAAGGAAAGCCAACTGGTGAGGACACTGGATGGACATGAAGCCTCGGTACAACCGGGCGACTCGTCTGTCAGCTGTGTAGTGAGGCTGAAGCTTGGCGAACGAGCTAGGCGATAGATCAACGTTGTAGGGGTCGTATTCTTTGGGGATGAATGAAGCCAAGTCCGGTGACAGCCCAGTACAGAAGAGTATCAGATCAACGTCGGTGGCTTCACTGCCGTCAACGAACTTGACCGACTTGGGACCATTGATCTCTGCAATGCCTGGAGCGCTTCGTAGTCTGCCTCATGTCAGTATGGGTTTTTCTGCATGATAAATCTTGTGTACGAACCTTCCACTGAGGAGATAACCTGCCAGATCGTCGCTGACAGTCGGTATCATGTGTTTCGGCCCAGGCATCTTTCGCCCATCTGTAAAAGCAGGGTGCGATGACAGGCCGGGAAAGTTGTCTTGCTGAATCTTCTTCAACTCGCTAAAGAAAATGATGGACATGAGCCATGCATTCACCTCTTGAAGAAAGAAGATCAATTGAAGCAGTCGGAATGAAAGCGTAAACTCGAGAACCTTGTTGTCTTTGGTGATCCGAGGTAAAATGAGAACCTTTTGTCGATGAGATACAATCAGTTTATTCGCACCAGCCCTGTGAAAGCCAGAGATGGAATCCGCTGCAGTACTTCCAAGACCAACGACAAGGACATTCTTGCCCTTGTACTTGGCAGGATTCTTGAAAGCTTGAGAATGGAGTACTTCACCCTTGAAGCCTTCAATACCCTTGACGTTGGGGATTGATGGCTTGCTGAAAGATCCTGTGGCGAGGATCAGTCGTTCAAATGTCTCTTCCTGGATCTCAGCATCGGGTTTGCTGGTCGAGCGATATGAGAGACGCCACATCTTGGAGGCTTCATCGCGGGAGACACCAACGACTTCTGTGCCGAATTTGATGTGATGAATGAGCTTGAACTCTTTGGCGTATGATTGGAAGTACTCTTCAATCTGTTCGCCAGTTGGATACATTGGATATGCTGTGAAAAGTTGGCGAGAAACTAGGAAGTGAGCGGAGAAGAGGACGACTTACATTCTGGCATGGGAAAGTCGGTCATGACGCCCTGGAACCGTCAGTACCTCTGCCAGTCGTCAATCACCGGGAGGGACGCACCGTGAGCTTTGACGTGTTGGTAATTGTCCCAGGCAATACACATGTCTGTGTAGGGTCAGACGTGATATGCCATAGACCGCCGACGTATTCATTGCGTTCAAAAGTGGTCACGTCGAAGCCCTCCTCAGCAAAATTCTTGGTCGCGATCAAGCCCAAGGGACCAGCTCCCACGATCGCGACCCTCTTTCGCAAGCCATCTGAGCCAAGGTTCATCATTGCGCAATTATCGGAGATGGAGGTCACCTGTATAAAGAAGCTGACCAAAACGATCAAAAGGAGTTTCCTTAGGCTGACATACAACATTACAATATTCTATATATACCAAAGTACTTCGGGATGCGAATTGGCCAATTCATCCGCACAGGGAGAACTCTCAGTGTGAGGACACTAAAGATGACAACCAGCAGGGGAAACAATGGCTTGGCTGCGTCAGCAAGCGCCTGGAAGTTGGTTTTCTCAGGTCATTCTAGGGATCGGGCAGCAGTTGGTCCGCTATTTTATTAGCGAACAGACAATCCACCAATCCTAAATCCTGCAGGTTGTTCCCCAAATCCCGTAATCCCGCAATCCTAATCCTGTCATCCCTCAGCAGATGCCAGTCAGCGCTGCGTGTCGCACAGACATTACGCATAGCAGTGGATGAGCCACTGAGTTCCCTGTAGCACTGTAACTTTACACAGGTCGGAGCATTCTCAGTGCATCAGGCCACTACAATGGCTGCTGGAAGGCACTGAGACAAGGCCTGTAGCAGGATCTGCTGCCACTCAATTCAGTTCAGAGGAGAGTATCATGGAGGTTTTCAAGGAGGAATATTTACAGATGACGAAACTCGTCTCGTGTGTGATCTTAAGTGACATAGTCGTACAGAATGCGTGCAGTCTCACTTACACTCCCCTTCCGAAACGCAACGCGCGCCGTCCATCTTCCTTGCTGAACTCCCCAAACCTGCTCATTCTGCCACGGCTCAGCACTGGGCCCCGCACTCTTGATGCTAATACGAACAACCTTTGATGTCTTCGCATCGTAGCCCTCCCAGCCTTGTTTGAGAAACTCAGCGACCTCCCCAATAGTATTAGGTTCCGTCATTACTTCCTCAATCGTGCACATCCAGATGCGACTCTTTGTCTTGCCAATCATGGGCTCGTCTTTTTCCTGCTCAACGCCATCCATCACCCGCACGTCAGTGTTGTCCGTCTGAAAGCCAACGGCTCGTAGAGGTGCAGCGCCAATGATACCGAGGCCCATGACGGAAGATGTAAGCTTGAAGCGGAACTTTGAGGATGCATCGCTTGGATCAACGGGTTCCACGGTGATGTGAATCTTGATCTTGGCTATGCTTATGACTTTGCGGATAGCATAGGGCACGCCTTGCTGCAATCAAGTATTTAGCAATGATCTAGGCTTGCACAAGAAAAAGAAATATCTCGGGTTCGGTGTACTGGACATTGGACGGAAGTTTGACTGAAGATGGGTTTCTTACCAGGGCTTGAATTGGGTCTTGAGAATCGCTTTCTTGGTTGTTCTTGTAGTCATTAGTCTCGGTTTCATTCCTCAGAGTGAGTCTGAGCAAGTGTTCAAACGAACCTGCATGAACACCGCATCGAAGTTTGGCAGAGCCAGGTCTGTTGGGACTGCCATGATGTTTGTTGTTGCAACTGGATGAGAAACTTCGTAGAAAGCTGTGACGGGAATTTGATTCCGACTAGCAGGAGTATTTTATCACAAGCAGGATTGATCCCACAGACTTGGTTTGCTCCGAGACATTTACAATATGTTGTGTAGCTCGGGGAGATTATACCCCGATTAGCTTGATGGCTTGCAGCTTACTTGCAGCCTCAATGTCGATGAACTGCATGGACGAATTGCGCGAGAAAATGGAGTCTCAAAAACTGGAAACATGATTCAAACTTGTGTATTTCAGTGTCATCATATTTAGAAAGAGTAATTGGTTTCATTGAATGTGAATCATGATTTGATCACCACTATATTCGTAGCTACAGGATCTTTCATGGAACAAATCCCAATGACTGAATGCAGTGGCTCCAAATTAATCAATGTATTACCTGTCTCTAGCTGTCAACCTAGCCATTGCCTCGTTTCGATATCTGATGTAGAAGTCGTCGAGGTTTCCGTCTCAACGACAGTCGTACTACTAGACCATCCACCGTTTGCCTCGAGCGATGATGTTCCCGGATAACGCGTTTCTGGTTCCTCATTTTGGCCTTCCATTGCCCTCTCAGCCATCGACGCTTGCTTGACGATATTCGGTATCTTGGAGAAGTCGAGTTGCGCTTCCGACGTGATGGCGATAAAGTTCTGTTCCGATTCCAAGAGTCCCTTTGATAGAATCCAACTCTTCATCCCGGCAACAGCCAGTGCACCTTCTGTGTCAACAAGTTGTCTCGTGTCTTCATATATGCTCTTTGTTGCTATCAAGACTTCGTTGATAGTGACTTGGACTATGTCATCCATCACATCGCTGCAAATTCGAGCAACTTTGGGGCAGATGTTCCTCGACAACAGATGCTCTTCCAGCGTTATCTGTCCTTTTCTGCGTATTAGCTCGGGGATCTCTGTTGAGCCGTGAAGCTCGACCCCAATGACTTTAATGTTAGGAGTGATGCGCTCAAGGTAGATGCCCACACCTGCTATCAAAGCTCCGCATGAAATCGGGCAGAAGACCGCTTGGACCTGAGAAGGAATCGTCTGCTGTATTATCTCCAGTCCGATCGTGCCATGTCCTGCAATTATGTGCTCATCTCCGGGCTCAGGAATGAGGGTCATATCATGAAGTGACTTTAATCGTAAACACTCCTCGTTCACAGCATCGGCACTATGTCCGTGTAACGTCACAGTACTCCCCAGACGAGTTAGTTCCTTGATCTTGGCTTTTGAGGTGTGCTCTGGTAGAACAACTATCGATGGGATTCGAAGCTTGCTTGCTGAGTATGCTACAGCTAGAGAATGGGCTGTGAAGTTTTAGATACGGACTTGTCTCCTTCGGGGTTCGACTTACACGCAGAAGACGTAATCACGCCTTTCCACCTCTGCTCCTTATGCAGGTTGGCAATCCTGTTATATATCCCTCTTAGCCTGTAGGAGTATCCAGGTTGCATATCTTCCCGCTTCAACATTATGTTGCATCCCAGTTCCTCACTGAGACCGCTTGCCTTAGTCAAGGGGGTAGGTTTGGCCACCTCATGTACTCTGGATGTAAGGATAAGCTGCAAATACTATGACTGAATTAGCCTTTCTGCGCATACCAAGATTCGGGTGCAATCGAAATCATACGTCGGTTAAGTCTCGCGAGTAGTTGCATTTCGTCGAAGTGGAAGACAAGTCCATAAGAGTCGACTGCCAGCTGTTGATATCATCATGCTTGGGCGACCGGCTCAGCGAAGTGTGTTTCTCAACATGTGAGATATGTAAGTTTGACCTTTGGAACATCTCGTCGAAGAGGGAATGGTATGGCCCGGGGATATGCTACACTGTCATGTGCGAGGGCTCAGTTGTGAGGTCGATTATATAATCCTACAGAATGAATTCCGGCGTAACAAAAGTGCGGCTTCGGCGTAAATTAAATTTACAACCTTAACCCTTCGCTCCTTGGTGCTGTTTCGTAACAAAGAGGCTTATAGACAGTTATAAATCGGCATCCTATCAGATCTGGTATCTCAGCACGTCACATTGCCATTTTGCTGCGTTCAACATCTTGTCATTACACACGATCTATTGAGTAACTATGTGGGATACAATAAAGGTGGTGAATTTGCAAGTGAAGCTGCGGGCGGCGGTCTTCTGTCACTCGGGGATCCTTGAACGTAATGCAGGATCAGATGGAGTAACTTTGCGCCGGTGATCAGGCTGACTGCATAGTCTTGGCAGATCATCCTGCGTTAGCTAGATCGCGCTTCTGGTCTAGCAGATCTACCGTACCGGGGTGGCATGCATTTCACCTTCAATCAGTATGCATGTTGTAAGTAATTTTCCAGGTAAGTAAAAATGCCAATAACGTATATAGAGTTTCAAGTAGCACCAATCATGACCTTTAAATGAAGCAAACAGACCTTTGAGGTCTAAAAATTGGCTTGATCGTGATAAGAGCCAACTAAAGTAACTTCATTCATACATATATGAGTAACAGAGATACAAGTTAGACAGCCAGTCTGTCACTTCATGAGCCCGAGCTTTATAAAGATCACCTGTGTACTCAGAGGAAATTCCCAATGCCTTCTACTCGGCCGAAATATCTTGATCAACCAATTAGTGGCGTTCTCATTATTAATTCAGGCGTATAGGTACTGCCAAAGCTGTTGGGAAAGTGACCCTTGATAAGCAGCATCTTAAACACTTGATGCGACGTATGAGGAATTCGGCTTCAGAGTACTCAGGCAACGTAAATAGCCTGCTCACATTACTCAAGAACCGTCCTTGGAAATATAAAGGATATTACTCATGCTATGTCATGTTCTCGTTACTAGCTTCACAAAAACTAATTGCATAAGGGAACGTGCGGCATTGTCGAAACGCTGCCTATGTTATATGCATATAGTTCTCATTAATACTTTAAAGTTATCCTAAGTCATTCTTGTCTCTTTTTTTGGGGAGGATTCTCTCACAGGACTTTGGTGCTCCTTCCAGTGCAGACCCATATGTAATGTAACACATGAACGCTCGCCAGAATCGCATCTTGATATTGCTTGCAGCACACCATCAAAAACCAACGTGCTTCATCTGGAGCAAAAGAAGAGGTATATCAATAATAGTTTTGAGCGTTAGTGGGATATATTAATGGTTTATTCAGTAATGCCTGATATCCTGTTACTGGAGTTGGAACGCTGCGTTGCAGACTTGTTTGTGACTGAATGTGTATTAGAGCAGCCAATATTGATTTAGACACTCAACTTATACTAGTTTAGGGTGGCTTATATGTGTAAGCCCTCGCATTCACATTCACTTCTTATTGAGTTGTTCCAGTGTGCAGATTTGACCTGTCCACTGAAGTGCTTAATAAAGTTGCGAAAGTTTGGGGTCTTGAAGATGTCAATGGACTTCCTATCCATGAAGAAGCTAAGACAGCCGTTGGTGCAGTTAATACAATAACTATCTAATTGCAACCGGTAATGGTCCATGCCGAGTCATAGCTTTCGGACTATTTACAGGCCATAAGTATATAATGGTTACTTTTAAGACGGCTTTTAGTATTGACAGTTCATAGAAAGGAAGTTACTTATTCTAGGGTTTCAGTTTAAACAGTTTCAAAGGTACGGAATACATATGACCATTGTACGAGGTAACAAGTTAAAGATAAATCAATTACATATTGCTCGGTGGAGATCCCACGCTGGCCCCAGGGTAGCTACCAACGCCCAGGGTGTATTTAAGAACCTGACAAGAAAGAAAAATAGATTACAATAAGTCTTATATGGGCGCAAGAATAAATCCATCGAGCATCGAGAAGTTATATGTGTATAATGGAAAGTGCCCTCCTAGAGATGGCGGAGAGAGGTCATAAATCCAGTCTTCCTTTTGAAGCAAAGCCCACTTGGGAGGAGTCGGGTGTCGGTCACGTGACAACAATCAAACAATTACATTGAAGCGAACAGCATTGGAGATGGCGAGGCGACGAGATAACAAACGACATGAGAATCTTGCGCCACAGTTCATCCATCTCCTAGCTATAATCGCTGTAGTATTTGCAACCCTCCTCAGACGTCGGGGCTGAAAAAGAACCGATTCAAGATCAACAAATCTTTGTGTTGGTGCGTTCGGTGTTTTGTTTGCGCCCGAGGCCACAGAGCAAACTTGGGAGAAAACAACGGGTATTAATACCAGTCATTCATTATGTGACGGATTTGAAACTAATTAATGTGATAAACTCTAAAGTGCGGGCCAGAGCTAACGAGCCGTTTGTCAGTTGAGGGCACTAAGCTAAACTTGACGGGGCTAGCACTTTGATGATCTGTGAGAGAACGAGGCAAACAAACAAGGGTGCTCCTCAGCCGTCTCGGTACCCAACACAGCCAACGTCGGGGAACAAATTTTTCTTTCTTTTACATAGAAGAGCAACATGACCCCATCCAGCGTAAGTTTTCCGACCCGTGTCTTGTGTTGTGTTGGCTCTGCCGTACGGTTTAACTCGACGACGTCAGAACTGCATGCCTTTCCTGCATCAAGCAGGTCTGGCTACCGACAAAGTTATTTTATCCCATTTATTTACTTTACTTCCTCGAATCGACACCATCTGTCAAACTAAAATAATTTAGCAACAAGAGACGAACGAAAAAAACACCAAGCTGTTAGGCTTCGGCGCGGCCCGCGCTTTATTACCAACGAAAATGGCTCACTCGATGGACAACAATGGACACGACTCGAGCTCGACTCGAAGCGGTGGTGCTGGCGGGGGGTCCACGGAGTTTCTACAGTCGTCAGCCATGGCAAGGCCCCCTGCACAAACGACTCTCACCGCCTCATCGTCGTCGAACTACGCCTCTAGCGTGTCTAGTGACAGCCAGATTCAGACAGGGGGTCTCCCCGGGACACCTGTTACCCGACGCTCAGGCGGATGGGACCGGCAAACGCTCTCCCCGGCGGCGGCTGCAAGGGAAGACCATGTCGTTAAGACGAACAGTATAGAGGACTCTTCTGATTCTTCGGATGAGTTTGTTACGAGTTACAAGCCTATGGAACGGTAAGTCTCACAATCAGTTGAGGTAGCGGTTGGTTGATTGGTTGGTTGGTTCCATTGGTTGCTCTCATGCTAATGTGTCTCAGTGGGTCACGCTCCAAACGGTTCTTCCAAGCTTTCGTCGCCAAATTCACCAAATCCTCTGTTCGTTCGTTTTCCCCCTCCCCTGCTTCGCATCAGCATCCGAGAATTAACCAAACGATAACGAACAGGGTACGGTTTGGTGCCGAATAGCCAGGTATGTTGCAATCATACGTTGTGATAACGATATGGGACTCGCATACTAATACGCTTTTGGTTTAGCAAGAACAAGACAGAAATGGTATGATGCGATGACCTCGGTACTCTTTAACCCGCGGCTTTACTGATAAGATTGCGCTTAGTCATTCAACATACCGTTATCATCAATATCTTCAAGGGACTTCACTTATCACCGATAACATCAAGACCGAAGCGGGTGCTTGATGTCGGCACTGGACCTGGAACATGGGCACTGGTAAGTTTTTTTAGGGATCCCATGATCTCAACTTTTGCTGACATTGATGCTGTAGGAATTTGGCAAGTCTTTTAGGCTTTATGCCTTTTTGTGTTACTGAAGCTAACACCTTGGCAGCCACGAAATACCCTTCCTGTTCTGTTCTAGGCGTCGATATTGAACCAGTCCACCCACCTTATACAAAATCTAACTGCAGCTTCAAAACATTCGATATTACACACGATTGGGACTTTTCCAATGGCGGCAACTTCGACTTTATTCACATTCGACAACTGGGCGATATTGGAGACAAAAAGAAGTTAGTCCAAGCGGCATTCGATAATCTGAGGCCGGGAGGATGGGTCGAGTTCACAGAATGGATCGCGATCCTACAATCACCAAATCACTCATTAAACGGCACAGCATTCCGGAAATGGAACGATTTATTAGAGCAAGGAATGCGCAATTTTGGCACGACGCTGAAATACCCTGAAAAGTTCAAACCATTACTACAGGAAGCCGGGTTTGAGCGTATCATCGAGACGAGACACGGAGCGCCGACAAATGCATGTTATCCCGGGAAGAAGTTACAACGCATAGGGCATCTAATGACTCAGAATTGGTTGTTTATCATTGAGCCGTTGACGATGCCTGTTTTTACGCAAGCTTTGGGTTGGTCGCCGGAGCAGGTCAAGAAGTTTCTGGTGGATGTGAAGAAAGAAATTGGGAATACGAAATACCATTCCTTTATGACATTGTAAGTACTAAACTTCTCATATTTCCAAGGAATCCAGCTGACCAACGACTCAGAATAACGATTTGTGCCCAAAAGCCGTCAGCTGGTTCATCCACACCATCAAATTCCGCGCCAGCTTCAGTCTCGGCGTCAGAGTCAACTTCTATGTCGGAATCCTCTTTCCCACGATAACGGTGGGTGTCGTGTTGGGCCGTGGAATATGGAGTCTCTAGACTAGACCCGTAAATGGGATTGCATTACATGCTTTTGGAGTTATATCGCATATTTTGGGCTTTGGGAGCGTAAGCTGGGAGGGACTCGGGCGTGATTGAGATGGAAGAGATATCCTCTACAAAGAACTTTAAATATAGAGAAGTACAACTATGCGGAAAGCATGATGATCTTGGAAGAAAGGAGTGTATTTAATTGATATATCTCATATATCGTGAGGCCATACCTAACAACAAAGGAAAACGCACACAAGGAAACAGGGAAAGACAAGCAATACCCCAATCTATAATAAACTGCAACCCCCAGAAAGACATTATATTCATCCGACAATCATTCTTGAAACCCTAGCCGACAGATCCTGAATACTATATGGGTTCGTCAAATCATTAATAGGCAAATCGATTTGGAACGCATATCGCGCCCAAGATCGAACCTCAATAGCAATAAGCGAATCCATTCCATACTGGATCGCTGATCTTGAAGGCTGTATATCGCCAACCTTGATCGAAAGTACTTGTGCTAGCTTCGCAACAAGAGCAGTGCAAACGAAGGGCTGTAAAGCTGCCTCTTTGCCTTCAGGCGCATCACCCAACCGGCCCAGAGTGTTTCGGAAGGCCTTGACTGCTGTTTGGACTGCACTCTCTCCGCTATCAGCATCAGAGTCAAGAGCAGCATTGTCAGCGGCACGAGATCGCAATAGACCAAACTTTGCGTCCTGAGCCCAAGATTGGTACTCGGCTGTGGCTTTGTCGATCATGCCAAAGCTGAGAACAATCTGGCTCTGGACAAAGCCATCGTAGGTGGAGTTTATGGTGGTGGGATTCTTGGGTAAACCAGTTGCCATGGCTCCCTCGACAACACGTAGAACATCGCGCACAGTAATGGGCCTGAGGCCACGAGACAAGAGGGAAGCCTGAATCTCAGGACGCTCACTGATGTTGCCGACGTCCTCGACAAATCCGAGATCAACAGATGAGGCTGGAAGTCCAAGACTTTGACGGTATCTGGCAAAGGTGTCGAGGAAAGTACTGCTTGCGGCGTAGTTGGACTGACCCTCGTTACCCAAGACTCCACAGCCTGAGCTGAGCATGACGAAGAAGTCCAGATCTTGGGAGAGAAGAGAGTTATGGAGGTTTAGCGAGCCATTGACCTTGGGACCGAAGACTGCATCAAAGTCTTCTAGAGTGATATCCTCAAAGAAGCAGTCCTGACCAAAGTTAGATAGGTAACCATGCAAGATCATTGAGTAAACTTACGCTAAGTCTCAACGCTGAGTGAATAACTCCACCAACAGGAGTATCGATGGAAGCAACGAGACGCTCAACGGCTTCGGAGTCACCGACATCGCAAACTTCGACTCTAGCATTGCATCCGTATGATGAAAGTTGCTGGAGAAGGTCACCAGACTCAGAGGCCCTCGCCACCGAACTGGTGGCCAGGATCAGGTGTCGAGCGCCATAGCTGGCCATCCATACAGAAATGGCGCGGCCTAGACCACCGAGACCACCTGTGATGATGTAGGTTTTGTGGGGGTTGAAACGAGAAGTCTTAGGTCGTGTCTAGATCACGATTAGATGCAGCCCTGTGGCTAAGAGGTTGAAAACACTCACCTTGATCAATTGCTGATCGTCGACATTCGTTAGTGATACGACCTGCTTTTGCTGAGTACCTTGTACAAGTAACGAGAAGGCTGACTGTAGAGAGCTAAGTTCAGCCACTGAAACCGATATGTCGACATCGATCTCCCGCTTCTCAACTAAGTCAATCGCCTGGTCAAGCAAGCTAATGTGAAAGTCAGCATTGAAAGTGTCTGCATGAATAGACTAAGTCACTTACCTTCCGAGGTCCTGTTTGCTCTCCTGATACGCATCCGTCAGATCAACAGAAGCAAACATGACATTCTTGTTAGGCGCAAGATAAACCTCATCGCCAGAAGCTTCACCAGACCCAATCTCAATATAAGTTCCACGGTTAGCGACCAAATGAGCAAAGTCTGCGTATTGACCAGACTTAGTGTTCAATACGAGCTTGTATGCTTGGAAAGTCGTGGAGCGGGAAACGCTAGAGCGGCTGGTGTTGGTGGGGTTCACGAAGATCTTGGAAGAATGGAGGCCGAGTCTGGTGAGGAGGGGCTTGTTGGTTGCGTCACTGATGGCAGCGTAGACATCGAGCTTTAGGGCTGTTGCGGTCTTGATGAGTGCGATGCCTTGGGTTGATGTTGCGTTGATGATGAGGATTTTCTACTCCTATGTTAATAACGCTGGCTGTTCGGGTGAACATGGTACATACCTGTCCTGTTGATACTCTCGCTGGTGTTGTCAAAGCGTACAAAGCAGTGACGAAGCTTGTAGGAATAGCAGCCGCATCCTATCCCAAAGTTAGCCATGCGTCATCACTGCAATGTCAGAGTTCTTCTCACCTCGAATGAAAGCCAGTCGGGTATTTTTCTACAACAATCTGAAGGTGCTAGGTACTGTGTTCTGAAAGTCCCTTGACCAATAACAGCAACACGATCTCCTGGGCTGAATGATGTGACATTGGCGCCGCATCTAGTGACAACTCCAGAACACTCACGACCGAATTCCGTTGCTGGGAGAGATCCTTGGGCGATGAGTCCGTCCTGTTACGATGTTAGATCAACCATTGAGGAAGAAGACAGATGTACTTACCCGTTCATCAAGTCCAACAGCTTTAACCTCGACAAGAAGATGCCCATCTGGGATAGCTGAGTATGCGTCATCTTGCGCCATGGTCAGACTCTCCAAGATTCCTACTTCTCCCATGACCAAGTGATGAGGAGCTTTCATCACCTCAGTTGAAGGAGCCTCCATCTTCCGAGCAGGACCATAGGCATTTTCCAGAGGAGCATCATTAACAAGTCGGCATGTCCAGAGCTGCCCGTCCTTCTCTGCAATCTCGTAGTCCAATCTGGAGATTGGGTCATCATGTGAGTAATGCGCCCGTTCCAAGGCGTGGTAGATGATGTTTGCTGTGACATCACCATCGCTGCTCAAGTCAAGAGTGTACAACTGAAGTTGACTATTTTCGCCGCGGAGGGTTCGAGCGAAACCAGTTACAAGACCTCCTGTTGTGTTTTGGGGATCGAGATATACCTTGCGAGTAACCCAGATGCATTTGATAGGCTTGGTGAGCCATGACTTCAATGCGGCCAACTGCTCTGGTTGAAGAGAAGCAAGGAAACTTCCTTCAGCCTCGTCAACAAGGATAAGCCATTCACCGGACCATTCTCGTGAGGCAAGGTCTTCAAGGGTACTAGAGGTTGTAGAAACACCACGCGTGCCGAGATACTTTTGGAAGTGATCTCGGGTGGATAAACCGCTACCGACTCCAGCAATATGTACCTTCTCCTCAGAAAGCGGCTTGGGCGGAGTGTACTCGGCTGGCTTTGCTCTAGCCATCATAACGATGGTGCTTGAGAGTTGGTTAGTGTCGCTCTTGTCGTGTTTGGCTTCGATCTCAGAAACGCCGTCGAAATCGGCAGCCAGCTCGTCGCGCCATTCATCGAGAGTAAGACCAGGTCCAGAACGGCCGGGAGATCGAGGGCGTAGCCACCAGCCAGTCAAAGGTCCCTATATAAGAGTTAGCAATGATATGTAAATGATTACGCGTTGATCTTACCCAGAGGAAGTTGGCTGAAGTCAGGTCTGCAGGTTCAAATGTTAGCTAAAACCTCAAGTGAGATGAGTGATGTTACTTGCCCTCTGACAGCTCTCCAACCAAGAGGTATCCATCATCGCGCAATAGAGATCGGATATTCTTCATGGCGAACTTCAAATCGGCAGTAGCGTGTAGAACCTAACGTAGAATTATCAGCATGTGCAGGGACTTTGACAGCATCTGACACTTACGTTGGCTGCAACGACGAGATCATACTTCTCAGTAAACCCCTGCTCAGTAATATCTTTCTCGACATCAAGAGTCTTGAACTCAATTCTATCCCACTGAGCAAACTTCTTCTTAGCCTTGTCGAAGAAACCAGCTGAAATGTCAGTGAAAGTAAAAGACTGGTAAGCATTCTTCCCTCCAGCCTTGGAGAAGCCACGTAGCAACTCAGTAGTTGCACCACCAGTTCCAGCACCAATCTCCAAGATCTTCATGTTGGGATTCTTGTGCGCCAAGAGCTCAGCGACAGAAAGGAGTTTCTGGTTCATGCTAGTTGTGAAGATACTCTCTTCGTAGAAACGGTAGAGTAAATCGTTCTCGAGCCAGACTGCTAGTGCTTCGACTTCACCGCGGAAGATCCTTGACATGTTGATGGCTAGCTGAGATACGATTGATGCATCGACGGTTTGAGAGATTCCAGAGTTGGCGACGACATTCATGATGGCGTCTTGGACTGTTGCAAAGCCGTTCTGCTGCTTGTGGCGGGCTGCTAGGCGGTCTTTGTGCAGCTCGGCTTGGTCAAGGAACCATGAATGGTAGCTTAGTAGGTGAGGAGCCAAGTCTTTGCCCTTTTCAATACCGTTCTCAACAATAAGTGGTATAAGCTCCTTGACCAAGTTCTCAAGGTTAACGAGCTTCTTCTCTGCGGGGAGACTCTTGATCTGGATAGAGTTCAGCATGGGGTCATTGCTCGAAATATCGCCAATGTCAGGCTTCCATGCAAGTCTCAACCAAGGGAGAGTAGTGTTGTCGTCACTCGTAGCCCTGTCCATCTGAAGACCTTCAACAACAAAGAAAGGTCTCGATAGCGAATCATAACACTCAACACTACCTTGGATCCTGCTAAAGCCGACAGGCGATGTGTTGGTAGTGCAAGACGCGACGTCCGTGTTCTCAGCAGGCATGCGGATCGAGATTCTCTTCATCTTGGACGGGAGGAGAAGCGTGTCAATCTCCTGGAAGTAGCCCGAGCGATTCGCCAATGCAGGGGTTTGAAGAGCTGCATCCATCATCGCCGGGTGCAGGAGATATCGCTGGCCGGGAACGGGAGACTGAGCAGTCGATTTCATGTCGATCTTGGCCGAGCAAGCTGAGAGACTTGGGCGAACGCGAACTTCATTGAGAAGTTGGAACTTGGGACCGTAGCCGTAGCCAACTCGCTCAAGAGTCTTGTAGTAGCTTTTTAATGGGACCTTGAGGGGCATGTGGTGCCAAGAGGTCCTGCGGCGAAGGGCAACATTGTCTTTGCTTGCTGGAATATAGTCAGCTTAGATCATTAACTATTTGACGTGTACCACTTACTTTCGAGGACTGCGGCTCTTCCATGACAGTGACGGATATCGACATCGCCTCGCAGTGAGGAAATAGTGAAGTCATACCATGTCTCCTCGGATCTGGCATTATCGTTATCCGGGATGAGTGTGAGGAAGAGATCGATGGGTGATTCGTCAGGAAGAATGATGGAGTTGGAAAAGACAAAGTCTTGAAGCTCGAATGAATGATTCGCCCAGTCAATCTCCTTGCTCTCTTCCTGCACTTGCATCATAGCCTCAACCACCATTGCGATGCCGGTAGTGAAGGAAAATGTCACAATACCGTTGACCTGCTACACGTTAGTCTTGCCCTGATGCGGGTGTAGTCTCTTCACTTACCTGATGGTCAACAAGCCAAGGCGCATCTTCTATAGACACCTTGTTCCTCCATGTTGGAGCTGAAGGATTCACTCCTCTGCAGCGAGATCCCAGAATCTCATGTCGCGGCGATTTCCTGAAACGCCATTCCTGACTGTTTCGCGGCTCGGTCCAAGGTGTCGAGGAATAGTCCCAGGCATAAGCGGGAAGGTTGTCTTGGACATGATTGGGGAGGCGCCCAGTCTTGCCCGTGATCTTGTTGACTTGATCCAAGTCTAACTGCTTCCCATTGAGCACAAAGTCTCCAGCGAGGTTCATCAGCTGTTGGCTTGAGTCTGCGTTTCGGAGCATCGTGGCGAAGAAGGGGAGTTGGGGTGAATCGGGCAGCGACTTGACGATCTCAGATGTTGGACGAGAGAGTAGAGAATGAGGTCCAAGTTCAACACAAAGATCAAACTTACGGTCTGATGAAGTCAAAGCCAGCGTGACTGCATCAGTGTAAAGAACAGGAGAGACGAGGTTCGCTCCCCAGTAATCAGCGTCAACCTCGGTCCCCTTCAGCTCAAGGCCAGTGACGGATGAGTACATGGGGACTCTCCCAGTCTTGGGCTGTATGGCACCCTTGAGCTGACCGACGTACTCATCCACCACAGTCTTCATGGCGCGAGTATGGTAAGCTCGAGTCACAGCAACAGCTCTGGAGACAATGCCATGAGTGCTAAGCTCGGCAGCCACATTCTTGACTCCCTCAGCAGAACCCGCAAGAGTAAGATTTTGAGGACCGTTGAAGCAAGCGATTTGCACATCGTGTCGCTCCAATGAATCTTGAAGCTCCTTAGCCTTGGGTGCGCTCCTGGTGGCCAACATAGCACCTGATGGGGCGTTCTCACACGCTATGCCTCGGTAGTAAGCCACTGTAATGGCCTCCTTGGCCGTGAGGGCGCCGCAAGCGTATGAAGCGGCTGTCTCTCCACCTGAATGGCCAACGACACCGTCTGGAAGCACACCCCAGCTTGAGAGAACGTCTGTCAGTGCGATCTGGACCGCCATGGAGAGAGGATGGGCAAGGGCAGGTGAGTCAATCTCTTCTTGAGAGAGCTCAGCAGTAAGCTTATCTGAAAGAGGGTCAGTAACCATCAAGTCGAGATGTATTGTATCTGGACGTACCTATCAACGACCAAGTTGGTGTCTTGGATGACTGAAGTTCTCGCACGACCTCCTCCAGATTGTACAAGGTATTGCGCGCAACAGGGAATGCATTGAGGAGACGTTTACCCATTTGTGACCACATAGCTCCTTGGCCTGTGAAAGTGAACAGAACTCGAGGTGAATCGCCACTTGTCGGTCCTGTACCAGACTTGAGTGCGTTGGTTTCCAGCTGCTGGATGAGGCCGTCAACAGACTGCGCAACAGCGAACGACTTCCATGGCCGAATATGGATCTGACTTCGAGCGTTCAACGCTTTGACAAGAGGACTAGTTAGGCTCTTGCACTCTTCGTGTGTCTTGAGGAACTCGAGGAGATTCTGTTCGTTTGTTTCACGAGAGGAGCGAGAAGCGCCAGATGTGAAGAGAAGGAAGAATGGGTCGTTGGTCTTCTCCCCGTCTTCATGATGGCCATTAACCCCATTGACACCATTGGCAGACCCATTTGTCAGTTGAGGCGGCTCATAGAACTCAACGACAGCATGGGCAGTCGATCCACCGATACCAAGGGAGTTGACGCTTGCTCGGCGGATGGACTTTGATGGCCAGGGCTGGGGAGCTGTTGGAACACGAACTCTCCATCCGTCAAAGTCGACTAGGAAAATAATTAGTTGGGTCCGAAACAGGTGTAGCTAGTAGATGGGACTTTACTCTTGGGGTTGGGTGTCTTGTAATTTGTGTTGGGAGGGATCTCGCCCTTTTCCAGGGCCAAGACTACCTTGATCAAACTGCTCAAACCGCTAGCAGCTTCTGAGTGCCCAACGTTTGGTTTTGTCTATTCACGTTAGTTTGCATTCTTCGCCATCAGAAGTAGACATGTTCACTCACGGAACCAACCCAAAGTGCGTCTTGGGTTTTGTGGCTCTCAGAAAAGACTGAACCAACGGCTCCCAACTCTATGCAATCACCAACAGGTGTCCCTGTTCCATGGCACTCAAAGTATCCAGTCTCACTGAAATCATTGATTCCTGCTTGGGCATAAGCTTGTAGGATGGTATCTGCTTGAGCTCGTCCAGAAGGTTCCGTGATTGCTGGAGTAGCTCCGGAGCTAAACCTGTTAGTGCATCAATCTTGTTTGGGGAGTGAGTAAACTTACCTGTTAGATGAAGTGCCCCTGATGACCGCTCGAATACTGTCTCCATCTCTGATTGCATCGCTAAGTCTCTTGACGTAGACGGCATTGGTTCCTTCACCACGTCCATATCCATTGGCGCTGGCATCGAATGTCTTGCACTGACCATCCGCAGCAATAGCGCCCAGACGCGTCAAGGACAATGCATAATCAGGGCTCAGGAAAAGATTAGATGCACCAATGACAGCACCGTCACACTCCCCAGCCTGCAGTGCTTGGCAAGCAAGATGAAGGGCCACCAGGGCACCCGAACAGGCTGTATCGATGGTAACACTGCATGAAGCGTCAGCACTGTAATCGCTCGATTTGGGAAATAACAACATGCCTGGGTCCACCGAGGTCGAGTGCATGACTGATGCGGTTTGCAAGCATAGTTCGTGTTGTTCCAATAGCGATGAATGTTGGAAGATATTCGGGGTCTTGCATGAGCATGTCGTGATAATCACTCACAAACATGGCACAATAGCAGCCAATCTTGGACTTTGAGATTGTTTCCATGGAGATATTGGCTGACTCAAGGCACTCATAGACAACCTCGAGCAACTGTTTCTGCTGAGGATCCATGGCTGTAGCAGTGTCTTTGCTGATGCCAAAGAACTTGTGATCAAACTGCTTGATGTCCCTCTTGACGAAGTGAGCACCCCTAAAGGCCTGAGCTCCCTTCTGATTAGGGTCCATAGATAGAAAGTTCTCAGCATTGAATCGATCTTTGGGTATTGCTGTGGCGGATGAACGGCCTGCTCGGACATGATCCCACAAGTCTAGTGGCTTATCGATTCCGCCTGGGAGACGACATGCCATGCTCACAATGGCAATTGGCTCTCGCCATTGTGGAATCTGGGAAGGCATTGCAAAAACAAAAGTCAAACAAACTGGGTATACTGATAGATTCGTTCCAACGTCTTGTAACTCTGGGGGAAAATTACATGAGAAAGTATGGATTGTTCATGACACCACCAGAAAGGGCACATACATATGAGTACGGCCAGAGACTGGACATGATACGCTCGCTCGGTAATCACCACATGAGAACGACCCGTCCAGTTTCCTGGTTCATTGTCTCCACTACAGCCCGCTAGGGTCCGAAGTGTTGGTTGTTAGTTCCATGAGCTACTGCCTAGCCGTTGTCGTAATATCAATCACGGGTGGCGCGCGATCTAGCTGTCACAGGTATAGTTGAGTTGCTTTACTTGGGAAATATCGCACTTTGGATGCAAGAAAAGTCCTTAAGTGTTTTCTGCGCCTCTTTTGAAGATCTGACCTGTTTCTGGAATGGTTATTACGGGGTATGATATGACGCTTGCAGTAGCCCCAACATAGCGGGTCTGAATCCTTTTAGATATGGAGACAAAGTACCCCGTTCTAGGCAAAAGGAAGAGGAAAAAAAAAAAAACTTAAACGAGATACAAATAACATCTTGGAGACCTTGCTCATGCCAGTTTTCTGTTATATAATGGCTCTGTTATGCTGGAAATAATTCTCTATAAATCAACCTGTCAACTCTTAGTCCGGCGCTAAGTTGATATCCTTGCGGGCCGTCGTGTAAAAATGCGACATCGACCCAGAGATACGGCGCGTCCCTAGCTCACCGGGGCGAATAACCCTTACCTTCCTTCATCTCTACTCTAACCGTCGCTTGATCATCGTTACGCGTGGGGATGGATGGGATGAGTGATTTAAGATAACGTGTGACAGCAAACATGTATATCTCTGTTGGTTACCCTCTGATTTTTCAAAAGGCTATTTGCTTCACCGTTTTCTTCGCCAAGACCGGTAGTTAGTACTGTGCCTCAAGAATACATTGACTCTGCAAGTTTAACACACGAAAATGGCACCAGCCGTTCAAGAACCAGCCGCGTGGTAAACCAACCTTTACGGTTCATGCTGCAGATGATGGGCTGGCTGTCAGTGCGTGATAAAACCCCCCTGTTCCAACCCGACCAATACAGTAACGCCACGCAACGTCCATCGGGAAAACCGTATGCAGGTTGGTTGCTAGCTTGAACTTCGGCATATTGCTTGTGTTCCTTCATTCTGCATATGCATTCGCATGTTTGGGCAACCCGGAGATAATTCCAGTTATGTACAGTAACTATAATATCACCACGACAAACATAAAACCGAAAGCTCTGACCAGTGAGTGACAAAGTAGATCCAGTTATTGAGGGGTAAGGTAAGCAGCAAACATCAGCAAATCCGACGCTAGTTATGCGTGGACTTTGGGAGGAACCCATTACCAACTGCGCTAATGCAATTGCAGGCTGTGTAGCGCCATGGTCTAATCTGGGTATATCATTGGAGTTGCAAGGACCCGAGGCATTTCGAGGGACGGTAGTGATCTGACTGAACGGCACAGCCGGATGAGCAATCAGTTTTGATGCCTACGGCCAACAGAAGCTACGCAAGCGTGGCGGCGGTGAAGTGGAAGCTTCGGGAGTCTATGGGAAGATTGTCGCCTGAGATTGCTAACAATTAGATAGATATAAACCACAAAGAGAGGCAAGGGCTATCTCGCTAGCCTGACATCTGACTACTCTGTGATGATTTGCAAGAAAAGACAGAGCACGCTTTGATGGTGGTTATATATTGGGGCTTTTATGACCAGTCCAAGACTGGGATGGATACGAAAACACATGATAGAACAAGAGAAATGCATAAGAAAATCTAATTATAACTGACTACTCTACGCTCCCAAGGTCAGGCATCATGATGACAAAGGCGCCTGCAGCGTTGCATAATCTTACCCTCGAGGTCAAAGCTCGCCAGCTGAGTACAGCTGTGCAAAGCGCGAGTCTGGCTGACGTAGTAATTCTTTGGGATCACCTTGCTCAACAACCTTGCCATCATCCAATACAAGAACTATATCAAACTCAACGATTGTTGCGACCTGATGCGTGACACAAAGGACAGTACTATCAGGGAACGTGTCAAATACCGTCTGGCGCAGTTGTGTTTGGATGTCATTATCGACGCTGATAACATTAGTAGTGAACTTCAAGTAGTGTCACGTGTGCAACTTACTGGCTTGTAGGCTCATCCATCAAGACAATCTTTCCTTTCTTGAGGCACGCTAATGTCATGGCGAACAGCTGGCGTTCTCCATGGGAGAAAGTGTCGCTTGATACAATCATATCTAGACCGCCTCCTTGCTCGATGGTCTGCCAGAGGCCAGTCTTCTTCAAGCCTTGGATAATCTCTTGCTCGTCTGAAATGCTGAAGAGCTTTGCATACTCTCGAACACTCACTGAGAGAATGAGAGACTCTTGCGGAAGAACAACGAAGCGGGACCGCACTTCATCCTTGGCTAGGGCTGATATGTCAACGTCGTCAACCGATATGAGACCTGAAGTGACCTGTACAAGGCCCAGTAGTGAGTTGACCAGAGTGCTTTTACCGCTGTTGGACATTTGAGTTAGCATCCATGGCTGTTTAGTTGAATATGCGCATGCAAGGGAATATACCTTCCTGTGCGGCCGCAAATGGCCATTTTCGAACCTGGCTTGATGTCCAGCGTGAGATTCGAAATAGTCGGAGGTAACGAGGTCCTAAATCGCATGTTAGTTCAAGATCTTCAGGATGACTACCAATACTCACGAGTGAGTCAGTGTGACTTGGTTGAAGCGAATCTCGCCCCTTGATGGCCACTCTGCCGCTGGCTTCGTATCAGAATCATGTTCCGACTGTGTATCTTGCGTGAAATCCCTGATACGAGCAACTGCACCTAGGGTAATCTCTAGTGAAGTCCAGAAGAATACAACACCCTTGACTGATTGTCCAAGTCCTACGATGCTAAACAGCGCAAGACCAAGACTGCCGCCACTGGTGTTCCTGAGGACAACAGCGATGCAGATAACGACCAGCGCCAGAGTCGCCACAAACAAGTCTACTGAAAGGTTGAGCGTAACCTGCGCAGACTGTAAGAAGTGGAATGGCACTTGCGATCGTTCGAGGACCTCAATGCCTCTTCGCAAGTACCATGATGCCCAGCCATATGCACGAACAGTAGCGAGCCCATCAAGAGATTCAAGAAGAAGGGATAAGACGGGTGACCTTGCCTCAATATCCATGACACGAAGTCTTCGAGATGTACGAAGATAAAACTCATGAAAGAATCCAATGACAATGGCGATAGCCAGAATTGCAAAGCCAGCGTAATGGGACTGGATCGTGACAACAATGCACTGCGCGATAAGCATCAACAAGTTCATCGTGGCACCAACAAAAGCTAGTGGTAGCTCCATATCTGTGATCTGCAGGTCCTGGCTGAACCTAGAGGCCGATGTGATTAGCGAGCGTCTGTGTATCAAGCTTGTAGCTATCGTACCTGTTCAGCGTGACTCCACTGTCTGTCTGGGAGAAGAAATCCATTCTGGCACTACGCCACCGTTAGCAACCGTGAAAAGAACCTGGATCGAGGAGCTGACATACTTTAGTGTGGTCGAGAGAATAAGATTGTGAAATAAGGCTGCAGTCCGAACTGCAATGCGTAGAAAGAGCCAGACACATGCTGAAGCGAGAGCCACCCAGGCCATCGAACCAACTCCGAAGAAGACACCGTAGAATGAGGGAAGTGTATCGATTTGATCCTGAAGACTCTTCTCTGTCCAGAGTCCGAGCCAGATTTCTATCAATAGTTAGTCACCAGTAACAGGGCTTGCAAGAGAGTCAGTGGCTTACGTGGAAATGTGACACCTATCACGAATAGCATGCAGAGGAATAGAAAGACGGCAAAGTCCATCCAGCCAATGACTCCAAAATACCACTTATACACAGCCCAATCGCCGTTGGCACCTTTCTTGAAGGCGACGTCGTTGGTGATTGCGGTATTGGGCAGTTCGTCGGAATCTTGAGCTCTAGGTTCTCGTGCCGTGGAAGCGCGATCTGATACTTGCAATACATCATGCTCAAGTTGTTCAATGTGCGGCGCAATTTCAGCATATGTTCCTTGTCGAACAACACGGCCGTCGGCATCAATGAGGATGATGTAACTAGCGAAGGGAAGGTATCTTGCTGTCCGTGTTATTAGTAATTGAAAGGTTCAAAGATGCGGCGAACTTACGTGAGCTTGTGGCAAGGATAGTCGTGGTGGGAGCGCTGCTGAGAAGACCTCGGGGTGCGAATATCTCACCAAGGATATGACGCTCGGTGTTGGTGTCGAGGCCTACAAGACAATCGTCAAGAAGAACAAGAGTAGCCTTGGAGTAAATGGCACGAGCCAGCGCCTTCGGTTGAGATCAGCACACATACTGAACCATATTTCGGGAGCTTACTCACAATTCGAACTTTCTGTCCTCCACTAACAGACTGTCCATTCAAACCACACAAATGTTTGTCCCCATCTGTCAAATCCTCAATGTCCTGATCTAGAGCACACGCATGAAGCGCCATGCGATAACGCTCTTCATAGAAAGGCAGAGCACCGACGATGTTCTCCTTGATGCTGATATTGGCGATCCAGGGTGTCTGATCACAAAAGGCAACTTGTGAGTCGTCGACAGACACGGTTCCAGAAGATGGTGCAAGGTCACCCAGCACGACACGCAGCAGTGTTGACTTTCCACTACCTGTAGGTCCAGCGATAACAGTCAATCCATGAGCTGGTACATCAAACGTGGCATCCTTGATAACTGCTTCACCGTCTTCGGTCCACTTTGCGCTAACATTTTGTAACTTGACAGCCACGTCGGTGAGGACCTTCTTCTCGCTCGTACTACGAACAGAGCTCTCGTCTGTACTGATGCTAGCATCTCTGATGGATTTCCGAGGGTCTGTCCAAGTATGCTGGTTGAGAAAACTCTCAATACGTTGGAGTGAACCGAGGCCTACCATGATAGCCATAACATGGGAAGTGCAGTCTTGGATACTTGAGCTGACGATGTTGAAGAGTGTCATGACTTGGAAGGCTGTTTGTGCGCTGAGGATCTGACCTGATGACTTGTCCGACACGGCGTTGTGCACACTGAGACCTAGCGCAGGAAGCATGGTAAGAGAGGTGAAAGCTATATTGATGATCAGCATGTGGTCAAAACGAGGATTAGATAACTCACACAAGGTCACCAGTGCAATGAGCTGAAGTCGGAATCTCTTTGACAGCCTGATCTCCGATTGTCTTTCGCCTTCAAGCATGGTCTTTATCGCTGGCGAGGCGCCCATCTGCTTGATGCTCTTAATACCCTTCAAGACCTGTACTGTCTTGTGAAGTCGCTTTTCGATAGCTTGCATCCAGTTCTTCTGGAATCTACTGGCGCGTCCAGACCAATACCCGCCAAGCAGCAAGGACCCTGTCTATTGTTAGCTCTCCGCCATAACAGTGGTATATTGACTCACCTCCGATGAGACCCAAAGTGACCAAAGCTGCAAGGCCCAGCTGTGCTTCGATCAACCAGAGTCCAATCGCAACAGATACAAAGCTCGCCCAAGCATCGTGTATCTTTCGAACCCCGAGCTGTACCCGCTCGACATCGGCAGTCATCATTGTTGTACTCGAGTCTCCTGTGTCCACGACTCGATCTAGAAGCAGTGACTGTTGGTAGATCCGCATAGATAGATCGGCACGGACGACAGTGGTAGCTCGAACAGCACTTTGCTCGTACAGCGAAGAAACGAACTAATGGTTGTTGTTAGTACCATGCCTGCTCTGGCCAGACGGAGGGACCTTACTGCAATACCATAGTAGACAATAGCATATGCCGCAATGAGTCCATCGCCTCTCTCCTTTGAGCTGTCGGTCTTTGGTTTCGAGATGTAGTCAATCGCTCGACGGACAAGGAATGGTTGGGCAAAGGTCAAGGCGAGGTAACATAAGCGGGGGAATATGGGGGCCAGAAACTCGGTGATGTGAGAGTAGAAGATCTCTTTCGCAAGTTTGATCGGTGCCTGCTTTGTCTTCGGTCCTAGAAATTGTCAGTCAACCTATACAAGTTGAAGCATAGTCAGCGGAAACATGCCTTTTTCGGTCGGCCTCAACTCGGCATTTTGCAATTTGGTGTCAAGCTTGGAGAGATGCTCAGTTTGCAATGGTGTGCGGTATCCAGCCCAGAAAATCGGCATCATTCGTAGCATAAGCGCTCGTTCAACGATACCGTTGCTTTCTTCAGGTGCGTCGCATAGCTCATGTCTGTTTGCCAAAGAGCATTTCCATAAAACCTCCGTCACCAGGGCGCAAACCTTGGTGCTTGCTAGCACCATGACAGCAATGGCAGGGTCTCTTCCATCCAACATGCGCCAAAGGGTTCGGGCTCGAGCGGCGTCCATGGGAATAGTCGATAAGAGATATAGTACCAAGATGGATGAGGTGCGTACCGCGCGCTGGTGCTCCAGAAAGGATAGACATGCTAGTATCGCGGAGCCGAGTATGCCAATACTTCCCGCGGCAATACTGGCTCTGGTTCGGGTTTCATCTCGGATCGAGAGAAGGGCGACGAGACTCGTTTGCGATCCAAGTACTAATGTCCATGCGATCTTGAGTTCATCATGTTAGATCACAATCACTCTTTTATTGCGCATAGAAGGATCGACGGAAGAGAAATTAGAACATACCAACTTCAACGGCAATATGAAACAACCCTTGAATATCACCGGCTTTCTCCAAAGTCGCGTAATTCGAAAGACAGAAATACAAATAGCAACACAAAGAGGAATAATACAAAGAATCGTCTCTTCAAACAACAAAGTGAAGTCGAAATTAGACCCGCATTCCTTGACGATGGGTCCAAAGGTGTCCTCGACATGGAGGAGACAATTGGGAGGCGGCATTCTTCGGAATTCGGATTTTGATTCGATCAGAAACAAAAGAATGATCAACCCTCTGCAAAAATCAAGGGACGATCAGAGATCTAATCGAATGGCTTGTTGGTAGAATGGGCTACCATTCCAATTGAAGGATCAGGATCAGGAGCTGGGGTGTCGCTCGGAGGAATAATCAGCCCGATCGGATGGTAGGAACAACGAACTTTAATACGGGATCTGCTGACCTACGGTGCCTTTTGTACAACGTGAAAAGCCGCTTACTTAAATTAACAGTCTTTGAAGATGACCTGCATAGTTAAAGGATCTTTTCAAAATGATATACTTTCAAGTTGAAGGATTATCTTGGGCCTGACTAGCGGCTCGATGATTATCCTGGTGATGATGATCCCTTCCGGAATACGAGACTGATAGCCGGACATGGAGTAAAGAGGAGTTCTTACAGGTTTTGGGACGCTATCTGGCAACGTGTAGCTTGAGGGAATTGGTCATTCAGGCCTTTGGACGTATAAAGGATTTGGTCATAGCTCCCAAGACTGGCATTGACAGGACACACGGATACAAACAAGGAAGCTGGGACTGTCTAAGAGCTACATGTTACTTCAACAGCAGAATATAGTTAAGTCTAATATCTAACAGCAATAGAGCCAATGGTAGAGTTGCTTGTTGGGTTAGTGACAAGTGAATCCTTACTGTTGAATGTTTTTACCATTCGCGGTAACTGTTGCTTCCCTTGTATATCTTTAGGTTTTGAAACTACAAGACAAAACTGGGTTTATCTTTCGGAAAGGTTAGAAGTAATATTGTCTTCCTTTAATTAATTCATTGTTCTTTATGTTTATGCTCACATCCCCTCAGTTGATGTTTCCCAAGTCGAAAGTGATAAGATAAGATACGGTTGACAGGATAAGATAAGATAGGATTTAACACGGGGGTGGCAAACCCTACGTCGCCTCTCAATTATTGTGGCGTTACTCAGCTGTTCACCAACCCCTCGAGAGCATCGCATCAGTCGAGTTTTACTCACGATTCAACAATCATCAAAAACGACAATGGATACTCCATCGTCAATAAGCCTCAGACCAATCCTCCCTCGTCCAACAACAATACCAGACGCGACTCCATTACCAAGATCAACCAGCGACTTGGCAATACCCCGCAAAACCAAGGTCATCTCTGCTTGCCAAGCCTGCAAGCTGAAAAAGATAAAATGCGATGGTGATCGACCTGAATGTGGGCCTTGTATATCAAAAGGTCGAGATTGCGAGTATCCTGTTCAAGCGAACCGTTCAGAAATTCTCATACGGCAACAGCAAGCTTTACAAGAGAATGTTGAGTCATTCGCGGCCCTGTATCGGTATTTGCAAGAACGGCCTGCCAACGAAGCCAATAGTCTTTTTGAACGAATTCGCGATGGTTTCGGTATTGAAGCCGCCCTTGAGTTTGTGAAAAGTGAGGGCAGTAGTTCTGCTTTAGCTGGTGACGATCCGCCGAGTGCGAGAGTGAAATTGAGTCAGCAGATTCACGACTGCAATCTACTCTTTGAGAACGAGCTTTTATCAACCGAGACTTCTGAGGTTGCTGTTCAAGCTTTGCGCGATGGCGTGGATTGTTATTTCTTGTACCTGGGTACCATTTTTCCCATTTACACGCGAAGGGAAGCTGATTCCATCATTGACACTTTTCTTGCGAGTCAAGAAGCAAAAGCAGATCAGATCATCAGCAGGAAGATTGCATATGGAGAGCTACTAGCAATCTGTGCCCTGGGCTTCCAATATGATCGTCAGACTTTGCCAAATGGCAATGCATCTATTTGCACGCCATTTTATCAGAAAGCTCGGTTGTTTCTTGATTATGCCGTGGAGAAGGCTCCTCTGCGCGCAATGAAGATATGCTGCTGCTTGGGAATATACAATGTCATCGCCAAGTCATCATTGGCAATATCTTATACAGGTTGGTCTGCCATGTTCTTGTTGATATCTTACTACTAACCGAGTATCCTTGTAGATTGGGGTATTCTTCTAGGATCCTCAAGCGGACTAGGTGTTGGGAAGAGGCCCCCCGGTCTTTCAGAACAGGACTTTAACGGATATATCAAGACTTTTACTGCACTCACCACAGTACGAAGTTGGGTAACGGCTACGCTTGGGCATATCCCTAGCCCAGAGGTTTCCAGGTGTATTCATGTAAGTTGACTCCCGCGCGCATGAAGTGCTTCCTTGCTGATGGTCTGCCTGTCAGGAAACAAGGGAGCAGATAGACAATACCGGCGCTCTTGACTCCGCGGCAGAGGACCCTGTTATCGGCATACTTCAGCAGAAGATGGCTCAAATCACAGTCCTCAAAGCCAACATCCTCCGAACAGTAGCATGTTTCAGGGTTTTATCACCAGCTACACTGAGACAGATGCACCAAGATCTCGAGTTATGGCGATCCAGTCTGCCTGTCTACATGCGTCTCGAGGCTTTGGTCCATCCGCCAGAGATTTCTGCTGACCAGCGTCGGGTCACGTTCTACATGCACCTCTTTTACATGTCTGCTCTCATTCTCAAGACCAGGGCCCTGCTTGCTACTCGGAAGGATATAGCGGCATGTACCTGGGATCCGGAAGCCATCGCTGCTATCTTCGAGGGTATACAGGGAGCCCGCGGTTCAGCTCGGCTTTTGGCGCAGATTTACGAGGAGAAAGCCGTGGTGAAGAACTGCTGGTTAACTATGTAAGACGCCATCTCCTACATCTCATACTTTAGACCTTGAACCAAGCTAACGTAATATCAGATATCAATCCTACGTCACCTTCCTGATGCTGAACTTCACTGCGATCAAAAGCTTCCTTGTTGGTGGCACCGCGGCATTTAGGCAGCAAGACGTCATCCTTTCAAGCACGTGTATCGATATTCTTGCATTATGTGCCACTAAGGACAGGATAGCGTGCTCCTTTTACACTCGACTAACGAAATACCGGGATACAATAAAAGAGCAACTAGCAGAATACCCAGAAAACACACCAGAGGATTCTTTCTCGTACGAGGATGGGTCATTCGATGACGACTCATATCTATTTATCGAGTCAAGTGGCAATACCAAACTTCATCAGTTGATGTATGAACTACGGGAGTTGCTGTGCTATCCCTTGACACTTCTCAAGGGAAGTTCGGAGGCTAACATGCCGTACCCTACTATTGTTGAAGCATCTGTTAACGCCGACATCAACTTTGCCCATCACCTCGCCTCACCGTTCAATATGGCTGAAGATGAGGTCCCGATTGGCTTGTTCCCACCTGAGGATAGTCTCAAGGAGAGTCAAAACCGTAGAACCGAGACCGAGGGCTACGTAAGTGGCTCTGTGCCTTTTGGATGGGACGTTTCAGCCTGGAGAGGAGACCCAGGAGTTGGGGACTCGAATATTTCTTAAGCTATCAAACCATAATGCTTTCTTGCTCCACCTTTGTATTCACGTCATTGTTTCACAATGATGTTCTGCAAAGTATCTATCACAGTCTGAATCTCCTCACCTAATAATAGTTAGCAGTGCAAACGTCACATTTCCGCGGGACTTACGAGTATTATAGTGTGCCATGCTGACTCGAACAACGCCATCAGTAGTATCCAGATCGAGAACTTCCTTCACCAGGCGATGGGAGTAAAAGTGGCCATGCTTCAACCCGAGATTCGAGTTTGCTTCAATAGCTGCTATGACACTTCGAGAGTTCCAGCCGTCGATGGTGAAGCTAACAATAGGCAGCCGCTTGCTGGGGTCCGAACTCGGTTCTCCGTAAATCGTGGCGTCTTCTCGTTTGGTCAGATAATCGAGGAGCAAGGTCTGAATCTCCGTCTCTTGTTGAATACTCTTCTCCCAGCTTTCAGCAAGTAAGTGGTCGACCACAACAGATATACTCGCTATCAACTCGTAGCTCCCAGCGGAAAATCCAGCCTTGTCCGACAGACTGTCAGCCGGGTTGAAGTAGTGACCCAAAGGACGAAGCTGTTTCTGAGCCTCGCGACTGCCGTAGAGCATTGCAATGTGAGGGCCAAAGACTTTATACCACGAGAGGCAGTAGAAGTCAACTCCAAGATCCTTGACGTCAAGGGGTCGGTGAGGGGCATAAGCTACTCCATCGACACAAACAAAAACATTCGGGTACTCATGAGCAGCTGCAGAGATGGCCCTGATGTCGTGGATTGATCCAAGCAGGTTGGTACAGTGAGTCAAGGCAAGGAATCTCGTCCTGTCGGATAAGAGCGTTTTTAGACTCTCAGCTGTGAGCTTGGGGTTGTTGCCTTGACCTTCTGGGGTCCACCATTTGATGTTGAGTCCTTGTCGCTCAGCTAGGTCTAGCCATGGTGCGATGTTTGCTTCGTGGTCGAGAGTTGATACGATGATCTCGTCGCCTTGAGCAAAGGTGAGGGCCAGTGCGAGGTTGCGCAGCAGTTGGGTTGAAGAAGCACCGTAGACTAGTTTCTCCGTAAGTTGCATGTCCTGTAATCGCCGTGCAGGATGTTTAGAGTACCAATTTCATCAGGCAGTGCATTGATGTATCGTGCAGCTGCTTCGTAGCCTTTGTCCACTTTTGTCGCCGAGAGTTTGCCTACGCCATACGAGGCGCCCAACTGCACATTTGAGGTAATGAGGTAGTCTCGTATCCTGTAACAGGAGTCAGGACAGATTTAGCTTCGCTACTATCGCAGCACAACCCACGAGTCAGCTGCGGCCCCCAGAATTTGACTTCCACCCGCGTTGTCGAGAAAGACTTGGTCTTGCTGAAGAGCTGGGAACTTTGCCCGAAGCGCCTTGATGTCAAGCTGTGATTGAGACATCTTCAGATTGATGCGACGGTACTCTCCTTCAGAGCACAATTGTAATTGAGGCCAGGTTGAAGCTTTGGGAAGATAAGATGGAGCGGGGTAGACTATCTCGGCCCCGGTAATTATGATGCAATTATTCGGAGGAAATAATGCAAGCAAAAGAGGAAGGTAAGACAAAAGAAGCAGCTAGTATCAATAAAGAATATTAAAAATGCAAAATGCAGCTGTTCGGTAGAGAGACAGCCAACGGGAAGCCATAAGAATGCAACACCTTCAGCTGCAAAAAAGCCCAGAGATCAACCACATTATGAAAGGTTTCAGAGTATGGTACCATGATACTCCTTGTAATTTCACAAATAGAAATAAGCTGAAGTCAAACACATCATGCACAAAGCGAAAGCAAAAGGAATTAGGCATTGAGCTGTATCCTCGCTGAGCTACCCATCGTCTCACCGGTGAAGTCGGCTTCAAACAAATGACAGTGAGACATTGATCGCACAGTCAATCAGTGGAAGCTTTTCGAGCCTCGTATCACAGCATGTTGCTGCGTCTCATCATTCTCGGTAAGTAGCTACCACGTTCACTGTGAACAAAGCATCACTATCCCAGAGGTAGATTCACGGGCCACTTGGTGTCTTGATTCAGCTCCCTTGGCCCTGTGAATGCGAATCTCTTGACTGCAATGTAGATATAAGCTCGAGTTTTGAACGGGGGAATGGGAACCTCAGATCAACCATCTTCACACAACCCGAACAAAACCAACGAGAACATCACGACTACCTTTTACCAGCTTTTCACCACGCTAGAACCAGCAGATTAAACAGCTCCTCTGCAAATCAATCTCAATCACTTCCATTGTGCCATTGGCCAGTAAACATTCACAAAGCAACTAAGGTATAAATTAAAGCGATTACAAAGTAAGTCCCAACACCTACATACTCCAAGTCAACCAAACCCAGCCCATATAACACCTTTAAACACTAGCTAACCTACAGAGTCTCCGTTCAAGATGTGTCAATGGACAAAACGAATCGTCAAGTGCAAAAAGTGCGGGTATGAACTTGACGCAGAAAACTCTCATGCAAAATGTGAGAGCATGGTGAAAAAGGGGAAGTGCAGCGGAGAGAAGCCAGAAATAAAATATGAATCGGAGAGGGATACGGATGCCTGCCCCGAATGCACAAAGCCTAAACCTTATGCTGCAACTGCAGCTTGAACCAGGATGGCAAGGACCAGTAGGGGGAAGCTTTTGCGTCGTATGGTAGCTTAGCCCAGGCAGCAAAGAGTCCAAGCACTACAGCTACATCATCACATGAGAAAGATAGCTGTACCAAATATAACGTGATGCATCACTAAACTGAGATAAGCGCCTAGACAAGCTTCCAGCCACATGACTTAATCGTAGATATGCCCAAGTTGTCAAAAGGTATAATTGCCATGATTGGTCCGCTTAGCTACTAGTCAGCCAAGCTACCTTATTATATAAGGCGACTGGCACCTCCTCCTTTTACCATAGATATCAAGGTTCTTTAAACCCTCTATTATGTGCCCCTCTGCTGTGCGTGCCACACAAGTACAAGTCAGGGATGTTCAGCTCTCCAAGACAGGGATATGGAATTCCAGCATTTACAGACCTTAAATAGCTGCACAAAGGTCAGCGTGACGCAGTGTGACCTTTTTCTAAGTAACAACCCTGAATAGCATTTCAGATGCGTAGGTATATGTCACATAGCCTGAAAGGACTCACAGATCTCTGGGCTTGTGATTATCGCCTCGTTCCTTGCTGTGGATGGTAAGACATGATTTCCTCCATGGCATGCCTGCGTTATTCACCTCCTTGGCGTACGATGACTGATTCAGTACCTGATGATGCGGATTCTCTTTGCCAAGGCAATCGTTCACGACGACCACTGATGTGATAACATGTGTACTTAAGGTAGACTACAGATCCGACATTATGGCTACCACATTCTCCCCAAATCACCTTCCAAGCAACGTGATACTCGCACTACTCTACAACTCCACTGAGCAACCCTTCTGACAGCAAACATGTGCACATCTAACGTCAAAATCTCCAAGTGCAAAACATGTTACCGAGAAATTAAGAGGAAACCCGGCAGAACTAAACATTGCAAGGGCTGTAAGGACGGGACTGGTTGCACAGGGATGAATCGCCCAGAGACCTATCGGTGGCGCAACAAGAGACATTGCAGTCATTGCGCCGACTACCACGAGAGCTGTGACCCTGGAGGATATTTGCTCGTATGCTTGTTTGGCATTTGTGCTGGATGTTAAAGCTTCTATTTATCCTCAAGTTTACATGATCAACCGCATAACCTTATCACGGTGAATCATAAGATAAAGTTTCCCTTCTCACATGTCTTATTCAAGAGCCTCCTTGGCGCAAGATGACTGATTCAGTACATTGAAATGGTGATTCGCTATGTCTAAAGCAACATTCTCACACATTCACACGGCCATTGGCGGGGCGGTTTGAGTACTTAAGAGAACCATGGACCTAGCACTACGGTCTCTTCATTCTCCCAAGACATCAATTTCCAAGCAACCCAACACTCACACTACTACACACTCCACTAGACTATACTTCCAACAGCAAACATGTGCACAGTTGACGTCGAGGTCAAGAAGTGCGGGACTTGCTTCTATGTGATTAGGAAGACACACGCCGCGCCTAAGCCTTGCAAGAGCTACAAGGATGGGAAAGGATGTAGCGGGATGAGTTACCCAGAGACTTACAAGTGGCTGAAAAAGAGCCACTGCCCTGAATTCAAGAAGAAGGATAAGAAGTAAAAGGAAACAGGTTGGCGGATCGAACCAAGGGGTAGGATACTGCGCGTTGGCTCTCAGCCAGCAGAATAAATACCGTTATTGAACCACATCTGGATTATCTATGCGAAAGTCGCTGTGTCGTAATGTAACAGATCTCCAAGTAACACCACTGAAGACTACCATCCACAACCCCTCTTTCGGCATAACCCCTCTTTCGGCAAGCAAAATAAAAAAAGCTTCACCAAAACTCATCAACTTCACTTACACAAATATTGGCCAAAATAAATAGCTACTTGGAGGACAATGCCTTTGCTGATTATAGAAATGATTGGAGTTAACGATTGTAGCCCTCTAAGGCTGTGCGGGGTACGCGATGTATGCATACCGTGATATGGAAATAGTGTTAATTCGATCATCAAGTTCTTCACCGCTCTTTTCTGTGTTTTTTGGCCTTTATCTGCGACAACATATGAAAATGCCTAGGTCAAGACTTCGATGGAAATACACAGAGGAAGATATGGCAGAGGCCATATTGGATGTTACTGATAATGGTTTTTCACCTCCTCAAGCCGCTCAGAGACGGGGAGTGCCTCGGAGCACTCTAATCGACAGACTTAACGGCCGCGGGGCCGTGAAAGAGCAGGTCCACCCTTATCGACGCTTGTCCAAGAGCCAAGAGGATAGGCTCGCTTTCTGGATACTCCGTCAGGAGTCTTTGGGCTATGCTCCGTCCCACAGTCAGATCCGCGCTTGCGTCATGGGCCTGCTGAGACAGCAGGGCGAACATCCCGACTTAGGACGCAACTGGGTGAACAAGTTTATCAATCGCCGTGCAGACCTAAAGACCAAGATGGGCAGACGTCAAGAAGCCAAGAGGTTCGACTCTTTCACACCTAGAGCGGTTCATTGGTACTTTGATATCAGGGAGGGCCAATATGGTTGGATCAAGCCTGAAAACACCGTCAACGTTGATGAGGGGGGTATTATGACTGGTTTCGGCAAGCATTCACCTCTATTCCCTGTCAATGCTTGAGTTTTGGCCGACTAACCCTCTGGGTTCAGGTCTAGATAGCCTGGTCGTTGGAAGCGCGGACCCGAAGCGCAAGGCGTTTCTCAAGGGACCACAAACTCGGAATTGGACTTCATTCATCGAAGCTATCACCGCTGACGGCCGCGCTTTAGTTCCTGGCATAATATTCAAGGGGAAACAACTCCAGAAACAGTGGTTTCTTGATGAGTTCAAGCAGATAGCAGACTGGTATTATATAACATCGCCCAACGGGTGGACTGATGACCACATAGGCATTGAATGGCTTGAAAGAGTTTATCTGCCCCAGACTACGCCTGCCGACGACTCTGATGCGAGACTGATCATTTTAGATGGTCATGGAAGCCATGCAACAGTATGTTCACTATTTTCCCCACCTCAAGATCAGTGCTGAGTGATGGAAGGATGAATGGATGGCCACGTGCTTTTTGAACAACGTTTATTGCTGCTATCTACCAGCACACTGCTCTCATGGACTCCAGCCACTGGACAATGGAGTATTTAATGCGTCGAAGGCTGCATATCGACGAGAGTTGGAAAAGTTCGCTTCGTTGACTGATTCCGCTCCAATGGACAAGGTCAATTTCATCAGGGCCTACGCCAAGGCTCGCCGAGTTGGAATGACCAAGAAGAACATACTGTCTGGCTGGAGGGTCACTGGGAACTGGCCAATTTCACGTGCGAAAGCGTTACGGCACCCTGAAATCCAACAAGATGGGCCAAACGGCAACCCAAGAGTGACTCCTGAACCCAGGCCTTATCTTGGCTCGGACGATACGCCACAGACGAGCCGTCAAATTCGTGACCTTGGGTTGAACAAAACACCAAAGACGCGGAGACGGTATAACGTGATAGCCAAGGGCTTTGAAGCTCAACAGCAGACAGTAGCGGCGCATACGCAGAGGATTGCCAGCCTAGAGGAAGAATTGGCTCGGCTGAAAAGAGGGAAGAAGAGGAAGGCGGTGCCGAATCCTAACAAACGTTTTATGACTCTTGGAGAGACTCTAGCTAGTAAAGAGTGCATACCAGAAGGGGCGACTCGTTATATGCCTGTTGGGGTGGAATTTGTCTCTTCAAGCGAGCAAGAGTCAGAATCGGAGGCTGGTTCTGTCATCGAAGTCAGAGAGGAAAACATACCCCACCAACCACCCAGGCGGTCGCGGCGGGTGGCGAAAAAAACCAGAGTACAATAGATAAACCCTATTTATGATTTATGAAACGAAAAATTTCACGGATTTCTATCAATTCGGTCAAGTTCTGTGTAAGTGAAGTTGTTGATTTTTGGTGGTGGCTTTTTTATTTTGCTTGCCGAAAGAGGGGTTATGCCGAAAGAGGGGTTGTGGATGGTATTTCAGGTGTTGCAGACATGCACCACATAACCTGAGCCGACTCTCAAGTCTCTTCAGTTGTGAATAGCTCATGTGAGAAAGCTTAGACCGCTACTTGTGCTGAATAAACAATTCTTCAGCGCGAGACAGTTGGATCAATACCGAGAAGTGCATCTCACAAGTGTGCAGAAAGAAGCACCTCATACATTCACCACGACACTGCTGGCAGGGCAGTCAAGGTATTTAGAGGAAGAGCACCACTCCGAGCCACCACTTTCCCATGCCATCAGTTCCCCAATACCTGGTTATTTAGGCCATTATCGAGCTCAAGCTCAAAAGTCTCTTAACGTGTACCGTTCCGGGGACATTGCAAAACCTGCGGCAACGAAATCACGAGAACAATGCATGTTCAGTCATGCCAGAGATATCTAGAACGAGGGCCCGCTGCCTGCAACAAGGTAAAACATAAATTGACAGCTGGCAGATTTACCAGTGCAGCCATTGCAGGAAGGAGAAAGAGGAGGACAAATGTATTATTTGCAAGCCTCGAAGCTCAACCCCGTAGTTATCAGTCTCGTAAGGGGAAGATATATGGAAGTGAATAAGTGAGGAAGATGCTGGTTATTAGCTACACTGATGCAGTGACTCACTAATACAACCCGATTTCAAGTGTCACGTTGAGACGTTTGGCCATTTGCTTAGAACTGCGGTAAGACGAATATAATTAGTGACTGTATCCGATATCTCGACAGGAAGATTGAGGGAATGAATGAGAAGCATATTGAGATCGAATGGAAATATATCAGATGACGCTTATATCTCTGTTCTAAGATGTGTTCATCAACGATTCACTGACAGATGAGGGCTATAAATTATATCACCAGAACTTCAATTTCTCTGCCCTAAACTTCAAAAATTATACCCTTCCTAGCAACATTACAGTCTGAAACAAGCCCCATGCTGTAACCGGTCAAATTATACCTAGTGCAGCAATCTTCACCCGAGATGTGCACCACCAAACGAGACGTCATCAAGTGCCGCGTCTGCTTCTACGTTCTGACAACAACTCACCAGCCTACGATAATGTGCGAGGGCTATAAGAAGGATGGTCGCTGTACCGGGGTTCATTACCCGACTTCGGTGGAGTATACGAACAATGACCGATGTCCAACTTGTATGGCGAATAAGAAGAAGGAGAAGAAATAAGTTCATGTATATAGTAAAGCTTTATATCTCTTGGGGTAGATAAAAGCAAGCTATTGTTTTTCCTTTAGGAGTGGAGAAATACAATATGTTACACGGGTGACATACTCTTGTCTATATATTTAATGAATACATCTAACTAGTACAAAACATTTGCAGTGAGCCCAGAGACTTTCTCCTCAGTCTATATCCTTGATCCTATGTAACTGTCTTTTGAGTGACAGGCTAAACCTTTGCCATCAACTTCTTGCTGATTCTCAACCGTAAGATAACAGTCAGAACAGTAGCAATAGCTGACATCGAGCCAGCGTAGAACATGGCAGGTCTATATGCACCCAGTCCCTCATCTGCACCTCCATGTGCTTGAAGAAGGAATCCAGCAATGGGAGACCCCTGCAAGTGTTAGACCGGCTTTATCATCGATCAAGGGGAGTGATATGTGGACTTACGAAAAGATAACCAGCTACCCAGCCAACAATCACCATGCCCATAGCTGTTGATACTCTGGCAGATCCAAAGACGTTTCCAACAACAGTTGGCATCGAGGAGAAGAATCCGCCATTCATCAAACCATTGAGCACTGCGAAAACCGCCAAGGGCGCGAGTGTCGTCGATGCAGGCCAGAGGGCAAGCATAGTGAGTGAATTGCCGAGGAAGAAGGCTGCAAGTGTATTCAACGGCCCGAAAGTATCGCAGAGATATCCACTGATGATTCGACCAACGGCAGACGCAAAACTGAAGCCTGCAACAAGTCCAGCGCCAGTGCTTGTACTCAGACCCATCGATCGAGAGTACAGAGGAAGGAAATAAGGTGGAACGAGAAGAGGGAAGATACCAATGCCAGCAGCAAAGAAGAGAATAGCAAAGTTGAGTTGTCGGAAGAGTCTCCAGTCAACGATTCCGGTCTTTGCCAACGGCGTCCTCTCCTTGATCAGAAGGGCAGCTGGAAGTCCCGAAACAGCAATCAGGATACCAGTGATGCGAAAAGCCCACTCAACGCTGTGCTTCTCAATAAGCGAGTTGGTAGCGATGCTCATAATTGCACCGCCAAAGCCACCACCAGCATAGACGATACCGTTGGCCAATCCCCTCTTCTTCATAAAGTACTGCGCCGGAGCGAGGGAGAAAGACATGAAGCAACCAGCCATACCAAGGCCGAGAGGAATACCGGGGAGAAAGATCAATCCAACGAGGTGATCTGTGACGAAGCTCGCACCAATGAGAGAAAGAGCCATGAGAATGATTCCAACGGAGCTGAGTTTGCGTGTCCCGAATGTCCGTAGCATTCTTGACACGATTACTCCGACCGTAGCCATCAAAGCTGGTGATAACGAGCCACAGAAGGATAAAGCCAGAGGAGATCCGACGTTTCGTTCAACGAGGGCATTTTGATACACACCCCAGACGTAGCTGAGTCCGATAACCCACCATGCGACGACGGCGCAGGCACCGATTACAACCCAGCCGTGGCCACCGTCGGGGACAGTGCTATCAGCGATACGTGAGGCTTCAAGTGCTGGGTCATCAGACTCTGGATGGCTTGTTGAGGCATTTTCTGCGAGACCTGCTCTTGTCGGACGAAGAGTCGAGGTGGTGTTGGCTTCGTAGGTTGTGCCGTTGCCGTAGGCTTCAAGCTGAACGGATGTAGTCGTCGACATGATGTCGTCGCAGCCAAGGTATTTCAGTGTTTGGCGGAGCTATGATACCATGCGCCCTTTTCTCGATCTGATGATGTAGGAAGATATTTGGAAAGAAAGGAAGTCTGGTCGCCACGAAGATACTTATCCTTAATGTCAATTGAAGGGCGCGTGTTACATCATCAGTCGCGCCCAGAATTGCCAAGACCGCCAGAATACCTTAAATTGATCGCGTTTCCAGAAACGGGTCTGCAAAAATATTGTCTTTTTATTCTTGTCACTTGGTAATACAGAGTTACTCGTGAATGTAGCTACAGTGAGTGAGTGCGAGCACCAATTACTGCATCTTCAACTAGTCAATTGAAGCTGGTTTTGGTGCCTGGAATGAGGCGTCAAAACAAAGGCGTGGGGTCATTCATTAATTGGCTCATCTACGTATCTCACCCTTTCGCTAGTGATGCGAGATAGGCTCTTTAGCATCACCCTTTCGCTCTAAAATGCTATACTTATGCCTTGGAGCAAGCGGGGAATTTTGGCTATTGATGTGGCCATTACATATTTAATAAATTGGATCTTCCTAATTCCCTGCGCGTCCTGGCAGCATTCTAAAAAGAAATGTCAAAAAATGGCTGACATAAAGATCTCACTTATTATGGTGACGCTGGATACTCGCGTCAGACGTATCTTGTCCAGAGGGTACTGTACCCTTCACGAGTGGGTGGTAAGCGGCGCCTCTTCCCGTGCCGCAGAAGGGCGAGGAGAAAGCAGAAGGTGTTCGGGAATCCTCTTTCTCTGCCAGGCCAATCATCCGTATCAGGAGGACGTGAAAGGTGCTACGTATTTCATCGCGGTACGGCTAATGCATGCCACAGTGCCGGTGAATCTGATTGTCAGACGTGACGTTAGATTCAATTGCGTATTAGACGTTTAAACACTTAAATAATATAAAAGGTTAAGGATATAAACAAAACCTTAATCATTTACATAGAAGTTAATAATACGCCATTCTATATTATATATATAAGGGATAAACTAATTGCCCTTCTTAATGCCTGATACAATCCCTTACAATGGAAAGTCGGTTATCTTGATGTCTTAGATTCATGTCTTGGAACCCCCTCTTTGGTGCAGTATAAAGAGATCTGCTGTTCCTCCTTGGAGTCAATCCATTTCAACTTCTTAATACATAAGACAGTCTCGACAGCTCCAGATAATACCTTGCTTAGAGGTAATTTAACATGGCAACCGTTGAAAGTCCAACTTCGAGGAAGCATCCAGAACATGATCGTCTCATAAGTCTACCATCCGGCGGTTCTGCTCAAGCTCTGATTCCCTTGACACAATTGTACAACCCACCATCCCCGCACAAAGTCCACCCAAGAGCAGATTGGGTCATCGAGCAAGTTCGGCAATGGCTGTATCCGCATCTCGAGCAACTCGGCGCCGAGAAACTCATCAAGGGCATCGTCAACGAGACGGCGTCCATGTGCGCCTATCTCTACCCGAACGCTGACGACGAAGGAATCTTTCTTGCCACGGGTTTCATGACCGTTCAATTTGTCAACGACGACGTCTTCGACAGCGCTGCCATTCTTAAAGCGATTCAGGCGACTCCGACGGGACAACGTCTGGCCAGGGACCTCCAGAAGCTACGCGACACTCCACGGCGGCTGGCAGACGGTATCATATGCGCTGCGCGTATAATGCAGGATCCCCTCGCTTATAAACAGTGCCGCGGGATGATGTCGGACTTGGAGACAGATCCGTTTCTTTTGGGAGCTATCCACGAGCTTTCCATGCGCATGCATATCCGCGGTCGTCGGATTAGCGAGAAGCGCTTCGAGATATGGCTGGGCAAGTTCTGCGCAGCCATGAAGGACTTTGGCAAGTCTCATACTCTGATCTACAACGAGGCCAAGAACATGACCGTTGAAGAATACGCGGATCACAAATTACGGAACTCGGGGATGATTTACACGGTTCTCTTCGTGGAGCTAGCTATGGGTACTTTTCTCTCCGATGAACATAACGCTGTTCCGCGGATCCGTCAGATGCAGCAGCATTGCGAGAAAATTGGCTCATTACTCAATGAGATCTTCTCATTTGAGAAAGAGACATTTTCCGAGGATACGAATAATCTGCTGGCCGTGCTGATGCATACGGAGAAGATTAGTCTATACGAGGCAGCGCGACGAGTCGCTGCGATGTCGCAAAGACACGCCCAAGAGGTGAAGCGCATTCAGATTGAGATCGAAGCCAGTTATAAAGATAACAACGAAGAAGAGACTGGTCTTAGATCATACGTGGCGGACATGGACTTGTTTGGTGCAGCGTGTTGGTTCTGGCAACTTCAGGGCACGAAGCGATACTTCTCCAAGACGTCGCCATTCGTTGAACTGCGATTGGCAGACGTGAATTCGAAGGCAGAAGGTGAAGAAGCCCATTGAGATTGGCATTGTATGGCATATGACCTCCATCTCATTAAATGACATTCCGTTCAACACCGAGATGGCTACCATTATATTACAAGATACTATATGGCTTTTAAGAAGTCTCTGTTTCCTTTTTGGCCTAAAGCCTTTACTATAAAATTTCTAAGAGTAGGTTTTAACACCTAAAGTGAGTTATGAAAATAAAGGCATAGGGTTATTATCTTATAAATATAACTTAAAGAATTTTAATACCCCTCCTCTTAGAAGTAGCATTATACCAATTCTCAGAGGCAGTCATTATACCAATTCGTTCAAATTCTATATTATCATCCGTTTTCGCCCGTAACACCAGACCCCAAGACCTCTGCTTTAAGCGAATTTCCGAGAAACCTAGCTGTAGACAGGTCACTTCTGCGGCTTGGTCTCCTCTTCTGTGATACAAGTCAATATCAAGGCTGACGATAAGTTCCATATCGTTGTCACATTCAAAACCAGTGCGTAGCGTCCATTGGACTTGGTTTTGCCCAGCGAGGAGATTAGAAGCGACGAGAACAGCATCTACAGCGTAGCCCGAAATAACCAATCCATAGTTGCGAGCTGCTCTGGTTGGGTCGATAGTCCATGACTCCGGCGGGGTCCTGAGAATTGTAGCTTTCGAGACGAATCCAGATAACGGGGATAGCCTCTCGTATAACCATGTTCCTTCAATCGACGCCCAAGACCAGCTTGGAAAGTGACTATTACGAGAATGTCCCCTATCACGTTTAGACCACAGCAGAGAATTCTCCAACGTTGACGACCAGAGTCCCAAGATATAATTGCCTAGTAGCGGAGAGTTCTTATTCTGGCTGTTGTTGATCTGCTTCGCCAGCCCCATGATTGCGTTCAGTTTATCGGTGCCAAAGGTCAAGTGACGAATGAGGTACATCTCAATGAGATCGTGCCAGTATACTCCAAGATCAGTGCCGTTGGCCAAGGCATGGTAGTGCGAAACACGAAATGGTTGGATGGATTTTTCCGGTCTGCCATTCCATATGTCAGGAGGCATACCGCATTCGCACCACAGCTCGGAGGAGCACTCCCAAACAAGCTCTTCTGGTCCAAGATGCAGTATTCTCACTGGCATCAGCCTCTCTTGGAATGCCCATGCACGGGAGAATAGGGGCATAGACAACGGCGGGTTCTTTTCGAATCGTATGCTCTTCATGCTGACATGGACAGGAATCTTTGTAACCTTAACTTTTGTTGAGCCATCTGCTATGCTGAGAACTATAGGCTGGCTGGTAGATCTGGGAAAACACGTGGCAGTCGTATCAGGTACGGTATCGGCTGCAACAGTCAACAATGCGTTGCCGTAATAATTTGCCATGTTAGGCCCTTCTATCGTCCAATCCGCCATATTGTCTTGGATGATACAAAGTGCATCGATCCATACGTATTGCACTTGAAGAAGGCGTGCAATCTGTACCACATCTTGGAATAAGACTGGCAAGGCACTCCAGGCAATCCCCTTCTTGTGGCTTTCCAAGTTGCAACGGAGGGTCCGCAGTGGAAGAGAGCTACCCCAGCAGTAACTCAGAGCTATATATGGCTTTGGCACGGTAATTATGTCTCGCAAGGCAACGTCTAACGTGTTCTCGCCCAGATTTATATCGATCAAGCGCGTGGGGACTCTTTGCTGATTATCAGGAGGTTTGCATGTGTTGTGACTGGATTCACATAAGGACATCCACAACCGTATCTGGTCAATGTTTATAGTTGGTGATGCTCTACTCACAAGGTCGCTCTTGTTTGTTTCGGCGATAGTACTTGGTAACGTGCGAACTTGCCTACCTCCTTGAGGAACATGCGGTAGTGCTAGCGGGTTGTTGAGTTCCACTACGCAAGAAGGTAACCGAGCTATTACATTACAGTCAGTATTGTATTAGTTCCTTTATCTGTTACACGGTAGAGGCCATTACTGGAAGTGGCACGTCCGAAGATGGAGAAGAAAGAAAACAGAAAAGGAAACTTACCATTAGCAGGCAGCCAGTAAAAGTCAAACCATTCTCGGGGAACGCCACGAACGACATCGCTGGCTATACGCGCAATGCCAATCCTCAGCCACTGAGCGCTGTTCTCGTGAAGAGTAAAGCCAAAGGCCGTCGTGTCGTTCCATGAGCCAAATCCAGGAAACATACGGGATACACCATCCCAAATTAGTTGACAAGAGACACATCCAGACTCTCCACAAAGGCGAACTTCTGACAAAGACGGCTGCTCCGGAAGGGTTATAGTAGACAGTGGGTGCGCCAATAACCTTTGGAAAACACTGCAGGATGAGCTGATGAGTCTTGTTAGAAGCCGTCATCATTGTGTCTGTCATCCAGCCATGGCTTATGTACGGTATATTACTGATCGTGGGGGACAAGTAGAAGATTCTCACGCAGTATCAGACTGATCTTAACTGCCTAAAAAGCACGTGAAGTTAGGCAGCCATTTGGTATGATGTGGCAGCAGCTGATTGATCAGTTTTACCACTCGAATTTAATAAAGTAGGACTCTACTTCAATTTAAAGTTTCTATCTTATATTTAATTACATTGACTAAAAAGCATCATACTGCCGACGAAGCAATTAACCTCAATACCCTGAAGAGACTCGCCTAGCAATGCCTGAAAATACCTGTCCTGATTACCGTCTTGCGCATGTTACAGTTATAGATTTTCTGCGAGAATTATTTCCAAATGTCCCTGCCGCGGATTTCCAGCTCCAGGTAAATAGTTATCCTGAAGTGATGTTATATGTCGCTGCCCTTGCAAATTGTTATTATAATACTATTAAATAGACTATAAATAGCGAATATGTATTTAAAGCACCTCGATTACTTACTAGAGTAAGAATCTTTACTATGTTAAAGTAAAAAAGACTGACTTTATATTATAGAAAGAATGGGACTTACTTTATACTCAGCGAGATTAATCATGTTAAATTAGCTACTAGCTAGATATAGATAAGGCACCCTAGTGAATGATAACTCAGCTTTATTCTTCCTTTCTAATATGCTTCTCTGACACGTCACCATTCGTTGAGCTGCGACTGGTGGGCGCGAATCTAGAAGCAGAAGCTGAAAAGGCTGATTAAAATTGCCTGCTTCTCGCTCAAATGACATTATATTCTACACCAAAATTGACTACTATCATTGTATAAATACTCCATAAGTGGTTAGGGTCAATCCGTCCCACTTTCGCTTCTGTTTGACCCAGAGCGTTCGCTGCAAAAATCCTCGAAGCAGGTTTCGTTGTTTGGAGTGAGTCGTCAAAATAAAGGCGCGGGAGCGTCATCTCACTTATCTCACCCTCCATTTCACTCAAATGTCATCATATTCTCCATCACATTGGCCACCATCTGGGTATAAATTGGAAACCTTGATGAATGTCAACTCTCCTTTATTTCCCATTCCATTGCGCTCAATCCATATCACGTTTCCCTTCACTTGAACACTTCAACACTCAAACTCACTCAAATCTCATAATGACCTCATCACAAAACGACCCTACAGCTTTGACTCGAAGCTTTCACTACAAAACTTCAGCACACAGCTATGATGTGAAATGGGGTTCATTGGGTGATCCCAAATCTCCCCCTCTCATATTTGTTCACGGAACTCCCTGGTCATCTCGCGTCTGGGTCCCTTTCGCCCTCTCACTGTCACGTCAATTCCACGTGTATCTCTTCGACAGACCTGGTTTCGGCGACACGCCTGCAGAGAAAAAGTTAGATCCAACAAAGACCAGCTCAAACGCGATTGAAGAGTATGATAGTAACCTCGCGCGACAAGCAGAGGTGTTTGCTGCGCTCTTCAAATCCTGGCAAACAGACTGGACTCACGAAAAGGCTCACGTCGTAGCCCATGATAATGCCGGTCTTGTCAGTTTGCGAGGATATCTCCTCCATGACTTGCCATATGCAAGCCTGTGCCTCATCGACGTTGTCGCGATTGGACCATTCGGTCAGCCTCTCTTCAAAGTCATCGCTGAGAATCCCCAGCTCTTTGAGCAACTCCCCAATACAGCTTTTGAGGGAATTTTAGAGAGTTATATCAGCGATGCGGCATATTACGAATTGCCAAAGGAGACAATGCAGATGCTCAAAGAGCCTTGGCTTCGGGAAGGTGGAAAACGAGGCTTCATTCGCGAACTGTGCCAAGCCAACTCCAGGTCCACGGAGGAAGTGGAGGCGAGATATGGAGAGGTTGGGCCGAAGCTACCAATCAAGATTATCTGGGGAGCTGATGATAAGTGGCTCCCAGTCGAAGTCGCGCACAGATTGGGGAACTCGCTCAAGGCTAAGGAGGTTATCGTTATCGATAAGGCTGGTCATCTCAGCATGATTGACCAGGGAGCACGTATTGGAGTTGAGCTGGGCTTGTGGCTTAGTGCTGCTCCGAGCAGATAATAATGGAGACTAGCTTCACTATGTTATAATGAAGAGGATAATGTATTTCCATCTCTTATTGAGAGTATTCTAGTTATTCTTATTGAGCTGGTGTGAGGTTGTTATAAAGTGACTTGTTGTGTTCTGCATCTGGAAGAAGGACAACAATACTCAACGTCAAGAAATGGTTACAATCTCCAATAATTAGTATAACGCCATATAGAAATAAGACAGAGTGAATATAAAGCATAATGATATTTCCGTGGCAGCATTATTTCCTGTACATTGTGAACTTGATGTCGTCTCCCCCTCATCGTGATTTCTAGAACACTACCCTATACCAACTGACTCAGCGGCCTTGGCAAGATTAGGTTTAGCATCTGCTATTTTTACTGCAAGGGCGCTCCAAGTCTCGGGCTCTCGGACATTGATCGAAGGTAACCGAAACCATGTGTCGCACACGATCTGTGCTACGTAAATCTCGCACTACTCAAACAAGGCTACGGCTCCATACAACAGTCACAAAAGCTTCAAAGTGGGATTTATCGTATTGCAATAAAAGAACGAGCTCGCGAGCCATCATCCATGCTTGCCCCTTGTTCATCGTTGCAATTGTGTATCCGAAACAAACCTTACTTACGAGCTGACAGGAGGATTCATTCTGTGCCTGACTAAATGAACAGAGTCCACCAGGATCGTCAGGGCAAAGTCGATGATGCTATCAGGATGCCTCGACTCCATCAAATCATCTCAGCTCTACGGTTTGAACATGCCGATAACACGGCCCAACTCATCCGATCTACATGCTGGCATCAAGGAATCAGCTGAATTGTTCCCCATAAACAGTGACGAGTTACCCACCGGTTAATTACGCGTCAGAGCACCCGTCTCCACCGACAAGGATTGCGTTACGCAACGGTACCCAGTATTAACGGGTCAATCTTCATCTCCCCCCCTTTCGATTGCCTTATCAGTAACAGAAATGGTCAAACCAACATAGGCTCTAGCTGAAAAAAAGTTTTGCCAGGCGCAGCAGATAACACTGTCGCGTTCTGGGGTTTTATATACCCACCAGAGCCTACCATTCTCTCCCACTTACCTAAAGTTTGCTTGCGCATCTTTATTTTATTTTCGTTTTTCTCGTGGTAGGCCAACGTTGCATTCTTTTTAAAAAGTCACTCGTTCTTTGTTGCTACCTGCTACGACTTTCGCTCGTTTTAATATTAATTTATTTATTTTACTTTTCTTTACCCGCCCCACGATGTATTATTCCGCGTGGTCCAAGATCGCCCTTGCGGGTCTTTTTGCTTCGGCCACTGCTCAGACCTACAGCGAGTGCAACCCTATGAAGAAGTGTAGGTGAATAGTATCCGCTTTGTTTCTTAGCATGCACTGATTATATGCCAGCATGTGATCCTAACAAAGGTCTTGCTTCTTCATCATACTCGGTCGATTTCACGAAAGGTGCTGATGAGGACAATTGGGAGGGAACTGGCCATGGCACTGTCAAGTATACTTCTGATGGTGCTGAGTTCACTGTTGCTAAGCAGGGCGATTCACCCACCATTCAGAGCAAGTGGTACATGTTCTTCGGTCGCATGGAGGTTCACTTGAAGGCTGCGCCCGGAACTGGTATCGTCTCATCTGTTGTTCTTCTTTCCGACGTTCTCGACGAGGTCGACTGGGAGTGGCTTGGAGGTAAAGACGGAGACGTTCAGACCAATTACTACGGCAAAGGAAACGATGCAGCCGATACTCGAAGCGCTACTTTCCCAGTCACCAACGCCCAAGAGGAGTTCCACAACTATACCATTCACTGGACCAAGGATTCTTGCGAGTGGTACATCAACAACGTCGCTGTTCGTTCCCTCAAGTACGCCGATGCGCTTGGAGGAGAGAACTACCCTCAGACTCCCATGCGCGTCAAGCTTGGTATCTGGGCTGGTGGCGACCCTGACAACGCTGAAGGAACTATTGAATGGGCTGGTGGAGAGACTGATTACGCTGGGGCTCCTTACACCATGACTGTCCAGAAGATCATGATTGAGAATCTCAACCCCGCTGATAGCTACACCTACAGCGACGAGACAGGTTCCTACAAGAGCATTAAATTCGATGAGAAGGACAGTGGTAGTGCCGACGATGAGGAGTCATCAACTGCTTCCGAAACCGCCTCAAAGACATCTTCCAAGACATCCTCTTCTGAGTCGACTTTCACCACCAAGGCCACTACTGAGACTGACTCCGAGGCCTCGACAACAGCATCATCCGACGACTCTGCCGAGACTAAAAGTACTGATTTCAAGAACAACAAGGCGGAGACAACTAGCGCTGATGCAACTTCGTCCGAGAGCAGTGCTTCAGCTTCGGCTACTGATGGTTCAACTAACAGCGCTGCTGGAAACTGGCCCAAGATGTGGTTGGCTCTTGGAGCAACTTTTGCTGCTATGGTCATGATGTAAACCTGAGACTTTATTGTATATAGAGTGGCCAAGTTCTGTGCGAATTGGCTTGCGTTAAGTCTTGTCGTAAATACATACTTTGACTCTACATTGCTCTTGTGACGAATGTCGTTGACGCGTTTGTAGAACCAAACCTGCTCATTCTGTTCTGCCTCAATGATGCCATATCTACTCCGTAGCAAATGCGACATGACTTTGTGCGCCATATCAATGAGCTTGACGCCTGGCTACCAACGCATAGAGGCGCCATTAGCGGCCACTTCCTGAGCAGATACGTTAATTACAAACGCCTAGATCGAACTGAACGTACACTCGAGTGAGATAATTGGCGATCTCTAAAATACAGAACTCAATCATGACCCTATTTTGTAGCCAGTAAATAAACCATCCATTGCTTCAACTACATAACTACTTGCTGGCCATAAGGTTAAACTTTAGGTTGCTAACACAGGTGATGAGGACACGATGCATCCATTGCTTCATATCTCGAGTACACTTTCCATCTTGTTGCTGCCGGCCTTCGAGTATTATAAAGTCATGTGCACATTTCTGATAGCATTGGAAATGCAAGTTCAGATCAGGGCTCGAAAACTGAACCCTTTCCTTCAAAGTGACCACCTGGTCCCGAAAGACTTCATGCGCTCCAACAGTCACGTAAAGCTGGCTTAAGACAGATGCCATTCGACTAAACAGGACTTGTCCCTGTCTAGTGGAAATGCTGAGCTAGTAGGCAACGGTCATCACTATACCAGCATATAATAGACGTAGAGCTTGCTTGAGCTTCTCCCACTTTGAGAATGGAAGAGTCATGGCTTGTGGAAATATGGAATTACAGAGATTGGCCGAGTTAACGGTTAAATACGCTTCCAGCCTCAGGTTTCAGCTGTAAGTTGAAATGGCATCACTGTGTTGAGGAACATGGTCTAGTATTTGTTACACTCCAGGCATCTCAAACTGAGGAAATCCCCGTGGGGTACTGGGGCCCCAGAATCCTGACCTCGGCATGAGCTTGGTTTTGACTTGATCATCTTTAGTTAACGGGCCTTACGGAATGGAAGCTCGAGTTGCCCCAACTAACATCAAGCCTAATTACGGAATCGTGCCGTCGGCAATAACGGAAGCACTCCGCATTTACTCTGGCTTTTAATTATTGACTTGGAGCCTGTAAATCTGAACAGGCGGTCTATTCGTCGACGCTTTGGGACTAGCTTCCGAAGATCTGTGGAGGGAATTGGTATCTAACAGGAGCTGAATTACTTGAAAACATCATGGTCATGATCCTGGAAATGGCTTCAATCCGGTACAAATATCAACGTGGCTGTTAATTAAAACGAAGGTGGATGAGAGCAACTGAGTTGTCGCATTTCCTTACAGAATTCCCTGACATTTTATCTGGGAAAATAGCATTTATACTTAACCATGCGAGGACGGGTCTATTCCGGCTCTTGCAGATCCAGGTACTTCGGAATGCGGAATGACTCCAGCCATAAACTAACTATATTAGTGTCTAATAAACACGAATAATGAGGGGTAAACCTGGGGTTAGCCTTTACCCCAGATTGGCATGTGATGTAGCCTGGTCACCGAGGAGCTTAAAGATGTTTGTCGCCTTTCCTGGGGCTTGTAAGTGTCAGACCTTCGCATTTCATCCATCCTAGAGGCAGAGTAACACACATACTCCCCACAATGACGAACCGTACTACCATTGGCCTCGCAAAAGGTCCCAGCTCAGGGCCTCTGACAGACGCACAATGGCAGGTTTTGATGGCTATTATGGACACTGTCATTGCGCCTTGTCCTGAAAGCACGATAACTGCTGGCCAAACAAATACTCTACTCCAGAATTGTGATGAATCTACACTCAAGGCCTTTCTTGACGAAACGCCTTCCAAAATGCCACTGTTCCAAGAAATCCTGAAGCGTCTGTTGGCCAATCTCCATGCCGATAAATTGTCTGCGATTGGCACAATATGCTCCCTTCTCGGGTAAGTCAACTCTACTTCTAACTTGCCTGCAACATGGTTTGTTAATATTGTGATATGATAGGAATCGAGCTGGTGTCCTCCCTCTCACTGGGTACTTCACATTATTTTGTGATCTGTCTATCCAAGATCGGACGTTAGTGCTGAATTCTTGGCGAACGAGCTCTCTAGCTACCTTGCGTGTACTCTTCAAACAACTCTCGATCATTGGCAAGCATGTCTATCTCCGATCAAGTTCCCTTTTCAACCAAGTCGTTGGCTTCCCATCCACTCCAGTTGGATGGCATCCAGTCGAATCGTACCCCTTCGAGTTCATGCAGTTCAACAACTCGGATACGCATGTTCAACTCGATACAGATGTTGTTATTGTGGGCTCAGGATGTGGTGCAGGAGTCGTCGCAAGAACTATTGCCATGGCAGGCTATCGTGTCTTGGTCGTGGATAAAGGACATCACTTCGAAACCTCCTCGCTGCCCCTTGATCAAAGTGCAGGATATTTCCACCTTTTCGAACAGGGAGGCTTAGTATCTTCTGAAGATGGATCTATCTCTACACTTGCAGGGTCATGCTTTGGTGGAGGCGGAACAGTCAACTGGAGTGCTTGCCTACAGCTCCAGAACACAGTGCGTGATGAATGGGCAGACGACAAGGGTCTTGGCTTCTTCAAATCAGCCAAGTTCCAAGACCATCTTGACTCGGTCTGTGAGCGCATGGGCGTCAGCAACGAGCCTATCAATCACAATCACGGCAACTCTGTTTTGCTGGAGGGTGGGCGCAGACTTGGGTACAGCGCTAAGCAGGTACCCCAGAACACGGGTCATGGCGAGCATCAGGACGGATACTGCTCTATGGGTTGCTGGATGGGTCAGAAGCAAGGCCCAGTGAATGGTTGGTTACCAGATGCAGCCAAGTGCGGAGCAAAGTTCATATTAGGCTTTCACGTTGACAAGGTTCTTTTCCAAAATAAGAGTGGTAAGAAAGTCGCATATGGCGTGACTGGCACTTGGAGACCAAGAGACGGCTCGGATACTTCCACCAGATTGATAACAATCAAGGCCAAGAAGGTTGTAGTTTCAGCTGGCAGTCTGTGTAGTCCCATCATCTTGAAGAACAGTGGGCTCAATGTAAACAACAGAGGCTCTCTTTTGACTGCTGAATTGCGATTTGCTAATACGCCAGTGTAGAACAAGCATATTGGTCGCAACCTCCATTTACATCCAACATCATTTGTGTCAGCAATCTTTGAACAGGAGACACGGCCATGGGAAGGTATGTCACTGCTTTCTTGAATTCATTACTCTAGCAGCGTTCACTTATTAACACATGGTAGGCGGAATTCTCACCTCCGTGGTATCGAGCTTCGACAACCTTGACGGACATGGCCATGGCGTGAGGCTTGAGCGCCCCGCGATGCTGGTAAGTCTCTCCAGTATTTGCAACAACAAACTTTCAAAGCAAAACTGACCCAGTGATAGCCTTCCATGTGTCTTACATGGCTAAACTGGATATCAGGGCCTGACTATAAAGCTCTCATATCCAAGTACAGGCACATGGAAGCGTACATTGCTATTACTCGAGATCGTGACAGCGGCCACGTCACAGCAGACCCTATAAATGGCACACCTCGTTTGGTTTATACTCCCTCCAAATTCGACGCGAGTTCCAATTTGAAAGGCATGCTTGCCTTGGCAAAGATCCTCTATACCCAAGGTGCCTTGGAGATACACCCTGTCCTGCCCGGTCTTGAACCATTTATACGTGAGCAAGAGAGTTTGTCGAATGGTGCCCACAGCCCCTCAGAGGCCACAGATCTGAAGTTTTCGCAGTGGCTGAAGAAAATGGAAGTTCATGGGAACAAGACACCAGATACACCTTATGGCTCTGCTCATCAGATGAGCACGTGTCGAATGAGCACCAGAGAAGCCGATGGAGTTGTGGATGAGTTTGGAAGGGTTTGGGGCTGTGAGAATTTGATTGTTGCAGATGCAAGTGTCTTTCCTAGTGCGAGTGGTGTTAACCCGATGGTCACTACCATGGCGATCTGTGAACACATTGGCTTGGCCATGTCAAAAGAGTTGGCTCGGGATACTCGGGAGCGCCCTAGGTTGTAGTTAACCGATATCTTTACGTGAGATACTTGCTGTCTAATGGTACATAGCGTTAGTTCTGCTCAGAAATACAATGCTGAATCTTACTATCATGAATGCATTGCAGAAAGTGAACAATCACGAACAACGAAGTTGGCCATTTGTAACAGCAACTATGTATCTATTTCTCTAGAACTACCCCCCCAAATTCGCTGCCTCCCAATATGGGAAGCCCATCGTATCAGAGTCAAACGGGAAAGATGTAGTTAAAGCATCTTGGAGAGATAAATCTCCCTCCAGGAGTGTATCCAATAATTCATGCACTGGGTTCTGTTCTGGGTGTTCATTTGAACCATGGTCTTCCACCTCGCGACGTTAGTTCCAGTAAAGGTTTAAGCAAGTCTTCCACTGACCTTCTTGCCTCATCGCGATAGTCTGGTGCATCTTCAAGAGTAGATCGAAGGATTTTCGAATAGACAGGCTAAAGGAAGAGAGCGCCTCAAGAACTTCGTGGCATTTCTCCCATGACTCTACCACTCCTGCCTGATCTAAAGTAGCCCACAGCGAGGGGCATAGACGGCATGTCATGAGCACAAGGCTAGCGGTGCAGGCATCTACAGCGTCGGTTAGCCAATGCGTACAGGTGAAGAAGGCATAATTACATAGACTATTCCACCACCAAGCTTCAGTTGTGTCTGTACGGAAGGTATCATGAACTAGATTGATTAGTCGAATCGCAGAATTTACGCATGTTCTGGCTCCGTCTCGCTTGAACGATGAATGCAAGCCTTCATCCGCATCTTCTGAGGCATCAGAAGCTAGCAGTTGAGTTAAGATTGGCCGATAAAGCATGACACGTAGGTATATAAAGCTAATGTGAGTCAGTAAGTGCATTTCATTTAAAGCTTCATAGTACCAGAGATCTTACCGTGCGTGGAGCACATTTCTTTGAATGGCGAGGATCTTAGCATCCTCCGGCAAGATGGACTCCATAGTCAGGGGTTTGTTCCACGAGAGAGAGCTGGGAACACTCAGCTCGAAGGTTTGAAGCCGCCTATGCAGCTCAACGAAGATATCCATGCTCTGACAGGCGGTGTCCATATGAGAAATAAGACTCTGGCCGTCGTCAGGGACCCTGCATTGCCAGGGCTTGTACACCTTTGATAGCATGCTATCCAGGATGATACTCAAACGAACAGATTCATTCTGAAATTGCAGCTTGGTCTGTGCAGTGCTCTCTACACTGTGGACATCAAAGGCCATACTCTCCGGTACAACAAGCGTAGAGAGATTGGTGATCATTGTCGGCCGTCCAAATGTCATACTCACCAGCCTGTAATTATTAGAACATGAAGTAACAGGGTCTTTTGGTCCTTACGTATCCAAAACAATACATCCATGCCATGTCCGGCGCCGAATTCGCCATATCCGTGACTCTTGCTGATCGTACCGCGGTATGCTATGAAGTCCAAGACCTTGGGCCACCCGGCAGGCCATACCGACAGCATTCCAACAGCGATCTGGGAATGGGGTGCCCTGTAAGACGAGAGCTATCAGGAGAAGAGTTTGGACAACACTCAAGTCGTTCAAATCTAGCAAATCGAGGCCAATGTTCTGCTTGGATCGACTGAAGAAGACTTCGTAGGCAGTAGTTTTCGCCATAGTAGAAAGATCTGAGAAGATACATCCGAGCGCAAAGATGGCATTGAGTGAAGAATGAAATGCAATTGTAGTGGGATCTTCCCCCAGGCCCAGATGTCGATGTTCATCTAAAATTGAGGTTCGTCCACTTGGTAGCCACAGCGACTCATAGGCATGCTCGAAAGCATCTTTGTCGAAGATGGGATAGAGGTAGTAGGCCCGTTGAAAGTATCTCTCTTTGAGGTGATCTGCTAGGGGCCGTGGTGGAAGGACGAACCTTTCCATGCCGTAATAGAGAGATGGGGGCTGTGAAGTGGCGGCTTGGGGGTTTCTGGATGCCTGACGAGCCAAAAGGGGATTCGAAGTTCCGCAAGCCTCATTCAAGAAAGAAGCAGCAGAAGACGAACCGTAGAAAGCCTGGCTCGTGTCGCGACATTGCGCAATGCCCTCTTCGGATGTAGTTGTTCCCATAGCAGTGACTCGCCTTGCATTGGTAGAACTCTCGATACTTTCATTTGCAGCTGATGACAAAGGTGTGAGTATTTGGCCCTGTGATATTCCCATGACGGCAGCCTCTAGCTCGGCTTGACTTTGTGTATAGACCTGCCTGTTATCGTGTAGACTTTGGAGAGTGTCAGGGTCTATACCATGTGCTGAACAAGCCTGCTCCAGTTGGCGAATACGGTCGTGGAGAGATTTTGTGTAGCTACAACACTTGGTCAGTCAACTTTGAGATGGATCCTGAGCTCGTTTATCTAAGTCCTGCTACTTACTTGTCGCTACATGCTGTCCGCGCATTCCCGACCTGGTAGATGCACTGCTCAATACCTAACGACCGACGCCGACATGTTGAGCAGAGTGGCTTGATCCCGTCGCAACGAGCCTTGCGTTCCCGGCAAGGTTCGCAGGCCAGCGTCACCTTGCGACGGCGTTGGCGTGGTTGCTGCTCTGGCATCTTGGATGGGTACGTTTCGGGTAGATACAGGGCTCACTGATAACGTAGATGACCAAGTCCACGATACATGCAGTGTTTTGCCTGATCCAAAAATTGGCTCCCACACGGACAGATGAGGGGCAAAAGCCATCCTTCCTAGCGCTCCGACAATCCTAGCCCCTTATTACTTAAGGTAGAGTATTAAAGCATAAAGTAAATAAGATTGTTATCATTTTAAGTTAAGAACTATAAAACAATTAATAAGACTTATACACTATTTTAATATCTATAGAGTTACTATATATTTTTTTAAAGATATATTTACCTTTATTAACTGGTTTCTTAATAGAAAACGCCTATATCTCAGTACCTTTGTTATAGAAAGTAGTCCCGGGACTGTCCCGCGCCAGTGGGCCTTAGCAACGGAACACTTCCGACTGCGGGGGGGAGGGGAAACCAGGTGCCGAGGCCGATTTCTATACACATCCTCGGAAAACTTTTCCCCCTGTTAGTCCCAAGTTGACCATCAGTCACCTGTACGCCCAGAAAGGTAAATAGTTTCAGAGGAGCATGGACGTCAAAAAACATGCTAATATCGGAGATTGGTCATTATCATATACTGAACCTCACGCTAACCTTCCTCATGTAATTAATAGCGTATGGGTTAGCGGCTTGAACCCGTGAATGCCGGCCGGAACCTGGAGGTGCCGGCTTGAACCCGTTCACTATCGGTATGAGGCAACAAACAGATGTGGGCCTAGCATCATGCGGCGGCATGGTCAATGGCGGACCAAATGTTCCCTTGCAGGCGGCGTTACAGCGTGTGATTGCGAATCCCAGTTTGAGTTGCTATGCTAAAACCCGGCGATAACTGGTCCTGTTCTGGTCTTTTTCGGTAGCGTTCCGATTACATGGCTCAGAGTTTACACGTCATACACTTTTCAGGACGCTGCGCCGCTCCAAAATCTGTATCAACAACATAAAGGATAAGTTGAAGACGAAAGGTGCTGCTCAATTAAGGAATGCAGCTGCTGGTGTTCTAGTTGGTCAATTTCCAGCACGAGACACCTCGATAAAATGATTAGTCAAATCACGCATTATCTCCCTCACGCCTTTGGGAAGACGCCGGCCGCGTCCTTACTTGCTCTTCTACCATTTCTCGCCATCCTTTTGCTTGTCGTTGTTGCAAAATACTTCGAGCCTGTAGGCAAACGAAGGCTAAGAGATGGCAGCAAATCGCATCTACCTCCTGGACCGCCTGGATTACCAATCATTGGAAGCTTGCATAAGTTGAAGGAGGCCAGGGGTGACCCTGATCACAAATTTGTAGGTTTCCTCTTATCGAACACCTAAATGCCATGTCGGCTGAGTCCACTGCAGCTCCGTGAACTTGCCACCTATGGCGAAATGACGACAGTCCACGTTGGCTCTAAAACCTGGATCTTCCTGAATTCCAGCCGGGTTGTCTCAGAAATCATTGCAAAGCGAGGAAGTGCGACGAATACAAGGTCTCCAATGCCTATATCGAGTGGGATTGTAAGCCACGACGGCAGATCTCTGATTTTGCCCCAGGAGGCTTGGATGGAGCGACGACGTGTCATGCATAGCCTTCTAAACGGTACATCTTTAAAGCAGTATGGGGAATGGCAGGAGCTTGAAAGTACTCAGATGATGGCCGAGTATTTGTTCAAACCCCAGCTATGGTATAAACATCATTATCGATATGCTAACTCAGTTATCCATCGGATTGCACTTGGAGAGCGCCTGGGCAAATCAACCCAAGAACTAGCAGACCTACAAAACTGCGTCACCTTCTTCGTCGGAAGTATTGGATCTAGCGTAATCGATTGGTTCCCAGATCTCGCCCGATTGCCCAAGTTTCTTCAAATCTGGCGATCTCACTGGGAAGCCCTGGGCGAATGGAACCATAACGTCTATCGGTCGTGGTGGGACCCTGTGAGAAAGCAAGTCGAGAATGGCTCTGCACCTCCATCCTTCGTACGAGACGTACTTCTTAACAAAGAAACAAGATACAAGGGCAATGATCAGGATTGCATGTATCTTGCTATGCAGCTGATAGAGGCTGGAAGCGATACCACCCGAGAAGCACTCAATATCATGATAATGGCAATGTTGGAGTATCCAGAGCCCTTCCGCAAGGCAAGAGCCGATGTCGATAGCTTATGCGGCGTTGGAGAACAGGCACGCTTACCCGTTCTTTCCGACATGGACGATCTGCGTTTTATCTGCGCGATTGCTAAGGAAGTACTACGCTGGCGTCCGATCTTCATTCTTACGCCAGATCACGTTGCATCGCAAGATATCGAGTTCGAAGGATACAGGTTCCCGGCTGGCACTGGCTTTACCATTAACGAAGTTCCAGTTGGCAACGAGTGTGAGAAGCCGGAAGCGTTCTATCCAGAAAGATGGATGAATGGCCACGAGACGGACATCAGCCATGGGCTCTGGCAATTTGGAGGTGGACGGCGGATCTGCGTTGGCTACCGCCTGGCGCAGAGGAGTCTATTTCTTAATATTGCAAGGCTTGTTCAATGCGTTGACTTCAAGCCGGTCAGTCTATAACTCGCAAAATTCCTAATCTTCATTGCTAATGATGCGCAGGATGGGCCATACAATGCGAAGATTCTTAACCTAGAGTCTGTAGATGAGCCATTTCCAGTCAAACCCACCATCCGTAGCCAGGCTTACGGGGCTCTTATTATCAAAGAAGCCACCGAGGCTGGTGTCCTGGAGGACGCAGGCATGGACCAGGAGTAAGTATGGCATGATCGTCTTCATACACCCTTCTAGCTCTTTGATTAGACTAGAGTAGCCTGCGGCGCCCAAAGTCATGTATTACCCGTCTTATACGAAATGACGGTCGAGTTTGAGTAGATACACGTTAGAATGCATATATGTGGTAGTTTCAAAATTGAGAGCCATATGTACAGAAGCTGCGAGACCAACGTCTTTGCTGAGAACTGAGCTTGAACCAGCGTTAGTACGTCACCTGAACCCCGTCCTTGGGACACCTACTCTTAAGACGGCCGGGGAATACATTGCCTTCCACATAACTAATTTCAGTTGTCATAAAATAGCGCCTCTACATCGCTTTTTATGGTGTGTTTAGAGGTTTGCTTTTCGACCAACAGGATTTATAAGGCAGCGGGATATCACAAGCTGCTCATTAATGGATTGGACTGCGAAATGATCCACTCCTCTAACAGGCCCTCGGGAAACCATAGCTCTGGATGATGAGTGTTTCTGTTAAACTATTCAATTTTGTAACTGGAGCTAGCGAGAATGTAAGGTCCCAAGAGGTCATCATGCGCTTGTCGTCAGCAGACCTGGACGAACCAATTTGCGGGAGAAGATAAGAAGGCAAGTCAGCAAAAGCCGATGTCTTCTAGGAATATCCTTCGCATGAGTGATTCATCAAGGCGCTCACCTCGGGCCGAATGATTCCAAAATCCGATATCACGTCTGTTCCTACTCCGCCGCGGCTTGTGAACATCCCATATATAATCTTTGGTCATCCGTAAGGATGACGTCGTACGATTGGCTTTCAGGTCACCTGCTCCATGTTCCTATGTCGTGAAAGAATGTTGATCTAGTGCTGATCGAGTGCTGAATGATCGTTAAACATGGGCACTTAGATTAGCCAGTCGTTCCAGCCTGCTGCCAGAAATTGCTGAACCATCTTCGACCAAGCTAAAAAGATAACTGCAAGACCTATGTCATGAGAACATTTCCATACAGCCCACAAAGCACAAAAGAATGAAGGCCCCGCTTTGCCGCCGTACGGGAACATTCGCAGCTCTTGCATCTAGAAACTCCTCAAAACGGATAGCCACGGGACTCACCCGTGCTCTTCGGAAACATCCCGACGCAAGAGCTGTGATCTCTGCTACCTCGGCAAGGCGCAAAATCTCTACTGCAGCAAAGGACTTCAACTCTAAGAAGTAGTTGGCCAAGTCACCCAATCGTCATGGGAGCTGAGATACTTCACATGGTTTGGATTCTGCAAGTGCAACAACTATAAGAAAGAGGTCCTCAGGCTCAAGCTTTACCACGGCCAGACCTTTCCAATCATCACAGTCTTCGGACCCCATGAAAGTTCCTTCAGTATGACTACAGCAAAAGAAAGCGAACGGAATTACAGCCAATTTGCATGCATTGGTTCTGGCTTTTCGGCCATTGCGCTGGGCGCGACACTTAAACGATGGTACGGCATTGCCGACATACGGTTCTTTGAACGGCACAGTGAACTGGGTGGAACATGGTTCACAAATACGTACCCAGGTATGGCTCAAAGGCTGCGAAACGGACCCTGGATGAACTTCTGAGCTGACTTCATAGGCGCTGCTTGCGATGTGCCAAGTGCACTCTACAGCTTCTCCTTCGAGCCCAACCCAAACTGGTCTCGGATTTTGCCCTCTCAAGATGAACTTTGGAAGTATCTGAAAGGAGTCGCTGACAAGTACGGGCTACCGCCAAAGATGACTTTCGGTGTTAATGTCGAAAAATGCGAATGGGTCGAGCGCAAAAAGCGATGGGTATTACATATTCATCACTCCAAGACGGGCCACGTCTTTCATCACGAATGCAAATTCCTCTTTGCAGGGGCTGGCCAGCTTGTTACACCTCGAGAGATTGATATCCCCGGCTCTGAAAACTTCAAAGGTCCTATCTTCCACTCTTCTAAATGGAGGAACGATGTTGATATCGTGGGTAAGAAGATTATTGTCATTGGCAATGGTTGTACCGCTGCCCAGATTGTCCCATCTATTGTTGATAAGGCAAAACATCTGACCCAAATGATCCGTGCTAAGCACTGGATCCTGCCACCCATCGATGGAGTGTACACTGATGCTATACGACTGCTTTTTAAGTATATACCAGGCAGCATGTCGATACAACGACTCATCATCTTTTTGGCGGCTGAGAATGAGTTGAGGGGGTTTCCCATGACTCCATCTGGTGCCAGGTTTCGCCAGAAACGCCGCGCTCAGGCTGAGGACTACATGAAGAAGCATGCTCCCGCTAAATATCACGAAATCTTAATTCCGGATTTCGAGGTCGGTTGCAAGAGGCGGATCTTTGACTCTGGCTACCTTGATTCTCTTCATTCTAAGAATCTAACCCTAACCAACGAATCTGCCTTGAAGATTATCGAGGGTGGAATTGAGACGGACCGTGGTTTCATAGAAGCTGATGTCATTGTGTTGGCAAATGGCTATGTCACCAACACATTCCTTGGAGGCATTGAGATTGTTGGACGGAAGGGAACGTTAACCCAGCACTGGGAGTCATTTGGTGGAGCTGAGGCCTACAACTGCTCCGCTATGAGTGGATTCCCCAACTTCTTCATTCTATTGGGTAAGTACCTGGCGTGGCTTTCATTGCAAGTCAATGGTCCTGGCTAACTGGGTGATTAGGCCCTAATGCTGCAACGGGCCACACTTCGGCTATCATGGCTGCCGAAAACAGTATTAATTACGCGTTGCGAATACTCAAGCCCGTGGTTAACAGCCCAGAAGGAGTCGTCGAGCTTGATGACGACGCCGAAAAGCGTTATGTCGACCGGATCCAAAATGACCTCGCCAAGACTGTGTGGAACTCTGGGTGTCAAAGCTGGTACATTCAAACCAACACGCAGGCGAACCGCACATGGAATGCCATGAGTTACCCATACTCTCAGGCATATTTTTGGTATAGGAGCTTATTCCCCGTTTGGGGTGATTGGAAAATTACTGTAAGTCAATGTCCTAGAACAGGTCCAGGTCACCTGCCCTTATCCTGATTCATACTGAAGCTAAGATCCGTGGGCCAGGGTGGTAAAATCAACACTAAATCGTCTTTCTTCGCGCAACTCATCCGGACTGTGTTTCTTATCACCGGCGGCTCGTTCCTATTTGTCTCTTTCTACCTGTTGTGGAGGTATCAAGGAGATATCAAAAGGTACGGGCCGATGCTCTTGAAGGACCTTCTACATATTTAGTATGAGAAACAGGGTCTCTCTACTACCATTTTTAGCTGAGCTTCTTTTTATTGCACCATCGACCCAGAAACTAGCCATTTGCGGTCTTTACATGTAAAGCTTCTTAGTTATTTCCGTCCATCCTATTGCCTTACTGACAATTTAGATACTTGCCTTCTAAGTATTAAATCTTTAACTATGACTTCACCAGTCCTTGGGCGCTTTAACATTTATAGCTACTTATAGGCTTGAGATTTCTTAGCGTTTCATAATGTTCCAGCTTAGCTTATAAATTGTTGCAAAAGCTGGATATATAAATAAACTTATGCAAGGTATATAAAGCTTGAGGTATTCACTCTACAACCGTCATTGCAGGGGCAAAATGAGATGGAAATGGGAGCAGATATCTGGGGCCTGGTCAATGGATTGCTTACGACCTTCGTGCACTAACGGTAAACAGGGGAGGGAGCAACTTTGCTCAGAGGCTTAACTGGACTGTGGTGACAACACTAAAATCATGCCGCTTATTGTGATTTGGATGGAGCCATTGCGTATTGCTTACTAACGCACGGTTGAAAACAAAAGGGGTAGCAAAGCAACATCTCCCTATTCTAAACCTGTTTACAGACAAAATGTTTACCGTTCTTACTAGGGGCTTGACTGGAACATAAACTTACCCTATGCAGCAATTTAAAAATAGTAAATCATGTACTTAGCTTTTTGCCAGACTTCCCAATCTTAATATATAAGTACCTACCTCTTCATGTTATAGAGATGGATACGTAGACATGAAATAGTTTAAGTAAATAATTTATTTATACATTGAAAAGAAGTATAATAGAGCATCTTAGTGTCTGCTTAATAGCACGCCTAGACAGACTAATACGTCTTAAGTATATTTCTGTCCCTGAGCATGCTTATTCAGAAGCTTTAGTGAATTCCGTCGCAATGCCTCAGGAGCAACCTTGTTCCCCCTCGAATTTGTCTTAACATATTTGTGATACTCTAGTAAAACAGCATCTATTCCATATTGAGGCACATAAGGAAAGTCAGATCCAAATAGGATCTTATCCGGACTAGCAAAATCCATCAAACCATCCAGCTGGGCGGCACTGGTGCTAAGAGCAATATCGTAATAAAAGCGAGCAAAATCCTCCTTAGCTTGTCCAAGACCGACCTTAGCTAGCTTTGCAATACTAGGAATACCTAGCGCATTAATGGCTCGGCTGCCGACGAAGGGAATAGCTCCACCAGCATGGGAGAGGATAATATTGATATCAGGGCAAGCTCGAAAGGTGCCTGTCATAACCAGATCCGTGGCCGCACGGGTGGTCGCAAGAGGGTAGTCGACAATAGGCTGTGGGATGCCTGGGCCAATTAGGTGAGGCTCGACCTCTAATACTGATGGGTGTAGAAACACAAGTGCCTTGTATTTCTGCAGTCTGGCCCAAATAGGTGCGAATTCAGGATCACCAAGGAGCTTTCCTCCGTAGCTTGTAAAAGCAATGACACCGTTACAGAGCTTTTGTTCTCTGTACAAGTAATCGAGCTCCGTCAAGGTGCCATTAACGTCCTGAAAGTCGGGAAGAGCTCCAAAGAACCCGATTTTACCCTTATGCTTGCGCGTGGAGACGTAGGTGCCGAGATCCTCATTCAGTTTGCGGGCAAGTTTTCTCGCAGCTTCACCTGTCCCAGCGATCGAGACACCGGGCGATGATACAGACAAGATTCCTGGAAAATATCGTGTAAGCCTGGTTCCGCATGGTTAGGCTTGTCTTTGCGCTTACCGAGAGATGTCCCAATCGAGTTCATGGACTTGATGGCCGCGTCCAGACTCCATTCCGGTGTGGGATACCCCGAAGGATCGCCCCCGGCGGCTGCAAGAGCATCTACGTACGCCGGTGGCAGAGCATGGATGTGGGTGTCGATTCTTTGGGAAAAGACAAACGACACCAAGACGAGTAGGCCATTGAGAACGGAGCGAAATAGGTTCATATTGACAGAAAGATAGTTAAAAAACTTATAGTCCCAGAATTAGAGTGAGGAATATGAAGTATTGTTGGATGGAAGTCCGCATTTTATCTTGGCAAAGACTTGAGCGGCGCTATGTCATGACAGGCAAGTAATTAAACGGGCTGAACTCTGTAATTCCAGCCCCTATCCATGCACTGGTTTACGGAGGTCAAGAGTGGCGATTCGCGGCTAAGATCTAGTTCGCTGACGGCATCGGCCCGAGGCCTCGCTAATGTCGCGGCAAACCTGATGTAGTTGGCGGAACTGTCCCGATGTGCGAGAAAGTAAGAGAGTTGTTGAATGGAACGCCTCCGCGAGTTGGTAGCATTACAATATCTGCAGAGCCCGGACCACCGCCAATGACCCGGTTTTCGACACATGGCGAAATCAACTTGCCCTTTTGGTGTGCCTGTCTCATCGGATGTGCACTATGCTTTGCTGCGCAGGTTTTAATCATGTTCAGGCCTTGTTTCAGAGACGAAACATTGAGAATAGAAAAACTATCCCTGCCATTGTGATGCACATTCACTCGATCAGCCCTGTTACTAGCTTGCCCTATAGCCTTTCTATCCCGATGATCAAAAAGCACTAATACATTCACTCAATTCTGTTGGCTGTAATGCCTAGTTCGATGTTGTGACAAGTCTCGCTAAATGTACTGCTCGTGAAATTCCTCAGACTATCTGCTGCGGAGAGAGTCTACTCTAACTGATAATCGTACACGAACCGGGCTTGAGCCTTTTGACCACCTTTCGAGGTGACTGCAACGCGCATACAATACCGTCTCTCACCCTCAACCAGTTGAAAGCCCCAGATCTGAGTAGCAGTCCAGCCATTTTCTTGGCTTACAGCATGACAGAACACGAAGCCGTTACCTTCCCCTTCTACAAGCCACCCCTCCTTCAAAACAGCATCTTCTATACCCTCTAGGGCCACCCAACGGGCCTGTGCTTTGACTGTGCCAAAAAGCCAGTCATAATGATTGCGGAATTCGTTATCGAGATATCGAATCTCCTTGGTGCTCTTCAAACCTGAAGCTGTCTGAGTGGACTCAATGCAGGTGACTTCGCCGGTAGTCGAGCTCGTAGGAAAGTGTTCATACTGCTTAATGTTCAGGTGAATAGCTGCAAGGCTGACGCCTTTGCGAGTAAGGTACCCGATGCCTTGTGCTCGAAGGATTGGTTCAGGACTGTCGGACAAGTCCTTGTTCTAGTATTGAATATATATCAGTATGAGAGCAGATAAACTGAGCTGGCATGCCTTACCATGACCCAGTTCCCATTAAGGTCTTTACTGTTTTTGGCTTGAGGAGCCGCCATGACCGCCTTTCGGATTTTGCTTATGACCGTTTGCGTATTGTGGATTTATTTCTCAAGTAAGAACCAAACTGGCTTGCTTTAATTGTTTTACGTACGTCTGCTAGTTTGGATTAGACTGCCTTTGAACCCTAGGTTCACTCGCATTACTCGGAAGCAAGGGATGTATGGCTAACTTGCTGGCGGTTTGTTTCCGTGAGCAAGTTTCATGCTGAACCGGAGGAGACCCGCCTCCCGTCGGAACCACGGAAGGACAATGGCCCTGAATTGACAGGGCACTTGAAACGGAATCCATGAGATGCTGGGGTCCTCGCGTGTCTTCCCGAGCACATAGAGCAGAACAAAAGATCGATAACCATCTGGTGATTTAGGCAACTTTGGATACACAATCCCACGCTGTTGTTCGTGATGCCTCATCGATTTTCTAAATTGGAGAAGCTTGGGCTGGCTCTCCGTCTAACATGCATAGGTATAATTTGGCCTGCCAATTTATGAGACTATTGATTGCCCACTGACCTTTCTCTCCTCGCAGCACCCTGGCAGATATTTGCTTCCGTATTACGCTCCCTATTGATTGCCTGGACTAGAGGCATCCCGGCACGTTTGTTTCTTGTTTGTGCAGTCATTAAGGTAGTTCTAGAAACTTTCTCTCCCCGGCAGATTCAATACTTGTCTCTTTCGACTAAAGAGGCATACAAGTCATGGATACGGCGAAGAATCGCCAAGGCCAAGAAACTAGGAGACCCAACGGATGCCCCAAGACTTCGCTATGACTGGCAGCCTCTAGATGACGGGCATTCGTCGCTACTTTGGATTGGTAATCGGCGTGAAGCAAAGAAGGTCGTTCTGTTTCTTCACGGTGGAGGTTACATTTGCCCGCTCCTGCCTGGCCATTTAGAATGGTGTTGGCGGGCGTATGTTGCTGCTGGCATTGAGATGAAAACCGAAGTCGCGGTGGCAGTGCTCGAATACACACTCTGTCCTGAGGCAAGATACCCGGTACAACTCCGCCAGGCTGCGAGCGCCCTGGCCTATCTTTTATCTCAAAAATTTCGACCTCAAGATATTGTTATTGGAGGGGACTCTGCGGGAGCAAATCTGACAGCACAATTGCTATGTCATCTGATTGAGCCCCATCCCACAGTCCGAGAAGTTATATTGTCCGAGCCATTGCTAGGGGCATTCCTTGTTTCACCATGGGTCACGCGCTGCACCAACGATGCTTCATTCACGGAAAATACTTGGATTGATATGCTTTCAAACCCTACTGTAAACAAATCCACGAGGGAGTTGCTGGGGCCTGGTATCGACGACACGCACCGCACGTCAGCCAGTCTCGCATTTCCTCTTGATAGGGATAAGTCTTGCCTAGAAGGCATGACATCTATCCTGAAGCGAATTTACGTCAGTGTGGGAGCCCATGAGGTCTTGAGAGACCAGGGCATTGCCCTTGTGCGTGAGATCCGTTATTTGAATCCCAAGCTGAATGTGCATTTCGATATGCAGACCAGGCAAGCACATGACTTCATCTTACTTGAGGGTCAGGAAGAACGAGATGGAGAGTGCATACAGCGTATGAAGGGGTGGACGAAAGATTTGCTAGCTATGAGAATTCAACAAGGGCCGGAGTGAATGTAGGAGCGGTTTTGGTAGTCGTTGGCTAGTATTTCAACATCAAATATTATAATAGCAAGGCAGACCGTGAGTCAAAGCGTGTCAATCGACCCCCCTCTTGCTCATAACGTGATGATTCTTCCACCCAAGGACGCAAAGTACAAGCACAGAGAAGTAAAGCTGATGGCAATGATCACTTTGATGATATATTGGGAAAATGAACACATAAGACCATGGTATTGTCAGTTGGCAGGGCTCAAGAAAAATAGAAACACATATTACAAGCCTGCCAGGGTCCCCTTGTTGGCAAGGCGCTACAGCGTAAGACATGAGATTGCGAGTGGAATGTCTCATGGCATTCCAAATCTGACCTTTCTCTGGGCTCTCTTAACATGCCCAGAGTTCCAAGTCACATGGGAAAGAACAAATTGAGTACAGTTAACGTAGAGCCTCCCAGGATCGGATTGAATCTGGAAAGTGCTCATATACGGTGTGAGGATAGGATTGATGACATCCAGCGCAAAATAAACCCTGTTCTCGCCGCCGTGGTGTCAGAGGTGCGGCCGTCCACTCCGTTCGGGTTGCTTCATATTTAGACGCGAGCTGCAGTGAGCATTTATGAGCTACCAAGCGGAAAAAGTAAATTGAGAAACTCGCCCCCGCAGCACGACTGCAACCTTCCGTACCGCCAATTACATAGTTCCCAGTGTTGTTTCAGTGTTCCCTCCCTCCCAGTGACGTGGTTACCTCCGAAGAAATTATCACTTATGTAGCCGTTTGGCATAACGGTTATATCGGCCTCAGTAAGTCTGATCCCAAGCTTAATTTAACCTTACGAAAAACGATGTCTATAGCGCGGATACTCGTAGTGTTGAGATTCTTAGAATACAGATCTTTGAGGTACCTGGCCAGAGATGATTTTCCGCGTATATCCCACTTCAACATCCCACTTCAACATCCCACTTCAACATCCCACTTCAACATCTGGGATCAACATATCATGATATTTAGAAAGGATTCTGCTTCTGATATTTTCTCCGCCAACTCACCGCCCTGTAAACAAGCAGGATCCGAGGATCAAGGGACGGGATGGCTCCGAAATGCCCTCGCCAGCTCTGGCCAGCCGAGAAAGGGCACGTCCCCATCGACGACCGTGGACCCGGTTTTTCCATGCCACAGTCCTCCTCCATACTGTTGCCGCTTAAGTGTATTGCATTCCAGATAGACGACTCCTCTAAACCTCAACACTTTTGCTTCTAAGGCTTCGCTATTTAGTGAACGCAGGTGCAAATAGGAGATCATGGACTAACTGAAATAATTGCGTTGCCATTCAATCATGTTTTGTCGAATTGACAGAATGGCTACATTGACACCGCCTAAAGCTGAAGTAATGCTCCTGTCTTTGGGTCCAGTTTCTGTCTTCCTTTGAAATCAACCCGGGTACTGCCAGTTCCTTTCCTTGCTAAGAGCCACAGCCATTCCGGCCCGCCCTTCTATTCCCCAAATGTCAGTATGGTTTCACTCAACTTGAGCAATCAACCTACCAAAATCGCGATGTAACGCATGATACCGGGCATGAAAATTGTTTTACCATAGCCACTCCACAATGTTTTCGCAATCTCCTCGCTGACGGACTCAACATGCAACAGTGGGAATAAGAAATTAGACTGATTCGTCTCTCCTTTGAACAAAGGAGTGCGGGTGAAGCCGAGAACTACTAGTGACAGTCTGACGCGTTCAGATTCCTTCAGCTCAAGTTGCAGAGCCTAACATGGTGAGATCATGAACAAGACCGCCATACAGTGTATCGGAAACTCACCTCATGCAAGGCTATTAACCCAGCCTTGGTAGCGGCGTAGTCGGCCACTTTAGCAGGCGGGAGAAACGCACTCATCGAGCTGATATTGATTATATGGCCGTGATTTCGACGCACCATATCTGGCCCAAACTCCTTGACTAGCAAGAATGGTGCGGTGAGGTTTGTCCGCATAGTAGCCTCTACATCCGCATACGAACCATCGCAGACAGTAGCACCTCGACAAATACCGGCGTTGTTAACGAGAACTGTAGGGTGACCGACTTCAGCTCGAATCTCTTCACAGATGAGGCGGATCTGGGAGCTGTCACTGAGGTCGCATTGGTAGTACTTTGTGTAGGCCCCTTCAAGTGGTTCCCAGGTCAATGGGACATAATCGATGATGACGACCTTGGTGTTTGGATTCCGAGCATGCAATTGCCGTGCAAGATGGGCTCCAATTCCACTGCTACCTCCAGTGATGACAACAATTTCGTTATTCCAGTCCCATCCTAGGTCGGTGGTCCAGTTGTTGTTGTATCGCGTGTTCAGAAAGTCAGTCAAATGCAAAAGAAGGCTAAAAGCAGTTAGGTAGTAGATGTATGGTCGAAGTGCGTCTGATTTGTGACTCCAGTATGAATGAATCGGATCGTGGAATGATGCACCGTATGAGCTTATGGCCAACAAAATGGTTATGGCAGGATTCAGGATGATGCATCGGACTAATTTGGCCACGAAGTCAATCGTGAACCCCTCTTTTGGGAGCGATAACATTGTGAAGTAGCGCGATATAAAGATGAAAATTGCAAGTCTGTGAATAACTTGAGTCATGACCACTAAAACGAAGGATTTATTTATCCATTTATAGACGTCATTCGTATGGGAACTACGGCATCTCAACAGTCGGAACTGCTCCGCCTCCCGATGCCCCCCACGTTGTAACACTGGCCAGATTCTTATCATTGTGGAGCAGGGGCAACTATCCAGAGATAAGAAACTAATTAACGCCAGGATACCGTCTAGGGATGACTGCCAAGCTCAGGTGAGAACCCCCTGTTTGCTTGCCTTTTCCAATGATTTGCTCTTTCTTCACCTTTGCCACGGTTTCGGCTTAACGGATTTCTGGCCACTCCTGCTGCTGCTGCTAAACCACCGCATAATGCTGTTCTGGCCGCCGATAACTAAAACAAGTCCATAGCCATCCATGCACCCTTCCCTGGGTCACGGTACGCTCCTGAACTCTGTTTATTGGGCAGAGGTCCTTCCGCCGACCACCTGGAGCACGGATGGATCCCCAGCAACTGAGTGCTTCGCCCAAGATGTTGATATGGCTTTCGAATCTCCAGAAACCCTGCCGGCCGATCCCTCGCAATTGGGGACAAACATACCATATGATCAGGTCAGCAGCGATGATAATTCCAGTGAAACCAACCTGCAACCGAGCTATGCTCTCGCCTCAGAGGGCGTCGATGCTGAGACAATCAGGGTCTTGTCTCCAGCGGGAGATAGGAGTCCATAGGACTGCTCTCCCTGCAGCAGCAACAACAGCACCCCCAGGCGCGCCCCCGGGTCCTGCTTCCCGTTAACGCGAATCGTGTCTGAGACGTGGCCGTCCACCATATGATATTCGGTCGCCGTGCGCTGTGTCATCGGGGCCGCATGGTCGATGGCGGACTTTGCTCCTCGCGCCGCACACTCGACGCATGCGCGGGAGGTCCGGGCTCTCTGTGGTCTCTGCCTTGACAGAGCCGACAGCCTCCTGCTCCCGTCAGTCTTAACAATTTCATTCATCAACCTCATCTTCATTGAGTTAGTGTCAGCAGGCTAAGACAGGATAATTCTACATCAATCGAACTATCTCTGAGACCAGTGCTGTAAGAGTCAATAATGTTAGAATCTGGGTGCAGGGGTGCCCTGCACGCAACTAACTACCTATTCCCTACACAATTTTCCCTACACAACTTATTGATTGATTGATTGATTAATTCATAGACTGTCCCAGCCGCCCTTGTGGCAGCCATGCAGCGTACAACACAGATACAGGTGGTTCTCTTGCGTCCTGGAAGTTGCTCACCTGCAGGAATTGTCCCGCGTGTCAAAACAGGCTATTCCTGCAGAGTTTTGCTATCCCGTCTGTTCTGTGTCTATGCTCGTGTCGGGCCTTTCCTGGCCTTCCTCATCTTCTGCATGACAAATTTCACTCGTCTACGCTGTGTATTGGAGATGAATTCGCATCGCGGGGTGGGTGTTCAAGACTAAGGTGAAAGTGTATAATCTAACCTCCAAAGGCGTAAATGAGTATCTGCCGGCGGAGCTCTGGCGGGAGATGTTGAAAGAAGCACCTATCAATCAGCTGTGGCGGCAAGGGAGGGTCGCGCGAGCGTTGGCCTTCGACGGCGGCGTTAGCCGTGGGGTGGCCTGGCCCCGCAGTACATTGAGCTTTGCACACCAGCTTCGAATTTCTTGATCTTAGGGGAGGGGCACAGAAAACGAAGCCACGACAACGAATTAGACGCAAAAACCGCAGATTGTATCTCATTTTCGTTAAAACACCGTGAGACTACTCAGTTACCCTCATTCTCCTCGTCTGCTCTTCATTCGGCTGATTGAACTGCTAGACAGAAATCAGTACTCGAACTTACATCTAACCTGACCATGTTCAGAAACCAACACTGAGCAACTGCGGCGAGGGTCTCCAGCGATATAACGTTTCTCTCCTCTCGGTTCCTCTCGGCCGCGTCAAGGGCAATGCGGCGGCATTTGACATCCTAGCCCGACAAACGTGCGCTGCGACGGCGCGGGCCACTGAACATCAGATCGCCGCACTCGTGGATGACGTTGGTGGATTCTTTCCAAGGACATTAGGGACAAAAACACGCATGCATCGATAATATCGCGACTCAATATAGCCAAAGGGGAGGCCCTCTTCGGAATAAGATGGGATTAAATCACTACCAACGCCCCTGACACCAAGCGGAGCGCTCACTCCTCTGGCTTCTTGCCCCATATGAAATAGGTGGGAACATAGAGGTGAATGGCAGGGTTATTAAGGTCGTTCTTCACCCTGGCCATGAGGACCTGGATCTCCGTCTGATCCCATCCAAGCACACGGGAGAAGATGCCAGGTGTGTACGAGTCGATGAGTTGATGTTCCTGGATGATCGAGTGCCTGCCGATCTCCTTCAGAGTCGGGTCTTTCGGCCAGCTACCGAACGGAATCTGGGTGTTATTGAGCATCGGGTTCCAAGAAATCAGACACCGCGTACGTCGCGTAAATTGGGGACAAACCTTGCGAATCTCCTGCTTGACCTCGACGAATCCGGCGGCCTGCATCTTGTCTAGCCACTGGGGCACTGAGTCAAGGGGCTTACCGAACTTGGCCGCGCCCTCGCAGATGTTGGTCATCCAGTACTGAGCGTCCTTGGCCAGCTTGCCCGTATCGTCGTCGGAGAGGAAACGAGGATACACTGCTTGCATCTCCAGATAACCACCAGGGGCCAAGTGCTCGAAAGCTCGGCTGAAGAGCTTCCCATCATCGGCAACGCATCCTCCGAGCTCACGGGCGTGGATGTAGTCAAACCGCTTGCGGTAGACCCAATCCTGTTCAAAATCATCGACCTCGAATGTGCAGTTGGGTGGTGTCCTGCTTCCGTGAGCGATGCTGGACCAAAACGTACAGTGCGGGAATGCCGTACCACTTGGGCTGAATGGGGCTCAGATCAGTGCCGATGACTTCGGCGGAGGGGTATTGGCTACACGTCAGGTGTCAGGAGCTATTCACCATCAAGGGTTCCATGAAAGAGTCTGACTCTGCAAAGTCCATGGCCCAGATGCCGGTGCCGGTGCCCAGGTCAAGGACGCGCTGCGGGTTATCACCAATCGGGGCGAGGTGGAGCTCTCCACCAAGGAGAAGACCGTAGATGTGGTGTGCCAGGTCCATGCGGTCCTGCTCCTCGTCGTCGTTGGGCTTCCATGTACAAACGCAGATTAGCTGCCGCGATGGCTATCTGGCGCTCAAGCATACGGCGCCGGTATTGTGTTGGTAGAGAGCTTACCACTAGATATGCGCCCTCCCGGAAAGCATGATAACGGCGGCCGTTCTATGCTTCGCGTTAGGGTTGGTTCAGACTCGGAGAGAATCAGGTTCAATCTTCCCGACACGAACCTCATACCTATATGGGTCAGTGGTGATCAGTCAGGGAACTCCTCGATGGGTAGCCGGATCTGCGGATGGACATACTTGTAGCGAAAAACACTGGAGTTGATCGACGAGACGAAGCTGGCGGATCCTTCGCTGGGAGTTTTGTTAGGCATGTATCAGCACACTCTGTCGGGGCCAGACTCACGAAACAGCATAGGCACTGTCGTCTTCAAGGTCCTAAAGAAGGTAGTTGGTCATTCTCAGCGATTAGAGACCGATAAATACTCGCTTGAGGAAGTACTCACGTCGTCGACCTGTAGGTCCGCTAACGCTGGGTTGTTCTGGGTCGTGGTGGACTGGGTCGGCAGGGGCTGGGCCTGAGCCGGAACCAACTGCGGAGTAATAGGTTGTTCCTGGGCCATTCTTTTGTGGACGGCAGCGTGCAGCAAGAACCAAAGCAGAGGGGGAAAGTGCAAATATTCAATGACAAGAGCCTGGATGTTATATTATACCTGGGTCTCCTCGCTAGAAGCACAGGCGTGCTCGCTCCTTCTGTAATAGGATCAGACCACTTTCCACGTCTTGCAGGCTTTCAGCTTCCGGTCGTGGGCTAGCGCCAACTGGCTTGGGGGACGGACATTAGCGGCCAGGCGGGGCACGAATGAGCATTCGGCTTCCCCTTGTTTGTCCCCAAACATGCAGCGAACACAACCAACAGGGCTGACCAGCGAACCCGACCGGTCCGGTTTTCCCTCGACGAGTCATTCCATGGAACGGCTTCGATACAACAAAAGAAGGGGAACAAGTCTCTGCCGGCAAGTCATTCGCCTCAGGGACAGTTTTGTCTCCCGGTCAGTTAAGTGCGAACTTGCCAACGAATAAGTCGCTGGCCTGGTAAGTATAGTGCTGATAATAGTGCAGCTATTAATATAGCGCCAGTAAAACCCCACTGTTTATCGTAGGCGAGCGTCTCATCCTATGCGAGTTGCAACAAGGGTAAGCTGGAGCGAGCGTTTCGGATCTGGCTAAGCGGGGTTATATCACAGGTCGCTAACGATTGCAATCTCAGATCACGTTTGGCACTTTCGTCGTCTGTCGCCCAGCTAAAACGATCATTATCGCCCTCTTTCATCGTGCTGTATTGCATCGAATGCGCAATCTGCAAGAAAAAGGGAAGAGTGGGAGAGAAAAATTCCCCTGGGGGATGCGAAAGAGCGACCTTGTCTTTCGAGGAGGGGCAGTCAAAGGACAGTCAAAGGGAACCGGCCCCGCTGAGTAGCCCCACAAAAAGCTCTTTGTGACGTGGAGGTGCTCCGCTGCTTACGGTTGAGTTGCATAGCTTTTGGATCCTTTGACAGATGAGGTTGCATCACATCATCTCCAGAAAGACTGGGGAATGTAACTTCATCGGTTCGCGACAACTATCCCTAAACTATGACGCTAGGAGCGGGCCGGACGCTGGTCTGATGGAGGCATTGAAATGGCACTTTAACTTTGGAGTTAAACTTTTTAACACGAAGATTCTATGGTTATGTATTTAGAAAGCTATATGTATTTTGCAGCGATCTATCCTCATCCCTTACTATCCAATCTATCGAGTGCATGAAGAGCCCGCAAGAATAACTATAATAATAGGTCTAAGCTTTTCCTTGCCCTAGGGTCGCAGGAATTATAAGATCTTCCAGTAAATTAGCCTTATAGGTGAGAGTCTCTATAGGGGTCTAGGAGATATGATTGGTGGTGAGCCTAGCCGTGATAAGGATAATCGATCATCATGAGCCAACGAAATATGCCTAGCAGGCCGTGCTTTTGACATTTCCCTGCTCAATGTCAAGTGCCTAAGATTTCTTTTCCTTCCTAATATACCAAAGCCGATCTACTAATAGGCGCTATTACAGAGGTTTATTATACTCCTGGCTTTTACTTTATTATTATTGCATTTTATTTACTTAGCTATCCTATCCTAGACTTAATTGCAGATACTTGTATCTTTTTCTTGTTTAGAAATACGTTTTCTTGGAGTGCCTTGCCGAATGAAGCCCGTTACTTCCCAGCCTAACGTTTGTCCGATCTTATCGGCCGATTGAGCGGCAATTTGACTATGTCAGCCATATCACCCCAGCCACGCCGCCCAAGCGATCGTCGTGGCTTCGAGATAGCCATCATTTACGCTCTAACTCTCAAGGCTAATGCTATCGAAGCCTTGTTCGATTACTACTAGGATAATAACAGTCTGCCTTTTAATAAAGAGCCAGGTAACCCTAATGCCTATTCTATAGGCATTTTGAAGGTGAAGAGCAATAATAAAGAAAAGACTGCAAAAGACGATATCTTCTAATACTCTTAACAATAAGCTAAGTGTAGATAGCTAGTTAGGTTTAATTAAGATAGAGTCTTTATTATAAGATAGAGAATTAAATAATTAGTTTAATAATATTAAATATAAAGGAAAAGAACATAAAATTATATATATAAAAGAAAATATAAAAAGCTAAAGTTTTTAAGGAAATCTATTTTTTTATATTTATTATTATAATTAAGTTTTAGTAATTATAAATAAGATTTTTTACCTTATAACAATTATATATAATTAGTAAAAAATATAAGGTATATATAACTTAATTATAGAGGTTGTAATATTACTCTCCTTAGTCTTCTTATCTTTTAAAGACTTCTTCTTAGCAGGTTTCTTAACCATCTTTAGGCTAGCTAATAATCTTTTTTATTATTTAAACTACTTAAGATTTTAAAGGTACCTAAAAACTCGAAAAACCACAGTTAAAATCTCATCACTTTCTTTCAAAGAGAGGTCGAGTTCTCCAAGGGCGGCCCAATATCAAAGCCCGCTGCCTCTAGCTCGGGCTTGCAGAATGCCCAGTTTTGCTTAAGAGCAGGAAAATGAGTCCAGGACCAGGGACGTCGCCAGTCGTGGCTGGCAAGGGTATCCTGTTATGGTTGTCCCTTACTGTGCTGGCTGAGAAAATTTGTTATCCGGGTCGATATACTGGTAGTATCTGAAGGTCTATCAAAGCTTGAACTTTCTCGCTTATCAGCTACTTGTTTGTAGTACCAAGCCCCGTAACTCCTTTCATAAATAGGACGGCCTGAATAGAAAGATTCTTTGGCCCTTCGAAAGTCATCTCTATGTTCCAGAATGATGATATGACAGTCCTTCAAAAAATGTTCTACTTGACATATAAACAGAGCCTATAGACCCAGAATCTCATCGCCGTTCCCAGACGCAGCATTCACAACTCTGACAAGCCATATAAAACGAGCAACTGCAAAATCTCCTGTCTCTTGTCCTTGAACTCGGAGTCTCTCTCTTATAAGAGCTAGTGCGTCATCTAGCTGACCCAGCGAGCCAAATACACTGGCACGATACCATACGGCTGCATCAGTTATGTCACCCGTCGATCCTTGGCTTTTGAATGCTTGGTCGATAAACGAGTCCAGCAGGGAGCCAGCCTCTGCCATATACCCAAAGTCGAACAGAATGGATGCAAGGCTTGTCTTAGTCGATAACCAAGCATCGCCGTCTCCAATCTTCTCCTGTATTTCTGTCACTAACTCTCTCACTTTGTCACCGCTGTCAGGCTGGAAGAACCGAATAATGTCCAACTTGGCTTGCAAAGTTCGACTGTGGTTCGTGCCTACAACCTCCTCCATCTTCTTCGAGACACCGTCCCATGTCGGCAACAATACATCTATGGGGTGGTCGTAGGTTTTAAGAAAGTTTGTGACATGCGTGAGAAGCCCGAACTTGCTATTGACTGCCAGTCCACTACTCAGTTCCATATCATCTTCGTTTATCACAGCTTTGACATGTGGCATGAGTTGTTGCATATCGATCCACTTGTCGGCGTTTGGTATGGGAAATGTGTAACACATAACAACCATGGCTTTGCCTGCCATTTCTCTCGCTGTATGGTCGTTGCTTTTCATCTGGCTTCGCAGTACAACATGTACTAGCCGATACAATGTCACGGCTCCCTCGTCACGACCTTTGGTTAAAGTAGAGTACTTCTTCCTCTCTTCGTCTTTGAGAATAGTAGTTTCATCTTCAGGTGGTCTGTCTGGAATCAGGCTTCGAGCTTGTCTCAAACGTTGTAAGTCCTAGGATACTGGCTCCTTTTATTTGTCCAAATATGCAGTACCTTGCGTCAAGGCTAATGGTAGGTGTTCGAGTTCCTCTGCTAGCTCTTCCAGGTCTACGTCGTCATAGTCAACTGAAGGGAGCTTTTTTCGCATCAACTTGATGCAGTCAATTTTTGTCATCTCATTGACCATGAAGATTTTGTCCGGGTCTGCTAAGATCCCCACTGTCTTTTGGCAGCGTGTTGTGAAGAGTATAAATCCATGGCCAGAACTCGGAAAATAGTCTTGGATCATCAGCGGAGCTGTGTCTAGGTCCTTAGTCTCACAGTACACATTGAAATCATTAACGTTGTCAACTACCATCACCCAAGACCGTTGCTGTTCTTGATTTTTGAACCATTCCTTGATCTTTTGAAGCATATCAGTTGCGACAGCTGTGGGTTGTACACGTCACATCCTGGAATCATGCAGCAACGGGCCATCTTGGCGTATGATTCAACAAAGCGCCCAATGCTGTCGCCATGTATTCAGAATATTGAGTTGCCATGATTCTCATGCACTTCATCAACCCCTTGCGTTGCTATTTGCGTTTTCCTATCGTCTTTATGCCAGTTACTGTCGTTTAACTTGGATCAATTCGTTTACCCTATGCCTCCAATTCCCCAGATAGCTGCCCGTTTGTGGCATCTCTCTGTAGAGGCCTCCAGTAACACATTGGGCGTCTTCGAAATCTGTGGAGCCAGAAACCTCATCCATAGGCGCCGGGTCCAATAGCTGCACATGAGGTTTTGAAATCACATTTTCCGGTCAAAATGAGCAAGTTTAGCTCTTCTATTACCTCCCCGGAGGTCACTTAATGTGATAATTGATAGAGTATTAGCATAATATATAAGATTTACTTATAAACTGTATGTCATGCCCGATGATCTCTTTAGTCTTTTTTTTAACTTTGAAAGATTTTATTCTCTAATCAACAATCTGTTAAGAGTCTTAGAATTGACATTACACATCCCGACATATTATCATAGCTAAGAGGCAGTTTCGGGATCTATTATTTGTAGTTAAAGCTTCATGTCAGTCACCGCATAGCTTCAAGTAACCACCATGGTTCCTGTTCTTAGAAGCCAGATTAGGTGCGCTGCAGCTACACTATTGATGCGGGAGGCTGACCAGGTGGGGTAAGTGGTCGAATGTCAGAACGACACCCGTTGCTCTAACTAACGTTGGCCATCGAGGGGCTGTATTGACCGGAACAGTTAGTACCATGAAAGGCCAGAGCTTAATATTCTTACATGCCCCCTTAGCATTTACTACTCGGGTTTAAGCAACTGGACCAATTTGTACCTGGTGAACTCGCTAAAATCTCGGCTCTCCCTTCTGCGATGATTTTGTGATGGAGGGTACTCAACCAGTCATCATCCTTTCAAGTTCTTGAGGCCATCCACGTCACGTTAGTGGACATAAACATATACCTTACAATTATTGCGAAGACCCTCACTCAGTCTCAGATACTGTTACATCTCAACTTTTGAGATCGTTCGGACGTAGCAAGTTCGTCACAAGTGAGCGAGTTCCGTATAGAAAGAAGCTCCAGGATGGGTGATGGCATGGGAAGTTCCCTTGTTGATATTTGTGCGCAATATGAGGGGTCGAAAATCACGATGCAGTTGGTTAATATTTCAAAAGCCAAGGCGCTACACCAGACGTCTTTGGAATTTCTCAAGGAACTCAAGTATCTATATTTTACAACTTTATCACATCGTGATATCAATCACAACACTAGAAGCTTACCGCAGCTGACTCTAACGCTCGCAGCTATTAATGCATTCAGGCAGCGATAATACATTGCTCTCTCATATACTTGGAAGCTATCTTTAGAAGAAATTAATATTCCTAGTAGTAGTTATCTGGTTGAAGATATCTATTCCGGCAATATGGCACTGTTATCCGTAAGGAATACGGGTTTTAGTTATATGCAGCATTATATAAATTATATATCTACAGAGTATCTATAAATTAATAAATATTATATCTAGTAAGAGGAAGGGGAAGCTAAAAAAAAATAGGCATATATGCAATAAATCAGGTTTATAGCTTAAGCCATTACCTAGTAATATTACTATTACAGACTATAAAAACCTCGGATTAGCTATAGTTACTTATTAGAATTTTCTCTAAGGATTTTGTAGTATGGGGGTATAATAAATACTAGTTATTAAAATCGATAACTTTAGGAAGGGCTTAGTAAGTAATTAAACTTCTAAACTATATTACTTTGATAGGTAGTTCTCTAGAGGATAGACTTACTAGGAGAACTATTAGGCTGGTTTAAAGATAAGCTTTCTTATTACCTATTCTGTATTTATTATAGATAAAAAGCTATCCTACTATTTTGGTTCTTTAGATAGAGAGCTTTGCATTAATTCTATGAAGTTTTATAAGTAAGCAATAAAGCTTTATTTAGCTTATAAAAGTTATTAACCATAACTATATTACTAGGAACATATCATCTCAAGAGCCGGAAGATAGAAAATTCTACTTCATTCGGATAACAGTGATGATTATAGTGCTAAAGACGATGATTCGGCCCCAGTATCAATGTCCCCTACTATTATAGAGGATATATCAAACCGTGAGCTTGGCAGGGAGTGGGATTAACTCGCTATTATCGCCAATTGTTGCCAGTACGTTAACCGCTTGGATAGCAACAAGTTGCAAGACAAGCACAGCCTTAGCTTGTCTATACTTGCACTTTGTCTAGTGAATAGGGAAATCCTTTCCAACCACCCCAGGGATGACATGGACAACAACTCGGCAAGAATCATCCACATTACAAAATTCTTACATCTACACTTCTTCGATGGGCTGAGATCCCCGAAGAATACAGGAAAACTTACCTTTAATAAAGGCTGTCGATTTTCGAATGTCATCCTCATTCAACAAGGCGTGAAGACGGAAGGCTACCTCTGGCGCTTGGAAGATGAGATTTCAACCATTAGCTATGGCGGAAGGAGAAGGCAATACCAGCGAAGACAGCGGCCACTTAAATGGCTAGCCGACCGACTTGCCTATACTCATCCGCTTCTATCCATAAGGCTAAGTGACATTCTCAATCTCGATGAACCAGCGACACCTTCGCAAGAATGGCAGATGAGTATAATTGATATTATAGAAGAAGCTATAGAGCAGGAGAAGAAGCTTTATACGGCAACCTTGCTTGGCCCTGGGCGTTTAAGCGTTGCCATCTTCGTCATGGAGCCTGGACATAGTGATACCGAAAGCGATGAAACAGGCGTGAGCAGTGAGATAGGCTCTGAAAGGAGCCTTGAGTATGAGCAAGACTTTCCACCCATTTCTCTTGGCGCACAAGCAGATGATGCTGAGCCGTTAGTTCTTGACGAAGGATACGCATTTACTTCCATTAATCGTAACCAACAAGGTCAGCAGGGTTTCAAGTAAAATGATCTCAACAAGCAGGTATCTCTCGAAGTTGATTGCTATTTTGGGAAGAGTGATCGATGGATCCCTCGAGTTTATACGAGGCGTTGGATTCATGGCTTGTGCTTTTTCCATAGTTATTCTCCGCGTCCGGTCATATTTCCTTGGCCGGCTGCGTTGCAAGGCCTTTAACGGTTCAAATCATTGTTTTTAAGAAGAGGTTTACGGGTGCCTGTGGTCCTCAGTTGTCTCCTTCCCTAGACAAGGTACTAGAACAATAATAATGCAGTTCTGGCACTCTCGGAAGCCTTGTTGAAGATTCATATCGGCTTATTGGTGGGGTCGCTGACTCTGCCCTATCATAGGATCCGTGTCTATCCCCTTATCTAATCACGATTGAACAAACTGAACTTGCTGACACTGCGCAAGAAGCCACAATCATCAGTAAGTCATATCTCGTCAAAGACCTCCTACGTTGCTGCTGAGCGTCTGCCGTACCTTACCATATGGTGCTGGTTCCACATACTGATCTAATGATAAATTCCAGGTTTTTGTTTAGATATAAACTGTAAACAAGACAAGTTCTGTGCTATCACTCCAGTTCAACTTCTCCTTGTGCATCGGGTTTGCTGATGGCTGGGAATTGTCGAATTTGGCGCACTCTAGATATCCATAACTAGAAAAGGTCAGTCTACCCAGGCTAACACTGAAACAGTACATTTGAATCAGTTGTCAGGCTTTTACTTTTCCATTTCTGCAGCTGAGCTCCCCAAGCAAAGGTAAAAGCAGCAGAAAAGAAGATCCTTTTATAGTTCTAGTAAAACATTGTCAACTGCGAAATCTCACTTATATCTTGTGAAATCCTTCTCCATGTAATCAGGAAATACGCTGAGAATGTCACAACATCCATCTAGGGACACCGATTTGTCCCGATGCAACTACAAGGGCAACGATTAACAACAAGCAGGCCTCTTAGCACAGGACCGCTACACTACCACCTCAAGAGATATTTCGAGACAAATCCAAAGCGCCTTCCTCGTCTTCCTTTCATTTGGTCTTGTCTTTCAAGTGCTGTGCCTCAGTGGCATTCTTTGGTTGGCCTTCCATGGACAAGTGCTAGTACCCATGCAAGACTCGCGATTGACAAGCATTGTCATCTCTGCTGGTAGTAAACTTGCCACTAACATCATGGGCATCAGCTATTTCCGATCTTGTGGACGGGCGACCTGTCAATACGCGAAGGTTGATCTCCATGTGCAAGACGTTCATGTCACAGGAACAATATCAAAATTTCTGCGTCTTACCCTGGTCTTTCAGGTTCCATATTCTCATAGGAGCTATGACGCTGGCGGCAATGGTTGCGACGTCTTCGTCTTTAGATACGATACCTTTGCAACGTCCGGATGGGTAACGGCACTCGTCTCGGACGTTGCGTTTACATGTCCTGCAGAGAAGGTAACCGATACGAATGTCTTCATCTGCGGCCAGGGCGGTTCGAATGCCTACATCCTCACAAACACCTCAGTACACGCTTGGGATTACATTGGAGAAGTGAACACAGGAGGTCAGAAAGCAGTGGCCGAGTTCGGGGACTTTGGAAACAAAGACAGTTGGGGCTAACGTCACCCTTGCGGCACTACCTCCGGGTTGTTTTCCTAGAGGCATGAACAACTTCCGTAGATGGCCATGTGTGTGACTTGTGACAAGCGAGAGATACCAGTGGATTTCAGCGGAATTGGGCACGAGACCAACACAACCGTCTACCTAGATAACAAGACTGCCGCTATTCTCGATATTGGAAACATGCCTCAGCGGGGATCCATTGTGCACATATTTCCACGAGTCAGAGAGTCAGAACTCTTTAGTTGTCTTGGCGAGTACGATGTTATCATGCTAGGCAGGGACGAGTAAGCCGGATCCAGTATGAATACTTGTTGAAGTCTCTCGAGAGAATATTCTGGGGCTTTGTTCCAAGAGAGGGCAGTGTTTTAGTGCACCAAGTCAGTAAGAAGTTATGGGGCTCTCTAGACAACATATTGAGAGCAGGTCGCACCATAGTAGGTTCACGTTGCTGGGATACGGCCACTAATTGTTCACCAGGATTCACAGCAAGTTGTGTGGTCCTCGACCGAAACGCAACATCCTATGCCTTAGAAAATTGTTAGAAAATCCGGGGATCCCCCTTCCATTTAACATTTAAATTATTAATCTAAATGTCTTAGATTTAAAGTTTAAAGTCTTAAATAAAATTATCTAGAGATATAAACCTAAGAAGAACTCGTATTTTAATAATAAATAATTAAATTTTATAAAAATATTTTTTTTTACCTAATACTACTGCATAATATTAACAACAGGAAGACCTACTATAGCTGCTAGAGTATGTAGCCGAGGCTCCTTATAATCTGATGTAGAAGGTAGTTTAGTTACTCCGTGACTAAACTGGTTGACTTTTGTCTATTAGTTAGCTTTTTACCTTCTGGAAGCTCTTACGTTAGGTATGAAATAGTATCAATTTCTTGTTGTATTAAACTTTTTATACCCCTTATTATTAAATACTGGTAAAGATAAGGCCTGCTAATTAGAAGACCGAGCTAATGGTTAGAGAGCTGTCTCAGCACTGTAATAACCCCTCAGATAGGAGAAGAGGTGGCAGAAGAAGGAACCTTTCATTTCATAGCACACGAATACACTGATTCGGGATAAATGGACCGAACACGCAAACTGTCTGACAATAATCAGCCCTCGGAGTAACTATCAACCGGCTTATGCCTCTTTAGAGTAAAAACTAAGCAGGAAATAAAACATCGCCTTAGTTTAGGTTATGGACCCCTGCTCCCTAGCGCGAGGCACTTTCGGGTGACCCGCCGAGCTGAAAAATGCATATTTTCAAGGGTCCCTTAACTTCAAGCCGTCTGCGAACCCTGATAACGCCTCATGACATTATCTCATCACACTTATGACCTGTTTTACTTGCATGTCGCACACTTAGGCCGCTTTAACAAAGTCGATAGAATTTATAACCCATTTCAGCAAATATTATAAGCGTTGGCTTTTCTTTTGGCAAATCCTTTAGTTCCAAAATGGCTTTAATTTCACGGATGACCTGTACTTGCTGAAACGGTCGGTCAAGCCACGATTCTAAAAGCAGATGAAGGGCAGCCTACGATTGCTTTAGGTCATGCTTAGAGACCTTAGTTAGTCCTAGTACGGTAGAGTCTAAAATCAAGCATCTTCTGATCTGCATAGGCCCCACTGACCAACATGTAAGCAAATTTAAGCGTATTGCTCGAGCCTTAATGGCGATCTTTCAGCCAAGGCAGAATTTTCATCATTACAAAGATCAAACGAGCCAGGCGAATATTGACCATTCGTTAGAAGTATAAAGTCCCTGGTACCTCGCCGACTAAGTTGAGCAACGAAGTCTTGTTCTGCTATCTCTCTTATTTGCGTCGAGTTATGCTGGATTCGTCTCTCTATTTCTCTCATTCACTCAACAACATGGCACGTTTTCTCTTCTTTCTCGCCATTTTAGGGCTTACAACGGCGAACCTGACTGGCTTCTCTGGCCGAAAGGGCACATTAAACCGCGACTTCGCAGGCATAGGCAGCATCTCGTTGGCTTTACCCGCCTCCTGCTCTTCTTCCGAGACCGACTGCGGCGGATCCTGCATTGCTGGCTCAGGAGAATGCTGCTCTGCGAGCGAAGGGTCTTACTGCGAATCGGGAAAATACTGTACTGACGATGGATGCTGCCCTAAGGGCGAAATCTGCACTGGAGAGGCAGCTGGTTGCGGCACCGGTAAACAGCTTTGCGGCAAATATTGCATCCCAAATAGCGCTGTTTGTTGCAGCGATGGCAGCTATTGCAATAGCGGGGAAACCTGCACCAGCGACGGATTCTGCTCCAAGGGCAAGGGCAGCGGCAGTAACGACAATAACGACAAACCTACCGAGACAGACGACAACGACAGTCCCACCAAGACAGACAATGATAACGACGATCCCACAGAGACATTCCAACCGCAACCAACAATTACCTCTGCAAGTGGAGACAGCGATCAGGGAAACACGCTTTGCAAGCGTAAGGGTCGAAGTGGAGGCGGTAATGGCGATAATGGTGACAGTGGTGACGATGACGGCTGCAGCGGTAATGGTGCTGGGTCGACGCTTGCGCCGAGTTTCGCAAGTGTCCTATTGGCAGTCTTTGTTTTAATGCTGTAATTAATACGGATGGTTTACTTAAGAGTAGTATCTATATCTTAAATAATAATAATCCTTGACAGTGTAATGCATACCCAGCTCCTAATTCCTCTAAGTTCCAAGCTGGTATAAACAGACTTACCTATCCTAATATGCTATCTTAATATTATATTTGCTATCCTGCTATATTAGAGATATTATATACTAAATATTAAATAAAGCTAAGCTTTCTTACCCTAATATTTAGATAGATATTAAGATATATTATATATTTTACTTTATTAAATTTTATCTTATTATCTAACTATTATAATTAAGGTTTTAAATAAGTAAATTAATTTATATTAAGTTTATACTTATAAGTTTATAAGGTAAAAACTAAGTATAATAAAGTATAATAGTAAATTTATATATATATATTTTTATTAAAATAAGTATTAATTAAAGGTATAATAAAATTTAATAAAGCTTAATTTAATTTATTATATAATAAGCTAGTTATATCTTTACCTCCTCTTTTAGTTTTTACTTTTATTATTATTATTTTAATATTTATCTTTATATTTATTATTATCCTTACTTTTACCCTTAGCTTTTCTTTCTTTACTATTAAAAAATCTACTATTATAATTACTTAAAATCTTATCTCTTTTAATATAACAGTTAGGTTTTTCTAAAGAGGTAAACTAGTTTATATTAGATTTATGTTTATAAAGTGCATAAGGCATAATACTAAGTATTATAAAGTATTATATTTCTTAATAATTAAGTAATATATATTAAGCTTATTAATATAAAAATACTTTATTAATAGCTAATAAGCTAAGTTTTATAAAAGTATTAATAAATATATTCTTATATACTAAAGGTAGCCTAATAGCTTAATAAGGAATAATAGTAATCTAAAGGTTAAATCTCTAAGGATTATTAGTAATTTATAGTAATCTAGTCTTAAAGCATTATAATTTAAGTAATTTAAATAAAAGAGGATTATTACTAGGAGAAGTGATCTTTCTATAATAGGTAGAAATTATAAGGGCTATATAATATAGCTATATAGGTTATAATATAATCTCTCCCTTTTATTAGGTCTTGCCTTTAAGACCTATATATCTCCCTATTCTTATATTAGGCTTTAGTAAGTGCTAACTCTCTTTCTTTATTATTTTCTTAATATACCTTACTAATTATTATATTATATAATCTTTAGTTAAAATCTTATAAGACTTTAAAATGTATTTATTTAGTAAATTTAATTATAAAATTTAGTTTTAATATTATACCTTATTCCTTTTATAAGGCTAAAGGCCTTTATTATAAAATAATTAAGTATTCTTTTTATTATTCTAAATATACTTAATAAGGTTATTTTTATAATGCTTCTAGTATTACAATTGCCTATTATATATTATTTCCCTTATTATTATTGCCTTTTGCTAATTATTTTTCCTTTTAGTTCTTTATTTAAATTGCAAGTCTGATTATTTAAAGTAGGCAGAAGAGGAAGCTAAGGAAAAGCTTTTTAAGGCCTAATAAGAGGTTAATAAGGCTATTATAAAATTATCTTATATTTATTATTAAAAGTATCTATTATATAAGTAAGGTATTTAGTTTATTATTAATAATATAAATTCTTTTATAGGTAATATTATTACTTAAGAGGAAGATATAGCAGTTCTAAATATTTAGTCTCTTAGTAGTGCTAATATTATTAACTAAAACCTAATTTTTAATCCTTTACTTTTTAAGGTTATTAATAGAAATTCTTTAGGAGTTGCTAGGCATTAGCAAGGTATCTTATTAGTTCCTATATATTTTTACTTTTTAAGTAATTTTTCTATTTAATTAGATATATCTTTTATTTATTAATTCTTTATATATTTCTAATTTCTTTTACTTTATATACCTCTAGTCCTGTAATTTATTATAGTTTATTACTAGTTTTTATATATATTATATTTATAGCTAATTTAAGTATTAAGATATAGTAAATTAAGTAATATCTAATATTTAAGGGTAAATCTAGTTTATATTAATTTTCCCCTATCTTTTATTTAATCTTAACTAGTCTTAAGTATTTATAGTCTAGTTTATAATTTAGTTAATTTATTTTAATGTTTTTAGTAAATAAGTAAACTATATCCTCTTTTATAAAGGTTAATCCTTTTAACCTTTTAAGATTATAATATCTCTATATCCTTTTCTTAATAAATTCTAGCTTAGTCTTAAGTTTATTATATATTTCTCTTAGCTTATTACTTATAATAATTACTATTAGGTTTATATTTTTAAGCTCCTAAGTATTATAATATATATTAGGTATAAATCTGATATTTATATTAAATAGTATAAGTTTTATACTTTTATTATAGGCAGTATTATAGGCTAGCTAAGCGCTTAGTAGCTTCTTAACCTAGTTATCTTATTTATAGTTAATATAATACTAAAGGTATTATTTTAGTACTTAATTTATTTATTTTATTTAACTATTTACTTATAGTTTAAAAGCTATTATAAGTTAGTAATTAACTCTTATAAGTATTATAAGTAATTACTAGAATTTAGAAGTAAATATTAGTTCTTTATTAAATAAAATCTCTTTTAGTAGTCCTTATTTTCTTACTACCTTATTATAAAAGATATAGGCTATAACTTCTATATTTATTGCCTCTCTATAAGGTAAGTAGATTAAGAATTTTATAAGTTTATTTATAATAACTATAATACTATTATAGTAAATTCTAGTTAAAGGATTTTCTAATAATAGTAATTTAGTTATAAAATCTATTATAATTAAGCTTTATAGTTATTTTATAACTTCTATTAGTTATAGTATTTTATAAAGTCTATATTATTATGCTTTTATTTTAGTATAAATATTGCATTATTTAATAACCTTTTTTATTACTTTTTATATTATCTTATAGCCTTATTATAGTAATTATTTTAAGATTTTAGTAACTCCTTAATATTTATATAATAAGTATATATAAAATTCTTAAATAAACTCTTATAGCTCTCTTAGGATTTCTCTAGTTACTTCTATCTATATCTATCTTAATATTACTATCTTCTAGGTAAATTAATATTCTCCTTTATTATTCTTTTCTAGTACTTATTCTCTTACTTTAATAGTGCTAGTATTATAATCTAATTATTAGCTAATTATATCTGCTTTACTATTCTTTAATCCCTTTTAGTAAATAATTATAAAGTTAAATTTATATAGGAATTTTATATAATATAGTTATTATCTATTAAGTTTATAAGTTATAGTAAAGTATAAAATGTTTTAGTAGTTAATATAGACCTTAACTTTATACTTACTTCTTATTAAATAGTATTTAAATTCTCTAAAATAATTAACTATTACTAGAAATTCTTTATTATAAATTAGGTAGTTAAGCTTTACTTTATATAGTTTATATAAATAAAAAGTAATAAAATATAGCTTTCTTTCCTTATCTCTTTAACTAATTTATCTTCTTAATATAAAGTCTAATATATCTATTTCTAGCTTAATTTCTTTTTTAGGATTAAATATTATTAAGACTGGTTTATTAAGGATTACTCCTTTAAGTTACTTAAATGCTTTTTAAGCTTTATTATTTTAGTTAAAGGATTTTTCCTTCTTAATTAGTTCTATTAATAGAATTATAATTTTACTAAATCCTTTAATAAACCTTTAGTAATAATTAGTAAAGCCTAAAAAGGCTTATATTTCTTTAATATTAATAAGTACTTTCTATTCTGCTATTATTAAGATTTTCTTTCTCTTTATTTAGATTTCTCTAGGTATAATAGTATATCTTAAAAAGTCTACTTTTATAATATAAAAGTAACTCTTTTCTAATTTAACTAATAGCTTAGTATCTTATAATGCTTTTAAGACCTTATAGATATATTCCTTATATTCTTCTTTATTATTTAAGAAAATTAGGATATTATTAAGGTAGTATATTATAAAGATATTAAGGTATTATTAAAGTATGCTATTAATTATCTACTAAAACATTATAAGTATATTAGTAAGACTAAAGGGCATTATTAAATATTTAAATAGTCTAAATTTAGTTTTAAATACTATTTTCTATTTATTTCCTTCCTTAATATAAATAAGGTTATATACTTCTTTAAGGTCTAGAGCTATAAAGATCTTTTTACCTTATAATTAATCCTTAAGTTTTATTATAAGTAAAAGTAGGGTTTAATCCTTAGTAATATATATATTAACTAGTTAATAATCTATAACTAGTTAGTCCTTTTTATTCTTCTTTAATATAAAGAATATTATTAATATTACTAATAAACTTAATTCTTTAATATAACCTTTCCTTAGTATCTTATTAATATATTTTTATTAAACTTATAGTTCTCTCTAATTAAGTAAATATAGCTTTTAAAATAGTAGTCTTTTATTTATAAGGTTGATTTTATAGTCTTATTTATTATATTTAGGGACTCTTATTTCTAGTTTTTCTTAAAATAATTTATTATATATTTAATATTTTTTTAAAATATTCTTAAGTTAGTCCTAGCTTAATATTATAGTTTTATTCTTCTATAAATCTTATTATTTAAGGATGCCTAGGATTTCTAATTTTTATCTTTAGCCTATCTTATACTTATATTATACTTCTCTTAAAGGTAGTAAAGTCTTTGCTTTATATTAGTTTATACTTATCCTCTTAGTTATAGATTAAGATCTCTTATTACTCCTTATAATTATTTTATTATTACTATTAGGATTATTAGGAAATATAACTTAGCTAGTCTTCTAGTTAATATATAGGTTTTATTATTTAAGCTAGCTTATTTTAAGGATAATATCTATCTCCTCTCCTAAAGGAATAATATTAAAGCTTATTTCTTAATTTTTCCCTTTAATAAAGACCTTAAGGTAATTAATCTCTTAATTTATTATACTATTATTATAATTAAAAAGTTACCTTTTTATATTAATAAGTTAATATAATAATTACTTCTTTTTCTATAATAATCCTAGCTTTATAACTATTTTTAAGTTAATAAAGTTCTTTTTTATTTTATTATTAATTTATATATTTAGCTATTTCCCCTTAATTTAAGCTTATAGTACTAGGCAATTAGGTTTATTATTTTATATAGCTCTTAAAGTACTTATTAGTTTAAGTCTTTCTTATCCTTATTTATTACTCTTTTATAGCTCTATTATTATAGAAGGTATATTATTTTTCCTAAACTAGTTTAGTAAAGTAACTTATATTTTTTATTATTATAGCTAACTCCCTTTTAATAGTTTTTAATATATTCTTCTTCCTTTATAAAGTTATTTATAAACTCTTTATTATATAAATACTATTAAAAATGTTTTTCTAGTTTTATATCTTATTTATCTAGAGAAATTCCTTATCTGGATTATTTATTATTAATTAGAACTTAATTAAGTCCTTCCTTAAGGTTAATAGGCTTAAAGAGGTATCTCTTTTTTATAGTTTTGGCTTTATTCTTCTTATCTTAAAGATATTCCTCTAGTTATTTATATACCTTTTAAATAAACTCTCTTTCTTTTCCTTTTTTATATTTCCCTAAGTTAATAAGTTTAAATCTCCCTTTACCTTCTTCTTTCTTATAGTCTTCTATAGCTAGATCTTCGAATTTTCTTTCTGCTTCTTTAATTATTCTTATTATCTATAGGGTTTCCTAATAGAAGTTTCTATTTCTTAATAGTATATTAAATATCCTTCTATTTCCGTTTTCTAGTAAGGGTTATTATTAAGTATGCTAGAAATTATAATAAGGAAGTAATTATTATCTTCCTTATTTTATCTATATTCCTTATACTAATAATATTTATAAGATAGCTATAATAATTTATTATATCCTAAGTAGGTTAGAAATGTTTTTATAATGTCCTTAATATTGAATTTTAGCTCCTTATAATAAGGGTTTATAGTATTTATTATATAATAGGCCTAAATATATAAGCTCTCGAGCTTATTAATGTTACTGTATTCTCTAGCTCCTTATAGGTATCTATCTTCTATTAAGGTATATATCTTGCTATTATAGTTATTAAATAGTAGTTTATAAGGTTACTTTTACTTATTTTTAATTTATTTATCTTCCTTATAGAGGTATTATATGGCATTTTATACTGCCCTTCCTTTATATCCTATACTTTAAGAGTATTATTAATAATATATATAAACCTTATCTCTTACTTTATATTCCTTTTTAATTATTTTTTCCTTTTTTAAATAGTTATTTAGATTAAGATAGTATTAATTATCTTAAATACTTTAGGTTATTTTCCTATATTAAAGGTAATTCTTATTCCTTATAGGTTCTTTAAGTATCCCTTAATTTCCTACTTAGAGGGTCTTTTTTCCCTTATTATCCTAAAGATCTCGGTTTATTTTATCTTCTTATATCTCTTTTCTTCCTTTCTCTTAAGGTAATAAGTATAGTCCTTTTCTTTTTCTTATTATTAGTTTTTTAAGTTCTTTTACTATTCTCTTTAATATTTATTTACCTTTATTTTATATAGTATTAGGATTTAGGGTATATTTCCTACTTAAGTATCTTCTTCTATTAGGAATTCTTCTTATAGTTCTTAAATTAAACTATTTAAGTATAAGTATTATTTATATTTTAGTATAATGCCTTTATATAAAGCTATTATATTATATAGGCTTTATATTATTCCTAATACTTAGGTTTATATAATAATTTAGGGTTTTTATTTATTAATTACTGCTAGTATTTACTTACCTTAATTAGGGTTTTTAGGCTTCCTTAATTAAAGATATTTATTAATAATATATTTAAACTAATTATAATTATAATATTTAACCTTAAATATATTATAAGGTCTTTTATTATTATTATATTATATTACTTTAAGTATTATAAGTCTTAGTTTAGTTTTATATTATATATTAATATATCTCTTTCTTCCTTAATTAGTATTTTATTATCTATTAGTATTTTACTAAGGGTTATATATCCCTTTATATCTTTTAGCTTGCTTTTCTTAGTATTACTTATATTATTAATTATTAATTTCTATAGTAATATTTACTAGTTTATTTAAGTTCTTTAATTTAGGTTTAATATTTACTATTATATCCTTAACTTCTAACTTTAATCTTAAATATACCTGCACTATATAAGCTTCTTTACCCTAGTTTAGCTTAGCTACTTAATAGCAATATTTAGCTAAGTAGTCTGCAGTAAATCCTCTCTATTTAAGCTATTATATTTTTATTTTTATAGTATGTTTTTTATCTATTACTTTAAAGGCGTTTTTAAGCTTTAATTTAAAGTTTTTATATTTCTTATAGATATATTTTATTATTTTTTATTATTCTTTATATAGTTTGCTAATATAATCTTAAATAATAAGTTTTATTAATTATAGTGCTTTATCTTTAAGGAATCTTATATTATATTAAACTTTTAGCTTATTAATAATAAACTAAATAAGGTAGTATATCTAGTAGCTTTAAAGGCTAATAAGGAATCCTTAAAGCTTATTAATATTATTATTAAATAGTTTAAGTTAATAAGGTTAAAGGATTTTTTTAAAGTCCTTTTTAGTTATTATAAAGGCTATAATATATTTAATATACTCCTTATAGAGTTTTTAATTATTTTCTACTTCTTTTCTAAGTACCTTTATAATCTTAATAAGGTTAGCTACTTTCTTTTTTAAGTTCTTAATTTTATTTTTAGCTATATTAAAGTTATTTTTTATATTCTCTAAAAGGTTATTATATTACTAGCTAAGCTATTTAAGTCTATATTTAAGTTTTATAACTTCCCTTTTATAAATACTTAAATAAGTAAGGGTAATATCTTCTTTATTTTTATTATTAATTTCTATAAGAATATCTACCAGGTTAGGGGGTATCTCTTATTATAGGTAATACTAGGCATATCTTAAGTTAGAAAACTAAATTAAAGTAATAAGTACTATTATATAGGTATTACTTAGTATTATATAATATAGTCTAAATAAGAGCTATTAATATATAATAATTAGGTTTTTTTAAAAAAGTAAACTAGTTTATATTAAATTTATATTTATAAAGTATATAAGGTATAATACTAAGTATTATAAAGTATTATATTTCTTAATAATTAAGTAATATATATTAGGCTTATTAATATAAAAATACTTTATTAATAGCTAGTAAGCTAAGTTTTATAAAAGTATTAATAAATATATTCTTATATACTAAAGGTAGCCTAATAGCTTAGTAAAGAATAATAATAATCTAAAAGTTAGATCTTTAAGGATTATTAGTAATCTATAGTAATCTAGTCTTAGAGTATTATAATTTAAGTAATTTAAATAAAAGAGGATTATTATTAAGAGAAGTAATCCTTCTGTAATAAGTAGAAATTATAGGGGCTATATAATATAGCTATATAAGTTATAATATTTAAGCTCTTTTATAATATTATATAATAAGTTCTATTACTTATTTATAAAGTAAATAGCCTATTATTTAAATACTTCCTTATACCTAATATAATATACTATTTAATAAAAGCTTAAATAATAATAACTAATTAACTTATATTTATATATTTACATCCCCTTACCTTTATAGCTAAATAATATATTAGCTTGGCTTATTAATATAATATTAATAAGCTATTATAATATTTTAATTAATATATTATTAAATTACTAATAGTAGTACTTTTAAATAGAAAGTATTAATCCTTTATATAAGTTAGTATATACTAGTTATTATTTCTAGTAAAAATAAAGTCTTTTTATAATACTTCTTTAACTATATATTAGTTTTCTTATTACTATTGCAGTTACATATCTGTTAGCTCCACATACTCTATCTCAGTTTATTATATCTTCTCTACAATGGGCGTGTTATTTACAGCTATCACTTCCATGTCCCGTCTAGCCTGTACAAGGGGACTCATAACTCAGATCCAACCCAAACTGTACAACGGTTAATGCATCTAAAGTCAATCTTCAGCTACCTACCTACTCTCATGCTGAGAATCTCTTATCGCGACAGTTTGAGAGACCGGACACAAACAGCAGAACGACTAAATATTCAGACTTAAATAACAATCGGGGACTAACGGAAATTCCTACACCTGCTAGCCCATCATCTACCTTTATAGAGCTACCAAGCCCTTCAACAGATTCGACCAACCAGTCACTGTGTCCGAGGTTTCTCTTTGGAGACTCAAAGAGTAGCACGGATATGTGCCTATTGCTGAGGAGCTCGAAGGGCTTCTCAAGCCTAACACGAAGGTATAATTAACACAGATGAGGATGCGCTGGGGTCACGGCCTAACTTACTGACCAGATGATCGTCATCAACAACCCCAACAACCCCACCGGTGCTCCAATCCTTCGGTCTTGCCTTGACGCAATTGTCGACTTTACTCTATTACAATTGCCAAAGGGAAAGATTAAATCTGTGTCTAGGCCGACTAATTAAAACTAGGAAAAAGATTAGGTAGTTAAATTTATTAAATAATATAGATTCTACCTAAACTATTTACTAACATATGTAAAGCTTAACCTTAACCCTTAATCTTAGGTGTCCCTAATTATAGATGTCTCTATACTCTTCAGCCCACAGTATTTAATACCAATCACTTCTTAGCAGCTTCCGCATTCTCACTTTGCATTAGACGCTGTGTAGCAGTCTCAGTAGTATGGAATCTCCAAGCCTTGATCTTACGCTCAAAGAGTTCGTCAAGCTCGGCAGGTGATCGCCTAGAAACGAATCAGTTTTCGTCAGGACTTAAAGGTATTCAACGTGACTCACCGAGCAGTCTCGGGGACCAAGAGCCATGTACCAATGACCCATGGTAAACCAACGCCAGCATAGAAAAAGCCAGTTTTGAGCTTCCAATCCCACTTATTGGCATTGACCATATACGGCGTAAGAACAGACATAACGAGGCCACTGATGGAGTTGGCAGAGGCTGCGAAGCCAGACGTATAGGGTCGAAGTCGTTGCGAGGATATTTCACCAATGTAGCCCCAGCCCGCAGCTCCATTGGCCGAGATACCAATGTCTAGAGAAACACAAGTTAGCTTATGATGATTGGTGATGATAGACCATGAAGGGCTCACTCCAGAAGCACGCAAACAAAACAAACACATAGGTGCTTGCATTACTTTGGGGAGCAACTCCTATAATACCAACGATCAGGCAAGAGATCCACATCAAGGACGTTGCGCAGCAGGCCATGCGGCGACGACCGAATCTATCGACTCCAAAGACAGCTAGGATAACGACGATTATCTGCAGAGACGTAGTGATGGCTTTGATCTTGAAGGGGTCGGCCAGGCCAGCCTGCTGGAAGAAGTATGTACCAAAGCTGCCAAAGAGGGCAAGACCTAGGAACTGCTGCGCAACAATGGTCCACATGGCGGTGATGGTACGGCGGCCGTCGATGCCCTTGAAGATAGCCAGCCAGCTTTCGTTTCGTTGCTCGGCCGCCAAAGCCTTTTCGTGCTCGACATTCAGGGCGAGGAGTTCATAGTGGCGATCGACATCAAAGTCCTTGACTCCACGGTAGAGAAACCTAATACTCTTCTTGGCCCTCTCTTCTTTTCCGACAGTAACACACCAGGAAGGCGATTCGGGAAGCAAGACGTAGATGATGGCCATGACTCCGATGTGTCCCCACTGGGTATATACAGGTGTAAGCCAGTTGAAGGGATCGTTCTTGTTCAGTCTCTGGAGAGCCACATGGGTACAGAAGGAACCCAGAGTCCACCAAAAGCTGTAAAGCATCAACATGCCGCCACGAATCCTAGTTGGGCTGACTTCTGTAATGTAACCCAGCAGCGTAGCCTGGAGGCAACCTACGCCAGTACCAGCAAGCATCTTGGCACCAAACCAGACCGGCCAGCTTCGCGCAAGGGATTCAGCCAAGACGCTGCTCATGAGGATGATCCAGAGAGTATACATGGCAATCTTGCGACCGAATCGTGCAACTACAAAGGAGATTCCGATCTGACCGAGGACCTGGCCCACGTTCTGGCCAGCACTCCAAGTAGCGATGATATTGGATGCGAGGAATTTCTCGCCCTCTTCGTTGACCGCTGTGGCAAATTGCTGGACAAAGCCTTTGTTGGCAATAATGCTTGCTTGCATACTAAAGTCACATCAGTCAAGTGCTATGATAGTAGAGTAGGTATGATACATACGCAATTTGGTAACCATCGGCTCCAGCGCTAAAGGCAGAGAGCAGGCAGACGAGTGATGCCATCTTGAAGGTTCGAACAGTCTCCCAGAATGTCAGATTCTCATAACCTGAGAGGGCCTGACCCTGTGCGACGGCCTCAGCAGCAAGGTCATCATGCTTGAGTGCAGTTTCAACATGATCGTGAGAATCAACCCGGGCAGGATTGTCGATAGGCGTCTTGGAGTCGCTGGGAGCAGCCATAGTGATTTTGAGTCACTGCTTTTGGTCAAAAGAGACAAGAGGAAGAAGATAGTTGGATTGATCCAAAGCTGATGCCGTACTCGAGGTCATTTCATATAAGAATCCATTGCTGTGTAATTGTAGTACGTGCCTCGATTTGCGATCCTCGCTCCCCACGGGGTCAACGAGACCAACAAGCGAGAAGCCGCGTATTCAACGTTTAGCGCACTTATACCCCGCAGTCTCGTCGCCTGGGGTACATGGTCAGGGGTTGTAATTGGACAATTTCCATGGCCCCATGATGCTGCATCGCCGAAGAGTTTTCCGACAAAGTTTTCCGACGACTTGTTGAATCCATGTGTTAGCAGAATCTGACCATTTTGAGGGTTTTGCGTCAAAGAGATTGGCTGGACGTTTTTGAATTGAGTTGATAGCTCGGGAACAGACGCTAGCTCAGAAGATCACGCGATCTAACTTAGCAACTCTTGTGAAAGGAAAGTCTGGACTGAATCGAATTCCGACAAGTTTTCCCCCATAAGCTTTGAGGTAGCATATGGCAACAACCATGTCGTGCAGAACGCCACGAATGGTCGATTCGGCAAGGCTCAAGGTCTTGGACTGGATCGTGGACTGTTGCGGCAACGCACTTGACTTGAACCGTAATTATCAAGACAATTTTTAGTCACGTCGGCGGCCGTCGAAGGTTTAAAATGTCACGTATATTTTATTATAGTTTAGCGATATACGGTCAACGGAGCTCCCCGAAAGCAGACGATCAGGTAGCAATGCAGTCACATTCAAAGTTACGATCTAAGATGGCACCTGAAGAGTGCTTGTGTGTTGTCAATGTGGAAAGAATGTGCTCCGCTACCGATCGCAACAAACTCCATATACCATTCGGAACTAAGGTCATGCCAATATAATCGATGGTCTTTATACTTCTACTCTATTCTATTGTGAAGGGGTCCAAATATGTAAATATATCTATGTCAATTCTTATAGCCCTGTCTTCTTCGTTGGAAAGTCTCACGTAGGTATGTTGCCGAGTTCTTGGGCGTGCGTGTCAAGCCATTTTCAAAGTTGACATGAACAATACCGAATTTTGGCTGATATCCGGCCGACCATTCTAAGAAGATATCTTAGTTAGCATAGCTCGCAAATAATTGATAAAAGAGAGGTATACCAAAATTATCCATGAGCGTCCACACGTAGTAACCCTTGACGTAGATGCCATCGTCGTATATAGCTCGTGATATTGCATCCAGGTATAGACCGAAATACCTTTCGCGAAACTTGTCGTCAATTGCTAACTCGAGATCTTGCTCTCCAGGGCATGGGCATCCGTTTTCCGTGATGATAATAGGAAGATGGTATCGATTCCACACCCAGTTCAACAACTTGCGGAAGCCATTGGGTGCGACACGAAGCCATTGAAACTGTGAAACAGGGCCTATTTCCTGGCCTGCTTCATTCACAGCTCCCTCCTCGATGTTGCCTGTCCAGTCGTCTTCGGAGGGAGGATCGGGGAGAGCACGGGCGAATTTTGTCGAGTAGTGGTTCATGCCATAAAATGCATTCAAAGAAGCTGTCTCGCGGAGAAGGTCGCGCTCTTCAATGCTGAAATGGGGTAGTCTGTCGCCCAGATAGTTTCGCATCGAGGCGGGATAATCTTGTCCTAGGAAGATTGGGTCGCCAAACCACCCAATATAGAACTCAAGTCTTCGTTGCGCCGCATCAATGTCGGCTCGTTTATTGGAATATGGCTCATAGAAATGGCTGTTCAGCACGATAGAGATCTCTCCCTGTTGCGCAGGCTGGAACTCCTTTACATAGAGCTGAACAGCAACAGCATGCGAGATAACCAGCGTATGACCGACACGCCACGGCTCATTCTTTGTATCGAAACCATCTCCTGCACAATGTCCCGGGGCAAGTGTTCCGTTGACATGACCAAAGATGGAGATGATATATGGCTCGTTATACGTGACCCACTTCTTGATTCGGTCACCAAAGCGCTCAAAACATAATCGTGCGTAGTTAGAAAAATCGGCAGTGAACTCTTCAGTATTAAGAAAAGCCTTGTAACGATCGTAAAGAGCCTGTGGCGCATCCCAATGATATAATGTCACCACGGGCTCAATCCCGCGTGCCAACAATCGGTCAATGAGATCGTTGTAGAAAGCTATTCCCTTCTCATTTATGGGATCGTTGCGGCCTCCAAGGGGAATAATACGTGTCCAAGATAGAGAGAAACGATAAACGTCGACGCCGCAGGCTTCCATGAGGTCAATGTCCTCGGATACTCGATTATAGTGGTCGCAGGCTATATCGCCGGTTGTCCCGTTTGTTCGCGAGGGCTCTAGATGCGTGTACGTGTCCCAGATGGACTGGCCTTTTCCATCTTGGTTTGAGCCACCTTCGACTTGATATGCTGAAGTAGCAGTACCCCAGCGGAAGTCTTTGGGTAGTGGGAGCTCTTGAACGGTCAAATCGTGGGTCGTGCCTGAGCTGGTGACCAAGTCACCAGCCTGAAACATAGAAGCCTCTTTGGACATTGTAATTGGATGGTAAGAAGGTGAAGAATCTGTGAGAAGAAACGATGTTGACTAGGAGTAGTTTTAAACAGCCCTAAGCGAAGAAGCTTTTTTCTGTCATGGCTTCTATCTTCACAAGCCCCGCCCCCAAGATGCCAGTAGAATGTCAATTGCCTCGCTTGAGCAGCCGGATTCGAAAGAAACCCCACATGGTTGGTGCTTTATCTATTGTAGCAATTGTTGATAAAGTTTTGGACGCCATGGGGTATATAGAATCCGCGTCGGAGAACCTGGCGGATCTCGAAATGGTTAAGGTACTCCCCCACATAAAGTCGTTAGTGCACCACTTTATTCAAGTCTTCGTCGGAAAACTCGTCGGATTACGATGGATGCCAAGACCTTTGGCTCATCTCATCATATGAGCAGTCTAAAATGCGAGTAACTACGAGTAATTCACTTCAAACCATGTCACACGCAGACCGCCGTTATCCGAGGTTCAATGTCAGGATTGTTGGCATGTTACTCTATACTCTATACTCTTTACAGTATTCCGTAAGTTCTAGATGCGCCTCATGATACTTTGGACCCATTCAATACAATGCCCTGCGAGCCAATTTGATTTGCGTTCTACCTAGCGGGAAGTTCTTGAATTTGGTTATCTCAGATGAAGACTTATCCTCCTGTATAAATATACCGAAAAAGGGCCCTGTGAAGTATCGTGCGAATAAATCCTTATCAGCTACAACCCCTAGCTCCTGAGTCTGAGCTGAGACCTGGCCTTCGACTGCTCCAAGAGGGTTAAACGAGAAGCTGTAGCCCTCGTTCGATGAGCGTACCCCAACTGGATGGTGGACGCCTTGTAGTAGATCTGATGATTAGTAACCTTGATGAAATTTGTAGCATTGTTGGCAACTTTGAACTCGAGACACTTCTTGGAATAGTTCCATGCCAGGTACACATATCTAAAAGGGCCGAGACATGATGTCAATCCAGCAACCATTGCCTGGTCAGTGTTGGTGTTGTACTGAAATCCAAGAATACTGTAGCCAAAGCAATGATATCTGGCTGTTGTCGGCCATAAAAGGTCGATATTCTGTGGGAAGCATTAAGCCCGACCTCTCCGGGTTTCAGCAAGACCATCTCGTCCTCTTCGTGTACAGAGACCGCATAATAAGCATTCTGTCGACCCCCAATGTGAACCATACACTTGGGCTTGCTTGTTCGCCGAGGAAGATCGGGACCCCCCAGATATTTAGCTTGAGGAGATAGGGCTGGTTGCTTGATTTTGGGCCATCTTCCCTCTGGCCAATTCGCCGATGTAAGAAAGGTTTCTCGACCTAGCGGCCACTCTCTGTTGGTGCTGACACTGTGATCTCCTAGGGCAACGAACCACCAGTCGCCGTCGCGATAATGGACCAGCTCACCACGACCTAGTCCCTGGATAAGATAAAATTAAGCTTTTAAAAATTATATAAAATAGACTTTTAAGTAAAAAGTAAAGAATTAATATACTTATTTATTTAACACATTTATTATTTAATTTTATTTATAATATTAAACTACCCTATTTATGCTAATATTAAATAAAAAGCGGGGTTAAACCTGAAATGAGGTAAAAAAGAATCAAGGCAACTCCGCACCTTTTAACCTACAGCAAATGGCCAATTAATGTTATATCGATGAGACCGTTATCAGCGTGTGTAGCATGCCGGTACGCATTGCTCTCCATTTCTCCAAGAATTTAATCTCATATTAAACACTCTAGTGATCGGCGGAAAAAGTGCGATCGGTCTCGACCAGGTCTAAGTTGCAATTTCTGCATCAAGCGAGGCCTCGACTGTGTTGGAGTCATAGATGACCCTGTCCCCGACACTTTGGAAAGACATTACGAGCCACTTGGAAATCAGACAGAGGATGGTCGGCCTCGTCGTATCTCGTCACTAGTTGTACCTGATGCCGCTCTAGCCGAGGAGTTGGCGAGTCTCTATTTTCGGTACATGCACATCACGTTTCACAATATCTTCCATCGCGCAACGTTTATAGCTCAGGTAAAGGACTCTTCTATCCCAAAGATTTTGTTCTTTGGTGTTGCAGGTCTGTCTGCGCGCTACTCGACGCATCCCATCTTTGCGTCCATTACGCCGTGGGACAGAGGACGGCCGTATCGGGATGAAAGTAAGAGATTGCTCGACCTGGAGGATACTTCATTGATCAGTATCCAAGCTTGCATGCTACTAGCAGCAAATGCTTCTGTTGAGGGAGATTCTAGGACCGAGTCGGTATATCTCGCGATTGCTTCTCGCATGGCCACGCTGTTAGACCTTCCAAACTTACCAACCGAGTCTCTTCTGGAGCAGGAAATCAATCGAAGAGGTAACTTGAGCTTACTCTGAACCGAAAGTGAGGCGCTTACACTGTTATCTAGTGTGGTGGTCTCTCATTACAACCGAGACATGGGCAACCGCAACTCAATCTCTGCCCAGGTTTATCAAACCACGAAACACCATCCCGTTACCCATGGATGAGCGTCAATTTGCTTCGTTGAGCTACGACATACCAGCGACGCCGCCTGACTCGTCACTTTGCGTATCACCTACTTGCAACTTCGATCCTCAATCTTTGGTCGCCCAGATGATCCGGCTTAACCTCTTACTTTACGATATCATTCTCTTTCTCAACTCCCGAATAGTGGATGAACAGGAAGAACATTCGACGAGCGGAGAATTCGATCATCAACTTCGCCATGCCCTTGATGAGTGGGCCAACAACCTACCCCCGAGACTTCGTTATTCTGAGGACAACGTGATGTACTGGGCTGATGAGGGCTTCGGTGCTATTTTTATAACACTGCACATCAACTATAATCACGCCGGCCAACTCTTGTTTTACCAACACCTTCACTATGCTCAAGAACAGGATCAAGGCGACGATTCTACGCAAGGGTTTGCCCAGCGTTGTAAACAGCACGCAACAAACTTGTGCGACCTCATCTACGAAGCGAAGCGGCGATCAGACACGGTCGTTCTGTATCCGCTTGCTGGGCATATTCTATGCCTGGCTTCTACAGTTCAAATCCATACACTGCTCTTTGGAACCGACGATGACGAGATCCTCGCTGCCAAGACGCGGTTAGAAAGAAACTTTGAGATGATTTCATCAATGAACAACTATTGGCCTATGAACCATATGTCGATCAGCCGGCTACAGCATTTCCATAATGCCTGTCTTCGGAGCAAGGATAACTCATTTCACTTAGATGCTTGGATGCTTCGATTCCTATTGGGTTTTACCCAGGACATTAAGGACAGGGATGCAATTTGGACGTATGGACATCGGGCGCTGAATGAGTTTAACCCACTGAGGAATCTCTTGGATATTTAATCCAACTTGAACTGGGGCCCATTTATTGCCTGTGCAAAGGAACCGACTCTATTTAACCTAGGTTCCACTAGCAGGTTGCACGTACTTGATCCCATCAAGCACCGTTGTCAATGTTCCGTTCGTCTCTAGGAGGTTAATCATGACATCTATCTCTACTTCAAATCCATCTCGACTTGTGACTTTAGTCCCTTTCACTACTCCAGTTTGCGTGATATTGGAGAACCATTCCACTCGGTCTTTCCAGACATTGGGAAGTAACTTCCACTTGGTAACCTTTTCATATCCGTCGATGATGTAGCCTCTTTGATCGGAATAGTTGCTATAAGAAGCCGAGATAGTTTGAATGGCGCCAGTTTCGGGGTCCTCAATGAAGGCAACCTCAGCAACGCCTGACAGCTGACCTTGTAGTGTATAGTTGCCGGCTGGGATCTTGTATTGCGTTGGTGTTTTACTACCAGCGGGAAAAGCTTTTGCCCAGGGGATAAAATCGGGAGCTTTGAAGACTGGTGCTGGCTTTGAAGGCTTGAGAGAGGTACGACGAGCAAGCATGATCCGGTAATTGCGTCCTCCTTGGGCAGTAGAAACTGGGCATGGAAGAGGATTGGCACCGCCGCAAGAGGGAGAAACCACAAGAGCTTGCCAGTATACAATCATTGTGCTGTCAGGAGACAAGGCTGGATCAGCTCTGCCATTCCAGTTAGGATCATTGACGCTTCCATCGCTTCCGTCGCCGTCCGCATTGACCTGCTGACCGAAATAGTCTCCATTATCTCCATTGCGACCGATGAGGATTGGCTGAAAGAATCTTCGTGGTCCATTATTGCGCGTTGACGAAGCGATGGCCACAACGAGGTAATCGATAATAGGAGGGATCCATCTCATACCAGACATAAACATCTGCCGACCTACAACACGCGTGTCCATAGCAACGATCCATTGATCATCCTGGGACATGGTAATTGGGTCAGTATAGTCGGGATGACTGGTGAGGCGACGGATAGCCCCAGTTGTAAGGTGGACGGCCATGACATCGATGTTATTGGCTTCCACGGGAGATCCGATGTAGAGAATCTCATCGCCCGAGCCACTGAAACCACGAAGTTCACCGGGTGTGATTGCATCATGGTTGATGATTAATTCATCGCCTTCGACGTACATGGGTGGTTTGCCATCTTTATCAACGAGAATGTTCACATCAACCAAGTCGTATCGAGGAACAAGAGGCTCCCCAACCTTTGGGTCGGCGTTAAACTCCAGACGGCCAAAGTAAGTAAACTGGCCTCCAGTAGCAGTGAAGGAGCTCCAGCCCATGTGTTCATCGTCAGGATGAAGTCGCATCTCTCGAGGAGAGCCACCTTTTCCAGTCCCATCGGCGGACACAGTCCAGTGAATGGGATAGATGTGAGTATTGTTCGGAGTACATTCATCGCTGGCCAACGGCTTTCCACCACAGGAGACAATGTTATGACCCCACAGCGCCTTATCACCGCTTCGAAAGACATGAGGATAATCTTTCTGGGGATCGACCCAAGGAGCATTCTTTGACGGAACACCACAGGTGATACACCTCCACGGATCACCGTTGGGGAAGCTGGTACCATCCGTGGTAATAAGGATCAGCTGTTCGCCATCGTAGACGCTCGCTGGGTCTGGAGCTGCCGGGGCACCAATGAAGTCAACATTGACCACAATGTGCTTCCCATCGGGTGTGAAGTCTCCTGATTGGAACTCTTGCTCTGCTCCAGCATCTACACCGATGCAACCGGTACCCCGGGGATTGATCTTGGAGGTACAAGCACCTGTAGCATTGCTTGAAACCACAGGAGGCAAAGGGAGCTCGACAACCTCGATGGGCTCCGGATTGGGGGGTTCTGGAAAATGAGGCGAGTATTGTCCTGAAACAGTGGGTGCCAACAGAGTAGCACCCAATGCCATGAGGGGAATTGGGAGAATCGGCATATCTCAAGAGTGTTGAGTGCAATCAATGCGAATCAAGGTGATGCTTTATTGACTTGAACAGTAGGATTCAACTCCAGAGAAAGGGCTTCTGAGTCACTGACTTTATAGTCGCTGGCTTGCCTAGAATCTCAATCATCTTTGTATCCTCGGATAATATCTGAGTTACGAGTATTCTTCATATGCATTTACAGTAGGCGACAATATGTTTGGATATTGGGCGTGTAACTTTCGGAGTAGTCTAACCGAACGAAGCAGCTAGGGGGTATATTTCAGCTTAGCCCATCGATGAGTATCATACTAATTGGTGAGCTTGAGCATTTTTCCTAACATCGAGGCAGGCTGAAGATAAAAGCAGCTAGACAGGGGTATCAGTATCTTGGATGGTATTCAACTTTTCGCAGACAATCTGGGGAAGCATCGCACCGCTAAGACCTGGGATTTCATCGGCCCCCACTGTACCACAAGCTGAACCTGGAGGAAATCCCAGGTCTTAGCGGCGCGATGCTTCCCCAGATTGTCCCCTCCCGTGGGGAATGGACAAAATGGGGGGAGTGCGGTGTTTACAAAACCATGTTGGGAGAGCTAAGGAAAGCTAACAACAAATACTCAACGTCGGAAATGCTGTCGGAATATTTGAAGAGGCAGACAGGCCCTTGTAACTAGTGAGCGTGACGTGTGGAGTAAGATGGAGGGGATCCGAGTTTATAAGCGAAGCCGCGTACCGCTTGAAGCCTCATTGGCCCGTGTGCTGTGCTGTTACAATTCACTCAGGTCGGGCATACATCAATGAGCAGTTATAGTGGGTACAAAAAATTCACGCGTGATCACAGTCGCTCTAGTTAGAGGTGGAGTTTTACGATGGGTTTCCCGACGATGCTGGATAATGGATGCAGACGGATGTAAAGATGACATATTGAAGGGAGGTGAATCCAAGATTTTGCTGCTCAACCACGAATTCGTTGTCCGGGATAAACTAGAGCGAAACGGACTATACTCGCCAGCTTCGTATTCGGAAGACGACAATTTGTTTGAAGACATTCACAGGCTGTCCGACATGTTGCCCGTGACTGATGTTCGCTTCGAACATTATCACCCTCCTGATGCTCTTGGAGTTCAAGACTCCACGCCACGCATTTCTTGGAAGATCGCACCCTACGATACTTGCGGCATACAAAGTGGCTACGAGGTCGAGTTGACCAAGTACGGTCCTGGCCAAGAGGTCCAGGACGTATCGATTGCAGGTCAACACTCCCAGGAAAACATCCTGACTCAATGGCCATTCAAAGAGCCTCTTCGGTCTCGTATGCATGTATCAATTCGTGTTCGAGTTTGGGACAAGCAGGAGAAGAAAAGTCCCTGGAGCGAGCCTGTCCATCTTGAAGTAGGACTATTGCATCGTTCAGATTGGACCTGTGAACGTATCGCCGCCCCGTGGGCTCCAGAAACGACAGATCCTGGCCCTGAGGACTTGTTCCGCAGGCAATTTGTTCTTCGCAACACGCCCGTTAAAGCGCGACTCTATATCACTGCCCAAGGAGTCTATGAAGCTGAGATCAATGGGCAACGCGTCGGCGATTATTTACTCGCTCCAGGATGGACATCTTATGATGGGCGACTCCAGTTTCAGACTTATGATGTTATTTCGCACCTAGTCAACGGTTCAAATTGTATCGGAATAAGAGTTGCAGAAGGATGGTTCTGTGGCCGTATTGGTTTTGAGGGCGGACATAGAAACATATGGGGTCCTCATACTGCTCTTCTAGCGCAGTTGGAAGTCACTTACGCCGATGGGCAGACTTGCAAAATAGAGAGCGATGGCTCGTGGAAAGTTATACAAGGCCCAACTCGCCTGGCGGAGATATATGACGGGGAAAAATATGACATGATGATGGAGGTGCCAAATTGGTCATCGGTGATGGATCAAGAAAGTCTGAAAGGTTGGACAGATGTACAGACGCTTACATTCCCACCTGTATCTACTCAACTCGTGTCAGGTTTCGCAGAACCAGTGCGTCGGATCGAAATCATAAATCCTGTCAAAGAGATTACAACATTGAGTGGGAAAAGGGTCCTAGACTTCGGTCAAAATCTCGTCGGATATTTGCGTCTATCAGGCATCAAAGGATCCAGTGGACACAAGATTACCCTTCAACATGCCGAAGTTATGGAGAATGGAGAGCTTGGTATTCGACCCCTGAGAATATGCCAAGCAAAGGATGAGATCACACTAAAACATTCACAGACAGAGCTATGTTGGGAACCAAGATTCACTTTTCATGGATTTCGGTACGCCCAGATTGATAATTGGCCAGGTCCCTTTGATCTATCCTGTGTCGAAGCTGTCGTGTGCCACACTGACATGAAACCCGCTGGCCACTTCTCATGCTCGGACCCGCTACTGAATCAACTGTATCGGAATATCGTTTGGGGCATGAGAGGGAATTTCCTTTCGGTACCAACTGATTGTCCTCAGAGAGATGAACGACTGGGCTGGACTGGAGATCTGTCTCTCTTTGGCCCTACAGCATGTCTCATCTATGACTGCTTTGGCATATTAAAGAATTGGCTGATCGATCTTGCACACGATCAAGATGTTCTTGGTGGTGTTCCCCCAATGGTCAGTCCAAATGCCACTCTCCCAGATCCCATCTGGTGTAGAAGAGTGCCATGCGCCATTTGGCACGATGTCACGATTATAGCACCATGGATTCTTTATCAAGAGAGTGGAGATGAGAGCATCTTGGCTCAGCAGTATGACAGTATGACAAAGTGGATGAAGGTGCTCCCTCGAATGAAGTCTGGACTATGGGATCCCAAACCCTTTCAACTCGGGGTAAGTTCTTCAAAAGACTTGTCGCAGTCTGCAATGCTGATGGTTAGAATAGGACTGGCTTGATCCAGCAGCGCCGCCGGACCAGCCATGGAAAGGCGCAACAGACGCCAAAATGGTGTCAAATATGTTCTTGCTACAAAGCTTAGATCTCATGAGCAAAGTCTGTGGCGTGCTGGGACAGAAAGATGAACAAAGGAAATTCAAGGAGGACTACCAGGCCACACGAGTTGAGTTCCAGCAAGAATACGTCACACCTCGAGGACGCCTTACCTCAGATTCACAAGCTGCATATGCACTAGCTATTTGTCTTGACCTCCTCGACCCAACGCAAAGAGTACGAGCTGGAGATCGTCTCGTGGAGCTTGTGCGCAAGAACGAGTTTAAAGTCGGCACGGGATTTGCCGCCACGCCATTCCTATGTGAGGCCCTTGCATCTACTGGTCACGTCCAAGTCGCATATGCGATGCTGCTTGAGCAGGGCTGTCCATCATGGCTATACCCAGTAACTATGGGTGCAACTACAGTCTGGGAGAGGTGGGACAGCATGCTACCTGACGGTTCTATCAACCCAGGAGAAATGACCTCATTTAACCACTATGCCTTTGGCGCTATAGCAAAGTTCATGTATGAACGAGTTGCCGGGCTGCAGAGACTTGAGCCTGGATGGAGGAGACTTCGGATTTCTCCCGCCATTGGCGCTACCTTTTCTCGAGCTTCTGCGTCACATGTTTCTCCTCAGGGCACAATTTCTCTGGAGTGGGAAACTCAGGTTGTTGACGGGAATCAAGAGGAATTTGTTATCAAAGCTAGAGTTCCGCCAAATACTGTCGCCGAGATTATTCTTCCTGGCTTGGAAAGGGAAGAAGTAAAGGAGGTCAAGTCTGGTGAATGGACTTTTAGATCGCTCTTTAAAAGAGAGTATGAGTGGCCTGTCTTGCCGCTGCCACCTAAGTCATAGTTGCAAGTCGGTATCGGGTTAATACACTTGTGTTCAAGCCATCACGAGGTTCATAGCTATCTAGGGTTGATCGAGTTACTTTGCTTCCATGATTTTCTGGATATACCTTTGTCACTATTCTGCGTGTAGTAAACTGATCATAAAACTACCAGTAGGTAACTTTAGTAACCTTTAATCGATCTTCATTCAAGTCCAAGATCGAAGCATGCTCTATGTTAAGCATATCACCATCCCTAATTTCTTCACAACCATTACACTTAAGAAAGATCACTAGTAGTAAATAACAAATTTATTTGATGAAAAACAACTGCGGGTACTGGTATAACTAGCCAGGCTACTTGGATGTCTTTGCAGGACCATCGAACTATATTGTCAAATTTAGTATGCGTAGAAGAGCCTCTCCTCATTGTTTGAAGCCCGAATCTTGCGATTCTCGCGGATAAGCATCCATCTAAGAACCCAAGCCAAGACAGCCGAGGCAGCTGAAAACGCAGCACTGCTGGACATGGCAACAGGATACATCGGCTCGTCGGAACTCGGCCAAAGATACTTGAAAATGTCAGTCACAGCCCAATGTCGAGGATTTATGAACTCACGGGAGTGTAAATAGGACCAAGCGTGGCAACCGTGTTTGCTAGAGCGAGAGATATAGCTTTCTTCTCTCGAGTCTGACCGCATGTGCTGGCGACCCAACCAAGGATAACACTGTTACAGGCATATACGCCGCTGGCAAAGACACACATTGCGAAATAACGCGCACCAGTATTATGAACCGTGCAGGCTAAGATGAAGCCAACTACAGCCATGATTTTGGCAACGGTGATGTGCCAAGTTCTTTCGTTCATACGGCCTATTGAATGTTAGATGACCCTCGGGAAGCTTCGTAGCAGGGAACTCACCAGAGTTTGCAGCCCATGCAATACATACGATACCTGACACGATATACGGGGGGCAGGTCAGAGCAAGTGTAGTATTGCGATCGAAGCCAAGCGTTCCTACAATAGTAGGGAAAAAGTTCTTGAAGTTGCTGGCAGCCATGTGAAAGTGTTGCATGAAGACGAGGACCCAAAGACGGGGGTCCTTACAGGCATCAACAAGTCCAGCAAAAGTCGTCGTGTTGGTTCGGATCTGAACAGTATCCGCAGCAATTCGCTCATGGGCCAGTATCCTCTCCTCTTCTGTAAGCCAGCGAGTATTGCTAGGTTCATCTGGCAAGACAAAGGCTGAAGCAAGGGAGATAACAAAAGTGATGATTCCTTGAAGGATAAAGAGCCATCTCCATCCAGCCAGACCTGCAACACCGCTCATCTCAAACACGCCAATAGCTATGAGTCCTGCAAATGCAGTCCCGCAGATATTGGCAGTGAAGAGGATAGAGATACGAGTTGCTATCTCCTTCTTGGTATAGAAGATCGAGAGGACGTATAGAGCGCCGGGATAGAAAGGGGCTTCGGTTACGCCCAGGAAGAATCGTGTGAGTACAAGCCCTTTGAAGCCATGGCAGATCGCAGTAAGTGTGCTCACAACGGCCCAGAGAGCCATGGCACCAGACATGTAAAGGGAAGGTCGGATTCGAGTCATGAGCATGTCTAAAAGGGTGGATTAGCCGAAGAAGAAGAGTGTAACAACAGTGCTCGACTTACTAGACGGGATTTGACCAAGGATGTATCCTACAAACAAGATCGAGACGCATGTCTGATACTCCGTAGAGGTCAAGTTGAGCTCCTTCTCCAATCCGTCCAATCGTGCTACGGTAATTGCATTGCGATCAAGGTAGTTGAACCAGTACATAATCCACAAAATCGGAAGAATGATCCAATCCAGCTTTCTCACAAGCTTGATTTCAGCTGGATCGATCTTCTTGTGTGTACCAGTTTCATCAACCGCCGAGAAGATGTGAGTGTCATGCTTCTCAAGATGGTCAGAATGTCCCTTTTCTTCAACACCAAGGGCTTCGGCGTGATTCTTGTCCTGGGCATTGGACATGTTGCAAAGAGATGGAGAGAAGTGATTGAGAAGATAGTACTTGGGGTTTGATGATCCTCGCTGGAATTGACAAATGGGTTGCCATTGATATAGATACTCGTCCGACTCCTGAATTGTGGCGACGAGTTGCCTTGCTTGGATTACCACTGCCCTGGTTACCCCAGATTACCCCGCATTAGAAATCGCACTATTTTTTGGTTGGGATTAAAAGTAGGATGGCGGCTCTGGAAACAAGGTTCAGCCGTAGCGTTGTAGTGGCTACCTGGCTGTTGGACGCCTTTTGCTGGTCAACTCGGCTAAGCATCTTGGTAAATTATGTCACTACTACTACCTGAATTGCCTTCATGAGAGCTCAAATGTTCGAATTGCGATGACCTATAGACACAACTTCTTCGGCAGTATATACCCAGCCGGTGCTTCAGAGTCGCAGCATATGCTGTTTCATCAAGTCACGATCATTGTAAAAGGATTCACGGATCGCAACATCGGTTAATCTTTTCCATTTGGCTGTCTTGGCCAGCCACGCCTTGCAGCCCCTGCACACCGGATACAGGCGGATGTCTCCGGACCGTCGTGGCAACCGGAAACTAAGGATCTGGAACGTCGGCGGACATTCATGAATGACAGGCCTGAAGCCATGCGAGATCATTGAATGCTGTCGCAACCCTACTGAAGCGTATGAGCCAACCTTGAGCGCTGGAAAAGCACACAAGGATAGTCAAGGGACACCAATCGGCAGAAACATGTGCAAATGTCTATGTTAATATTGTAGCTAAGCGAAGCCGGTCTCGCCCTGCACCAGCTCAGGTAAACTCCACAAGAAGTTCAAAGCGTCAACATCCAATCCTAAAGCAACTTGATCACACCCTTCACCAAAAGGAGCTATGCTCGAATCAAATGGAAGAGATACCCATGTATCCCCCATATCAAAGTTCATCATCGCCCCATCGTCTCCAAGCTGTTGAGAATCCAGACCAGACAAGAACGAGTTTGGACCAACAATACCAGTCTCCGCTTGAGTCACATTCCTTGGAATTGAAGCCCGCCCGCTGTGGTTACCAGAACCTAGACCTCTGGACTGGGTGAGATGGGCTCGAAATTGTGCAGTATGCTTCTCAATGAGATCCGCATATCTCAATGCAAAGTCCATATCATCCGCAGGGCACCGCTTAAGCGTTGATGTGCATTGATCTAAAGTATACAAAGCGTCGTTCACGTCTGTATGGGTGGAGCCAACGCTGAGAGCCTTGAGCAGAAATACAGATGAACTAATGACGCTAATCTTGACACGAGCTGGGGCGTAAGGGAGATGGCTCTTGAAATTACTCATTGTTGCGATTTGTAAAACCCTTTTGGTGTCAGAGATGACGTCTTGTAAGAATTTGGCGTCTTTCGGGGTTATGAATGCTGATAATGCTTCGTCAGGGTTCGTGCTGGCGGCTGTGAAGCCGGCGGAGGAGGCTCTTGCTACTACAGCTTGTATGGAGATGGCACCTGTACATGCTTTGAGGTGATGGAACTCGACCGACAGGGTATCTCTGAGAGGTGAGGCGATGTCTTGCGACTAAGTTAGCCGAGAAACACTTCTGACGCTAGATATGGATTACCTTGGCTCATGGCGTCAAACTTCTCCTGCCATTTTGACAGAGATAAAGAAAAGTGTTCAAGGAGATCCACATAGTGATCTCCGAGTACTTGTGTTTGAAGATGGGTTGCCGAATGAAAGAACATCGAAGATGCTGTACGCGACAGTTGGGTAAGCTCTAAACTGAGGTCCATATAAGATATCCAGGACTGGTCAATTGGTTCACTCGTATCTGGCATGGACAGGCGAGATGCAATTACAGATATGCCCTCTGGAAATACAGAAGGATAGCCAAGTCTAGTGGCGGTCTGCGTCAAATAATTGTAGAGGAGCTTTTGAGCTCGACGGCCACGAAGTACTTCACCATTGGTAGCCTGGCTTGCGTCGCTGTAATGGCCCGAGAAGATCCCAAGTTCGTAGGCAAGATTATTAGCCATACCGAGAAGCATCCATGACATTCTGTTCGCCCTCTTAGCTGGTTCAAAGACATCTTCTCGCCAACGAATAAGAGGAACTTCGTTGTTGATATGCTTCCGATTGACTCGATCATACCCAGGTGTTACGAGAAGACCATCCCAGCCATCTGTCTCTGGAGGTAAATGTAGTGCACGAGGGTGCCAATCGGATATCAAGACTAGACTCTCTATTGTGCCGATTGTTCTTGTTTGGGATGTTGATGTTTTCTCTTGTCCTAGCACAATGCGTCGGATAAGGACTTCACAATGATTCCAAAGACGCTGGTGAACGTAGTGGCTTCTAGAAGTACCGCCTGCACCTGGTAGTGTGAAGAATCGAGATGCTATCATGAGGAGTGTGCAGCATAGCATGGCTTCCCTATAAACGAGATGTTCGTGAGATGCATGGCTGCGGAATTGATCAAGCACTACAGGGGATAGTGGAGCAAGCTTTTCGAAGAAACTACTGTAGTTAGTGTGAGAGTCGAAGATATAGAGCAGCAGTAGACTCACAGGTCGATGTAGGTGACAGCCTCTTGGGCCGTAAACCAGCCCTGACGGACGAAGCGACATTTGTCCCACATATCCAGACAAGCATCATCTGGTTCTGAAAGGGCTGTGATGGTAAATCCGACTCCATTAGATCCACCCGATACGACTTTGGGGCCATCAGACGGAACATTAGTCACTGAAGGATGCCCTTGAGATGGTGCTGAACCAGCAATGCTATGCTGTCCTGCAGCGCTTGACAGAAAGTCCAGGGCATCATTAGTTCCAGTGACTATCGTCGACTGCACCCGATTGTACAGTGGATGATTCGTGTTATTTGGCGACGAATTAAAGCCAAGATCTTCCGAGGGGGAGGGATTCGCCGCCTGAAGGTTTTGAGATGCGGGCGCAGCGTCCACGGCATTGCCACGAGTCCATTTCGGGGCATCGCGATGCTTGGGGGCCCTGGGTCGGCGATCAAACCGACACTCGCGATGTTCCCTGGCACATTTAGCGCAGGGAGGGTTGTCTTTGATGATGCACCTTGATTTACGGGCTCGGCACGAGACGCATGCGACATAGCTGCGCTTGAACTGTCGGGTACTGCTGGAATGATCCGGACTCTCCATTGCGGATGGATGGTCTGTGAGAGAGTGGAAGTGATATGCCCAGAAAAATGCAGAAATTCTCGGTATAGAACCGGGGTCGATAATCGTTGATGGTCTGGGTTGTGAAGTGGCTGGCGAGGGGATGATCATTCCGGGGCCGGTAGTATCCGTGTCGGTCCGTCTGTATCCGGCTTAGTCCGGTAGTTCCACTGACAGCCCTAGACGTGACAGCCCACGACGCAACAATGACTATTCGTAGGCCTGTTGCCTCCATAGCTAAGGTGGACTTGTCAGACCTAAATACATGTAGCAATTCCACACAGTAATGACCAGGACTGCCGAGTCGGCACCGATCATCGGCCATCTCGACAAAACACCTCGTTGAGGGGAGGGGGGGAAATTGGGTATAAAGTCAATAACAGTTTGATCAATCAAGAGGAAAAAGAAGGCACCAACAAACAGAAGAAGAAACAAACATACAGCTCAACAACTTCAACTTCACTACTCGCATATCAGTAAACTGGCCACCATGTCCAAGTCCATCGTCAACAACAACCCCTACCCTTTCCATTTCGAGGCAAGCCAGTATCCAGCTGTCAAGTCCAATGGAAAGGGAGTCACTGTTGATTACGCCAACTGTAGGGGGGCAAGACCTTCCCTGCAAACATCCAGACTCAGAGCCATGGTGCAAGAGGCGCACGGGGATCCCTCTAAGATTCTCGCCAATGTCTGCAGCTACGACGCCTTGAGTTCTCGTCTGTGCGAGGAGGCTGGTTTTCCTATAGTGTTTCTTGCTGGGTATGCTATGGCGTCTGCATTTGGACTCCCTGATACTGGGTACATTGCTTTCGGGGAGGTTGTCAACAAGGTCCAAGAGGTTGCCAGGGAGGTTAATGTTCCTATTCTGGTAGACGGTGATACTGGTTATGGAAGCCCAATGAATGTTCGCCGAACGGTCCAGGGGTATGTAATGGTCCAACGCCAAAGCGAAAAGAGATAGCAACTGACTCGATCAACAGATTTGCGCAGGCTGGAGCTGCTGGGATCATGATCGAGGACCAATCGTGGCCAAAGCGTACGTCAAGACACCCTCATGACAAGAAAACTCGTGCTAACCTTGAGTGGCCAGGCTGCGGTCACACCGCTGGAAAAAGCGTAGTTTCCCGCAGTGAAGCCTACGCTCGCTGGCAAGCCGCCGTCGACGCTAGGAACGAGGGTCAGGACATTTGGATCCTCGCCCGGACAGACAGTCTGATTCACGGATACGACGAGGCACTAACCAGGGCACGTAAAGCCATTGAGATCGGGGTTGACGCGGTTTTTGTCGAAGCCCTCCCTGATCGCGAATCCATGGCACGTCTTCGTCAGGATCTGGACTTCCCGGTTATTGCCAATATCATTGAGGGTGGCAAAACACAGAACCTCTCTGCAAAGGATCTTGCTGAGCTTGGCTATAGCATTGTCTGTTATCCTTGGACTCTTGTTGCTGCTAAGCTTAAGAGTATACGGGAGACATTGGAAAATATCAAGGGTTCTATGACGGTTGGGAAGCCTCCTGTTGTTCTTTCGTATGAAGAGGTTTGTGAGGGCGTTGGTTTTAACAAGTACTTCGAGATTGAGGAGAGGTATCAATATGAGGGAAGGGCTAATGGAGCCAATGGCCACCAGTGGAAGGATTAGACAATGGCTTTGAAGACACTACCGTCTTAAATTCAGTAGAGACAGCCCGACTCAATCGAAAGAGAGTACCAGTTATTCTAAGTGATCTAAGTCAATGGAGCATCCATCTTTTGGCATAATTAGTTACGTGAATACATGTCATGATAATACAAACAACAGATATCGATGTTTCTTGGATACCCCTGTTATTGACCTTTCTGCTTAGCGATGGTGAAGGCGACTCAAACATTGTCACCAGCCTCAATCACTTGTCGCCTCCATCAAATAAAGTCTGGCTCTTAGTGGCACATATCTTGCCCCGCGACACTCGTTCCACTACAAGAAACGTTTCTGCCGATCACCGATCATGAGACTGAGCCGTGATGTTGCTGATCGGGGCCGTCGTGGTGTAGCATACAAAATGGCGCTAAGACCGGGTAAGGGCGGACCGTCATGCATACAACCAAGTGAGGGGGATGGCAAAGGTCAGCATCACTTCGACCTGGGCTTATTCTGGAATCCTGTATCCTCGGTTGATCTTCCGATGTCGGAAGCTTCTTCGTCTCGTCGTATTGCCTCTCGGGCTATTTAATTGCGAGTCTTGTGATGTTGAATGATCTGTCCAACCAAGCAACTCTAAGCCATCAACATGCCTCTAATCAAAGATCAATTATCATTCCGAATAGCACTCCTACCAGGAGATGCGCACGGCTCGCAACTAGCATCGTGCGTTGAACAAGTACTACATCTTATCGAACACATTCGTCCAGATGTTGCATTCCAAATATCCAGACACGATTTCGGAGGCGTGGCGTTAGCAACTGGGGACCGAAGCGCCCTGCCAACCTCCACACTAGAAGCGTGCCGCCAATCTGATGCTACCATTGTATGCGCCTGCGGTGATTCAAAGTATGGCATTGAGCCTGAAAAGGGATTGCTGGCACTCCGACAAGAACTTGGACTCTTCGCCAACATCAGACCCGTCAAATTTCCATCGGATTCGCTTATACAACTCAGCTCTTATAGGCCAGAGTCAGTCGAAGGTCTTGACATCACATTCTTCCGAGACCTGACGAGTGGTACTTACTATGGAGGAAAAAAAGAAGCTGGAGATGGTTGTGAAGCATACGACACCACCAGCTACTCTCGTTCAACCATTGAGAGATTGGCAAGGCTAGCTGGCACATATGCTATGCAATTCAACCCACCAAAGCGAGTTCACTCTGTTGACAAGGCCAATGTCATGGCGACTTCCCGATTATGGAGATCTGTTGTCACAGATGTCTTCAGCAACGAGATCCCTCAGGTTCAGCTAGACCATGTTCTGGTTGACAATGCATCTATGGTCTTATCATCAAACCCCCAAAACCTGAACGGAATCATCCTGACGGAAAACATGTTCGGCGATATCCTGTCAGATCAGGCTAGTGGCATACTCAAGTCGTCAGATATTCTGGCATCAGCAGCTGTGTCCACCATCTATGGTAAAGGCAAGGCACCTGGTGTCTTTGAACCATTCAATCTCAAACCAAGAGGTAGCGAGGTGAATCCGCTTGGTATCGTCCAAGCAGTCGCGTTAATGCTTGAGCTTTCTCTGGGTCTGAAACCTGAAGCTACGGCCTTATCAAAAGCTATCCGACGAACTCTTGATCCTATCGACCAAGTCGGATCCGACACAAGGACGACTGACCTGGGTGGTACGGCATCACCGAAGGAGTTCATGGATACTCTTTTACACAACTTTGACTACTATTTAGAGGCTCTGAACTCAGCCGATGCTGCAAGTTTCCCGGCAGTTAAGTCGTCGCCTCTATCAGCACAAGGCATCACAAACGTCCGACGTATGGGAGTCATTGAGAAGATCTTAACACACGCCGGTATAGGTCTGACCAAGCCATATGTCGAGACGGGAGATATGATCTGCGTCAAGGTCGATTGGACACTCACATCCGAGCTTCTTTGGGGTGGCATGGAGAAGACTTACAACCAGATGGGAAGACCTCGCCCATTCCGCAACGATCGTCTCTGGCTCGCAGTAGACCATACAGTTGACCCTCGCACAAACCATCAACCTCGTCAAAAAGGTCTCATCGCCAAAGCGGAGCGTTTCAGACGAGAGGCCAAGATCATCGACTTTCTTCCCGCCAACACGAGTATCATGCACACTGACTTCACTCGTGAACGTGCTCAGCCTGGTCGTGTTGTTGTTGGAAGCGACTCACATACCTGTTCAGCGGGGAGCATGGGGTCTTTCGCTGTTGGCTTTGGGGCAGCTGACGTCGTCATGCCCATGGTCACTGGTGAAACCTGGTTTCGCGTGCCTGAGGTTTGCAGGATCAACTTCGTGGGAAAACTTCCTTTTGGAGTTGGTGGCAAAGATGTCATTCTTCATATACTGGGCCTATTCAAACGCAACACTATTGCGTTTCAGCGAGCTGTTGAGTATGGCGGTCCTGGTCTGATGGAGTTATCTATGGACGCGCGTTTCGCCATTGCCAATATGACAACCGAGTTTGGCGGCATGGGTACTTGCTTTGAGGCTGACGAAGAGACTTCGGCATGGATCGCACGTCGAAAGCTTCCTGAGCACCGAGAAGGTGGTCTTTTCTTCCGTGCAGACCCAGACGCTCGATATGTCGATGTGAAGACTATCGATCTCTCAGAAGTCCGCTTAACGATGGCGCTGCATCCGAACCCGGATGATGTTGTCTCAATTCATGAAAGGGCCGGTATGAAGCTCGACGGATGCTTCATTGGTGCCTGCACAACAACCGAAGAGGACCTCATTGTTGGCGCTCTGGTACTTGAGGCTGGGCTGTATGCAGGTATGCGACCATCTCGCCATGGAAAACGCCGCGTCACGCCTGGAAGTCTGATTATCATCAAGAACCTTGACAAACATGGCTTGCTGGATATTTACAGACAGGCTGGCTTTGAGGTCGGTGCACCTGGCTGTTCCTACTGTGTTGGAATTAACGACGTTGATGTCGCTGGAGAAGGAGAAGTTTGGCTGTCCTCTCAAAACCGCAACTTCAGAAACAGAATGGGTAAGGGAAGTTTCGGCAACATTACTTGCGCAGCTGCTGTGGCTGCCTCAAGCTTTGACATGGCTGTCACGGATCCCAAGTTCTTGCTTGATCAGCTAGATAGCGCAAAGCTCGAGAGACTTGTCAGTGGAGGTAGATCTAGTGGACGTCAACCAGGATTGAAGATTAGCGAGCCGAGGCCTGAGATATCATCGAACTCCGTACCCATCCTCTTCAACAGCAGCGACTCTGCAGTTGGACCAACTACTACGAGGACCATTCGATCTAAGGTACAACGATTTGGAGAGAATGTTGATACGTAAGTCAACCCAGGTCCCAATGTGAATAACCTTGACTGACAATGACAGTGATGCGATCATCCCTGCTGAATTCATGCCGGGTGTTGACAATGCTGATCTCGGAAGCCATTGCTTTCAGTACTTCCGCCCAGAGTTCAGGGACAAGGCCAAGAATGGTTCAACTGTCATGTAAGTCTCTTGCAACTCTTTTGTTTGACAAACGCTAATATGACAAAGAGTTGCCGAACATGGATTTGGCAGTGGATCTTCACGTGAAGACGCTGTGAGGGCCCTCCAGGGAGCGGGCGTAGAGGCAGTGATAGCGAAAGGGTTCGCATTCATCTGTATGCCCACGACTTGCAACCAAAACGAACTATAGCTGACGTATCCAGATGAGAGAAATCAACTTAACATGGGATTATTCAGCATAAAGGTGCAAGACCATCGGTTCTACGAACTTGCGCTGGAAGACGCAGTTATCACCATCAACAAAGATAACAAGACAATTCATATTGCAGGCACAGATGCGACCTTTCCCTATGTGCAGTCAGACGTTGAAGAAGCTCTGGTCGAGTCTGGTGGTGTTCTTCCGTTATATAGCAGGCTTGGAAAAGGAGTATTTCGACATCTGACGGCACCAAAGGTCAAGGGAGGGAAGAGAGTTGGCTATGGGATCGATACTGATTCTTTGGATAGCAAGGGAAGGACAGATTTATCTTGGTAGTTGTGGAATGGAGTATTTGGAGTTGCCATGGACATGATGCACTGGTAGAAATTGCACAGTGAAGCCATTTATATATTGTCCCTAAAATGGTAAGCATTTTAGATCCTATTATAGCTATGCTAATTCTATAGTATTAAAGACTATAGTATAACTTTTATATTTATGAAAATGAATTTAAGTTCAAGTCCAAGGGTATTATATCAAGAGTATTTACAAGTTCGAGCGCTGATGCTATTGGCCAATCCCAAATATTCCACTGGAGCTGCTCAAGATCAGGTAGTGTTTCCAAATCCGAGAAGATCTTCTTGCAAAGTAGGTCCAAAACATCAGCACATTGGCCAATATAATTCCCAATATCATCTGTGTGCCTGTGAAACTCCTTTAGGGTTGCAATACATAACTGTATCAGGTTCTCGTCTTGGTCAACTGTTACGGGATACCCTTTCCAGCCCGTGAAGAGGATTGTTAACCCTGCTTGCCAAAGCATGTGTATTCCATTGGGATAAAGAAGGGTGACAAGCATAGTCTCTGGCCAGTCGCCCGCCATGACTTGACTTGCGGCATGATTTGTTCCCAGAATACTTAAACTAGAAGACAATAACTCAACAAGTCTAGCGGAAGCCTGTCCGCACGCTTTGAGAGATGAAACGAATTGGGGGTCTGCAGTTGTAAACGACAAAGCTGGTCGATGTATGTGAATTGTAGCAACGCAGTGTGCAACTCTCAAAAATGTGGCCTCTAGAAGCTTGCTAGTCACTGGCGTGGACAGCTCAGGGTCAATCTCAGGTTCAAGAACGACCCGCTCCCACATGTTGAGCTCAGCCTGTAGACGTGTAATTTTAGCTACGCCCCCTCGGCGCCGGGTTGTAGTATATAGGTCTTCGAGAGTACGGCCAATGATGCGAGCAAGCTTGAACAGACTAATAGCTGTATCTACTTGTGATCGCTCACCTGGTAAAGGGAATTCGACGTGAGTGCGAGATAAGAGGTCATGGTCGACACTTGTCGGGAGATCGGTATCAACATCTTGATCACGAATCAGACGGGGCATTCCATGATAAGCGCTTGAGAACCTGGGTATGCAGTCAGTAACAACGCAACAGGACAAACAATTGACTTGCTGGCATACGCATCTAAGGAATATTGGCACCACCATGCCCGTCTTCTCAGTTCTGTCTCGAGGGGGTCGAACTTAAACCGACCAGAATGTCGATGCAACCCCAAAGTCTGAGCCAGTCGAGTAGCTAGACCGGATATATGGGATGCTGTTGAATAGCGCCCTGACAGCTGAACATATATCTGTGTGATTACTAAACCCTGCAAGCTTTGCAAACATGGTTGGCCAATAACACTGTCTAACAAAGTAGTGGAAATAATGTAAAAAGGTTCAGAAGCACATAGAAAGTGATTATGTTGTTGTGTACAATCTCCTCTCTGGCCAATCATTCCTAATGCAAGTAGACTGATTGTTTGGTAAAGGATAACGACATCATAGCCTGGACTTTGATACAAGCTCAGTAACCTTTGAATAGCATCAATTGTCGATGACTTGTGAACAATGGGATATAATGGTGTCCACCGGTCTATGGTCGCTTCCACAATCTTAATTGTGCTCGGAGGAAGTTGAGCGATGATGTCCGCCACTGGCGATCCAGAACTGTGGACTGAAGCTCCCCAGGGACTATGTAGGTATAGGCCATATGCACAGCTGGGGAGTGCATCCTTATGCATCTGGAGAAGTTGAAGCTGCTGTTCAACTTGACTTATGAAGTGGACGCCTGTAGTTGAACCGCCGAACATAGATGCTTGTCGATCATCGGCTACAAGGCGGCCCATATGGCCAATCACAGGCTCCTTCGTTGGGTTTAGAGCAACAGGCTGAGAGAGGGCTTGGGCGGTGCTCATTTGATGGCTAGATGACCTGGACGTAGTAGGGAGTGCTGTTCCTTGAGCAGCCGGCTGGAAGGGAAGCGGCCGGGGAGTTATGGTACTTGTCGGAGAGATTGGAACTGCTGCATTCTGTAGAGGATAACCGGTGTCCGTGGCATGTTGAGAAACATCCGGTGGTGTTTCACGGCGCTGCTCAACGCCTTCGGCCTCGTAGAAACTACAACATGTTAGGAAGCGATCGGGTCGCACATGGTAGAAAGTGACGCCTTGCCTTTTGCGCTTCCTATTTCTCTTCAACTTTGCGGTTGTAACACAGATAACATTGGCTTGGAGACATGGAGAACACTACAAGAAGGGATCAGCAACACTTAGACAAGGGGAAGACGCAGATTGCTTACATCATTGTCTTGGCCGTGACATCGAATCTTTCTTCTAAGGCCTGTGTTAGTGGGGAACGCCGATTGCAGATTATCTTGTTGGTGTTGACATGGTTTAAAACAAGCTGCAGTCTTCATTATAGGACATACCGTCGACAACGATCACTATCCAACTGGTATTAGTAGAAGACACCCCAAAAGTGGTCATGAATTGCAGAGGGCGGTGATAGCATACCATACTTGACCTGGAACTCGACTAGTTGACGAGTTTGAGGGCGCTTCGTCATGAGTTGAAGACATTATGAAGGTTACAAAGATCCTGTGTGCACTGTCCGAGAAATGACGAAAAGTTGTTCCACTGTCATGTGCGGGGTCGGTTGACTAAGCGAAATCGGAAGTGTAGGAGGGGGAGAGATGATACAACCAATTTAAAGGCAATCCAAGAGATCCACAAGTAACCTTTCTGATCAGTTTATTATACAGCTTAAGATTGCAGACTCTAAGAGGGCAAGACACCAAATTCGGGAGCAATGAAAACGTATATCTACTCAACCATGTTCATATATACGCAACTCAATTGTTTATCTACTTAGACGTTATGAAAGCATCTAATGCTTCTAATTGTCAGGGCATTGAGAGCATGTTCTAAGAGACAACTGTGTATATCCTAATTGTTCAAGCTAATCTCTGAGACCTTCAACATCTTTACAAAGTTCAATTGCTTTGAGTTACCAGTAGGCCCAGATTCAAAACCCATTTATGTAAAGTCAGAGTCCTCTAGTAGGCATAAAGAGCAACTGCCTCGTTCTCTGACTCAAGAATCTTGCGGTTGAGTCTCTTCAACCAGAACCTCATAGCCCAGGCACACATGATGCTCGTGGCAGCAAAGGCCACCATGGTAGAGAATCCCATGAGATAATCGGGACCATCTGATGAAGGCCAAAGGTAGGCGCAGTAGATGTAAGCCAAGTTGGCTGTAACATTGACCAGAGCATACACAACCGACTTCTTCTCAGGAGTCTGAGAGAGGGTATTGCTGACCCAGCCCAGAATAACAGATCCAACCGAGTAAGCGCCAGTAGCATAAAGGAAAGTTGCTGTATATCGCACTGCTACGTTGACAGTCGCGCATGACATCACAAATCCGATGACAGCCAGAGAGAGGCCTGCAGTGATATGCCAGGTCCGCTCGTTGAAGTGGCCAGACGACCATGCGAATGGGATACCAAGAATGCCAGAAACAAAATATGGGGGCGCGGTGAGAAGCAACGCCGTAGTAGACTTGAATCCCATGGCACGGACGATGGTCGGGAAGAAATTATTGAAGGAGCATGCACTGAAATCTAGTTAGCATGACTGGCCAGTAAAACCGACATCTGGAGGCAACGTACCTGATATGGAGGTTCTGCATAAGACAGAAAAGCCAGGTTCGAGGATCCTTGCAAGCTTGCTTGAGACCTTCCCAAGTTGTGCCTCGAACCTGCTGGCCGACAGTATCTCGACTGATTCGCTTGATACAAAGTTCGCGCTCTTCAGGGGTGAGCCATCGAGTCTCAGAAGGGTCATCGGGGAGTAGAAAGAAGCCGAAGACGGCGATAAGAGCGGTCACTGAGCCTTCAATGATGAATAGCCTGAAGGTTTACGCGTTAGTAACTAAGCCTTGTAACTGATTGGAAGTTGTTGACGTACCACTGCCAACCAGCAATTCCTTTGACTTGGTCAAGTGTAGAGAATGTTGCTGCCGCGATAAGCCCTGAACAGCCGGTGCTTACGACTTGGCCAGTGTAGAGCAGCGAAATGCGTGTAGCGAGTTCTTTCCGAGTGTAGTAGATCGATAGCAAATAGAGGGCGCCCGGATAGAATGGCTGTGATTACAGACTTAGCACCTGCAGGTGCAAATGGAAGCTGGCAGTACTTACAGCCTCAACAAAACCCAAGAAGAACCGACAAGCAATCAGGCCAGAGTAATTCGTGACAGTTGCGGTACAAGCTGACACGGCGGCCCAACAAATCATGCAGCAGGATAGGTAGATGGACGGTCGGGTTCGTGTCATGAACATGTTTGAGGGAACTGTGAAACGCTAGGGTTAGTGTTGAGAGTCATGATAATGGATTTGTAGAGCATACTTTGCATCAAGAGATAACCAACAAATAGAATCGAGATGGCGGTGTTGTATTGAACACCTTTGAGGTTCAGGTCTTTTTCGAGGCTATTCAGGCGTGCTTGGGGTAGAGCATTTCGATCGAGGTAGTTGAGGAAGTACATGGCCCAGAGAATAGGCTTACTCAATCAGCAATTCTGCATGAAGATAACGGTAATCTTTGGATTCAAGTCTCACCATTATCATCCTGTCGAGCTTGCGGACCAAGGCAATCTCAGCAGGGTCAGTCTTGGTTGCAGCACCCGAGTAGTCTCCGCGATAATCATCAACTCCATTCTGCTCGAGGACTTTCCCATCGTGAACGGCCTCGAAGCCAGTGTTAGGTTTCGCATCCTTTGAAGAGGCGGAAATTCGGGGCTCCGAAGGGACAGTCATGGCTGCGTTAAAGAGTATGCAGAAGAAGTGGCAAAAGAAAAGCTTGTTGTGGGTAGATCAAGGCGAAAACAAACCAGGAACTTGAACTTGAAGTCTGGAGAGCATGAGAATGGATGCCAAATCGAGAGCCTTCGTCACATTCTTATAAACCTCTGGAGCCAGTTTCTAGCCCACGCCGTCAAGCTAAACATTCCAGCTGTATACCCCATGGAGAAGAATTAGTCGTGGGGAGAATGCGGAGAAGCGCGAAGGCAAACCGTTGGACAATCGATCTATGTTGATCATGGGGGAAGCCTTTACGCCGCTATCCCGCTATTCCGTTATTCCGCCTGCGCGAGTCATGCTTATCCCGCATTAAGCGAGCCCAACGCCGTATCCCGTTCTCCACTATTCTTGAAAATCGAACAACAGCATCGGGATAGGGATAGTGATTGGTTATCTTCCAGCGGGCCACCGATCTTTGGTGCCGGTGTTGCTGTGGACCTGTCATGACAAGCGAGTGCATACATAAACCTCCACGTCCTTTGGCATGAGACCCTAGATTCATGCTTGTTTCTTTCTAGCCTCAAAGTCTTTGAGCACCTTAAACACGCAACAATGGCTGCTGCTACCGTTCATGATACTTTTCTGTTCAGAGACACTTTCGGAACTGAAGAGATTCGAGAGTGCTTCTCTGAACGATCATATGTCTCGAAATTAATCGAGGCAGAATGCGCCCTGGCTCAAGCAGAGGAAGACCAAGGCGTGATTCCTTCGGGAACTGCCAAAGTCATTCGTGAGCATTCTGATGTATCAAAAATCGATTGGCCTTTGCTTGCAAAGAGGGCAGAGGTTGTTGGTTACCCCATCCTTGGTCTCGTCGAACAAATGGCTTCTTGGGTTCCTCATCAGCAATGTAAGCACACAACCACTATCTGAATTGAGGATTGCGGTAGCTAACGAGACAAGCCGGATACATCCATTGGGGTGCTACGACACAAGATATCATGGACTTGGCTTCGCAACTGCAGATCAAGAGCGGTATCGCAATCGTGGAGCGCCACATCGATGAAACAATTAATACCCTCGAGTCGATGTCTTCCAAGTACCGCGACACGCCAATGGCAGGTCGAACACATCTACAACACGCTCTACCAATCACTTTCGGTTACAAATGTGGTGTTTGGCTTTCTGGGCTCCGACGTCACGCTGAGCGTCTCCAACAAATCAAGGAAAGGTGCCTTCTTGTGCAATTCGGCGGCGCTGCTGGTACTCTAGCTTCGCTAGGTAGCTCAAATGACGGTATTCGGGTACGAAAGAGGCTAGCCGCCATCTTGGGTCTCAAGGACCCCGTTATCACCTGGCACGTCGCTCGAGATACCATTGCTGAGGTTGTTAACTTTTTGGCATTGATTGGAGGTTCATTGGGAAAGATTGCGCTTGATCTGATGATTATGTCGTCTAACGAGCTTAATGAGGTAAGCGAATATCGCCATCTCTTTCAATAAACGTGAACTGACATGAAATGATTCCCAGGTTGCTGAGCCTTTTGTACCTCATCGAGGAGCATCGTCAACGATGCCTCAGAAACGAAACCCCATTTCGAGCGAGATCATCCTAGCACAATCTAAGATCCTTCGGGCACAAGCAGGGCTGGTATTAGATGGTATGGTATCAGACTTTGAGCGTGCCTCGGGACCTTGGCACCTAGAGTGGGCTGCACTTCCGGTTGCGTTTATCTCGGTAGTTGGCTCACTTCATCAAGCAAACTTTGCACTATCAGGCCTACAAGTCAATGCTGGGGCAATGAAGGCCAACCTTGAGTCGACACGAGGGCTCATTGTTGCTGAGGCTGTCATGATGAAACTCGCTGAGTTTGTAGGACGACAAGAGGCTCATGAAATCGTCTACGGTGCGTGCGTGTCTGCCGTCGAGGGAAATCTATCCTTGATAGAATCCCTACAAAAGATTGAGCAAGTTACAAAACATTTAACTACAGAGCAGCTGACGGCATTGGTTAATCCCACACAATACCTTGGTTGCTGTCAATTAATGGTTGACGAACTATTAAAAGTAGGGACCTCTAAGCTTTAAAACAAAAGCAGGAATAAATAGGGTTATAAATTGTTAATATTAAAGTGTATATTTAAAAGTTTATATAAAAGTCCTTATATATAATTAAAGTAAAAATAAAAGTATTTTAGTTTAGTAATATATTAATATAATATAATAAATACAAATATAATTTAAATTATAAAATCTTAAAGTTATTTAACTTAAATAAAATACTTTAAAAGATATTTTATAATTTATAATCTTAATAATTAAAATATATTTAATTTAATTTAATAATACTATTAAATAGCTATAAAAAGATATAATAAAACTAAAAATAATTATTAAATATAAACAAGGGTGTACTTGTGCACCTTAACTTAACTTTACTACTACGACGTCCATCCCATGTGCTAAGCCTCGTTAGTCGCCGATGTGGTTGGATGCCGCCAATCCCCAGACCTATGGTCGCGAAACCAGAGCCAAATCCCTTGATCCTCGTACCGTATAACCTTGGACTTTTTCTTAGCCGACACCCGTGTCGTTTTAAAGGGGGGCTGCGGTCCTCTCTTTTCCAGTTCACCAGGATCATAGTCCTCCGACGTCATTGCTGGATCGAAATCAACGATATCAAATGGTTTCTCTTCGTCTTTGCGTTTCTATGTAGGATCCTTATATACATATATGACACCGTGGTAACCAATATATGTGCCCTTTTGTGATGAAGTAAGGCCAGGGAGCTTGCCATGGGGCTCTTGTTTAGCTGCGTACTGAATATCTTTTCCCTTATCCTCCTAGCTTTAATAAGCCTTTTTGACCTCTTGAACCAGCTTGAAGACATCGCCGCGAGCCTTAAAATTCGTCCCGGTAATGCTGGGCACAGTCAACGTCACTGGCCCCAGGGATATGGAACACTTCAAATCGAATGGGATCACCATCCCCATTCCGAATATCTCTTGAAAATTGCCTCATGTTGAGATCATCTAGAGAGAATTCTGGATGGACAAAATAGAAGAATATGCTTGGCAGTGGCATTAAGATGTCTCTTGGGGGGTTGCTCCAGGTCAACTTGGCTGGTCGGCCTGCGTGATCCGTAGATTTGACAACATACTGTTTACTCGCAGAACACTTGAGTCTGATCATTATAAGTAGACTGTAGCTGGCTTCTGGTGATTATAGATTTGCTTGAGTTGAGTTGGTAGAGATTAATTATAGAGTATTGTTGGAGTTTTATAAATGGGTCCAGTTACATGACGAGCCTGCAGGCAGCAAACAAAATGGAAAAGCTGGCCATATCATACCTTACTAGATGCCCTGGACTTGTAAGAAAGACTTCTTTTTAAGAAAACCTTTATAAAAACTGACTATTTTCTATTGCTATATACTATCTATTTATTATTTCATGCACTCTTATTGCTAGCACAAAACATCAATATCACTAGGCACTGTCCATAGTGAAATAGCTATAACCTAAAAGGCACAAAGCCCGGGACCTCAAACACCAACACTTGTCTGCACTGCTGCCTTCCTCAGAGTCGCTGAGATGAGTCTCACGGTCTGGTCTCTAGATAACACCTAAGTATTAATAATCTGTAATCATAGCCAGTTTTTGTCGCCTCGTCTGTAAAGAGGTTCTCGTGTCTTACCAGGCCAAAAGTTGCCACACTCAGCTCACACGGACGGGTTCCTATATTACGTCAGCGATGTTCTTCAACAACGAGAACGCGAAATATCACATACAACTTGAAGAACTCCTTGATGGTGATGTTGTTATTGTCCAACATATCCTGGCATATTTGTGGAACTCGAAACGGCTTGTACTCCTTGCAACCTTCGATACCGCCCTCCTGATCAGAACGTCAGTAAAACATACCCTGTGAAGGCTAGTTAGATATAGGATGTGGGAGACCTACCCTGATATGGAGTTCAGTTGATGAAGGTACTGTGTTGGATGTAGTCGTCTTAGTAGGCTTCGTTGTCCTAGACGGTGCTGTACTCTGGTTTCCAGTCGCGGGTGAAGGTGCATTGCCATCATAAGCGCGACAAAGAGAAAATGCTGAGAATGTATAGTTACTCTTTATAAATAGTATCCGGCGTTTACAGCAGTATATAAAGAGTGTTGAAGAGCCAGGACAAAGCATAACCGCTTTACTGGCGACTCAGGGTTCTGATGCCTGGGAGACCTGGCTTCTGGCTGAGACTATCTGACAAACAGTCATAGCTGGATATTGTCTACATGTAATCTATTGCTTCCTTAAATGGCTGAGATGATGCGCACCATGAGTTTGAGGTTTTGTCGTTTTTCGGGCAGAAAACACTTTGGTGTGCAGCTTCACGGTTTGAGTGGGAGTCAGCTGTTTCTAAGTGCAATTAGTTACCTATACGATTTGCTAATTAGGACTCCGATATCGCGGATGCGAGACCGGAAGATATGGAGGAACTGGGCGTCATTATGATGGCGCTTACTAAGGGAGTGGATGAATGTTGTCACTGGGTTGGAGAGGAGCTTTTTGACAGGTTTGGACTAGCCACTGGTAATCATTCCTAATTTGCGACCTTAGGACTGGCGCTTACAATGTATGAGATATTGGTAACAATCTCAATGTAATATTGAACATGAATACCGAAATTCATCATGATCAAGCTGCAGCATCGATCCATCGTACGAAGTTGTCTGCCGACGGTCCAACATGTACCAACTCCTTCAACCTCCTCTTGTTGATCTTGTAACCTACGTAAGGATACTTCTCTACGAAATAGGCCCCACCGGAAAGCCTCTTGAACTTGCCCAGTTTCGTCTCAACATATTCCTCCAGCTCCTTAGCCAAGTTGTCCAAGGCCGAAGACCTTTCCTCAGTGTTTAAACCGTGGCTTGGTGTCGCGTCTGGCTGGAGGACAACAAATGCTGTAGGATGCTCCTGTTGAGTTTCTTGGTCACGAATACCCACCACAACGGCTGTTGCTACGGCAGGGTGGTCAAAGAGAACAGCCTCAAACTCAGCCGCCGAAGCGTGGGTACCGTAACCGTCGCCTACACGAAGTAGCTCTTTCAGCCGGTCAACGATGAAGACATTGGAATTCTCATCGACATATCCGACGTCACCAGAATGGAACCAGCCATCAGCGTCAAAGTCCTTGTTAGCCTCTTCATTGTCCTTGTAACCGGCGAAACGAGCAAGAGTATTCCTCACAAGGATCTCCCCTTGCTCGTTGTGACCAAGATCCTTGCCGGTCTCAATATCGAGCACCCTGGCTTGGAAGCCGTGGACGAGAGTGCCACTTGATCCTGGCACAGAAGAAGCCTCGTCGACTTGGAGTGCGATGAGGAGAGTCTCCGTTGTTCCCCATTCAAGAGTCAGACGAACACCGTTGAACTTGTCTTGGACTGCATCCCGGATCTTTGTATGGACAGGAGCTCCGGCGGATAGCAGCCATTTGATGCTCTCGTAAGTGACACCGACCTTCTCCGACTTTGCGATCTGGGCAGCAAGAGGTGGGGTGACAAACAAGAAGGTGATGGCATATTTATCGATAAGATGAAAGGTAGATTGATCAAAAGGTTGAGTGAGAATGATGACAGGGATTCCGAGGAGGATGTTGAGGCCGAGGTTCAGCTTTGCATTGATTCCATACGCAAAAGGTAGAGAGGAGAGCCAAACGTCCTTCTCAGGATCTGTGTCGGAGGGCACGGTTAGGCGGGTTGTGAGGAGATTGGCTGCCCAGTGAGCATGAGTTGTGAGGAATGACTTGACGTTGCCGGATGATCCACTTGTACGGTAAATGAAAGCATAGTGCTTCTCGGTTTCCTCGTGAGTGGAGAGTCTGAACCCATTGAAGAGCTCCTTTTCTTCAGCAAGCAGATCTTCGATGTTTCTGATTCCATCGGAAGATGTATCTAGGCTGATCAGAGGAATGCTATTGAATGCTTCAGCTGCAGGCTTAGTGATGGATGCCAGAGTTGAGTCAGTTATGATCAACTTGGCGTCAGCTTGCTGGAGTCTGGGAATAATTGCCAATGCATCAAGTCCCTGCTGAACTGGAATTGGAGAGATTGTGGCTCCGGCTGCCAGTGCTGCAAAGAATGCAATAGGATAGTTTATCTGTTGAATGTTAGTCACAAGCTTCGTAATCAATGAGGCAAAGAAGGCTTACAGAGTTATTAGCTAAGAATGCAATGACATGATTGGGCTTGATTCCGTATTTCTTGACAAGAACGCTAGCCAGTCGCAGGCTCTTGTTCTCAAGTTCTTCCAAGGTCAAAGTCTCTCCGGTCTCGTGGACCCGGTATAAGACTTTGTCTTTAGGATACTTCTCTCGAGCAGTGTTGAAGATGAAGTTGAACACGTCGGTTGAAGGCGGGTCAACCTTAGGGAATTTTGACTCAAAGACCATTTTTAGGATAGTGGAGATTGCAACTTTAGGTTGAAATGTGAAGACCTTCTCATTGATCTCAAAACAAGGTATTAAGTATTGAAGTTGTTGTGGTCTCCAATATGAGCCTGGTTCGCCGGTTTGTAGGCAGGTATGTACCCCCATCCAATACAACAATCTCGTCTTACTGGCAGAAAATCACATCAGGAGGAATACAATCCCAGGAGTTGTTCACTGTGTTTCAACATGCAACTGGAATTGACGCCATTCGCGATATTAACTTCCTATTCTCGTATTTTTCCAGCACACTCCGAGCCTTGTAAGAGCTAATGCACATCACTCACCATCTCGAGACGGCTCGTGAAGATCTATTAGCCTTTTCTCAGGTTAGCGTAGGGTATGACGTGGCGGTTCGAGCATCACATAAGCAGGTTGTGTTCCCAAATTCCGCTTCTACACGACATAAGGGTCTTTAATGACGCGACCAGCTTGCGCAGTCTTAGTCGGACTTCAATGGATATACGGGCTATATGCATAAGTTTTGCCAAGGGAACACAGCTACTTCACCGTGACATATGCATAGTAATCCCTGCTGTTGAACTGGTCCAGGGTATGCTGACAGGGTATCAAGCTCCGATGCGGCCCGGATCGTCTATACCAGCTAAAAGTAGACATGGCTTGTGAATAATGGAAGCATACACGGCTTGCCATTTCAATCAGGAGACATTTACATGATACTGTTGTAGTAGGTGATTGAGTATGTGTCTAAAAGTTTGTTCTAATCTTAATCCATAAATCGATCATAGGTCCATAATTGAGAATTGAACAAGGCTTGTCAGATCCAGGAGTGTTTCAGACCAGATATACCAAGCTCTCATACTCTTCCACCAAAAAGACTGAAAGATTTCATTGTTGTCAAATAATCTCTGACAATGGCGTCCAAAGAAACCACCAGTCTCCCAGTCATTGACTTTGCCAAAATTATTGGTCCCTCGATCTCTAGGTCCCCAGGAGTCCTGGAAGACAGCATTAAAGAGAAGCAAAAACTCTTCGACGCTTTCGTCAACGTTGGATTTGTGTACCTGGCAAACCACTCCATCCCTGACTTTGCACAAGAAAATCTCTTCTCTCACGCAAAGAAGTTCTTCGCTCTACCCGTATCGGAAAAGGCAAAGGTCGAGACAGGAGAGTCCAAAGGCTTTCATGGATGGTTTTCTCCCGCTCGAACTTCTGGAGATGCTCGCCATTCTGATCTCAAGGAAGCTTTCGATGTTGGGAAAGAGAACGACCCTACGAGGCCGAACCAGTGGCCCGAGAACTGGCCTGAGTTCCGAGACGACATGAATTTCTTCTTTGAGAAGTGTCATGAGGTCCATCTTGTTCTTCTTCGTGTTCTTGCAGAACAAGTCGGTGTCGATGGGGGCTTCTTTGAGCCTCATGTTGACGAAAAGGACCACTTCTTCCGCGTCATCTACTACCCTGAGACAACTCGGGCTGCGTTCAAAGAAAGGACCAGGGCCTCGGCACACACAGACTACGGCACCCTTACCCTACTTTTCAACGACGAGAGTGGGGGCCTGCAGGTGCGCCGAGCCGACGGGAAGTACATTGATGCTCCACCGATTCCCGGATGCGCCATTATCAACGGTAAGCTAGCGAACCCAGGAGATTCCTTCATGCAAGGTAAAATGGCTAACCAAGAACAGTTGGAGACCTCTTGTCCCGCTGGTTCAACGACATCCTCATCTCTACCGAGCACCGCGTTGTGGAGCCAGAACCAAAGGCTGATGCCGACGGCAACATTCCTGAGATTATCCCGGCACGCTACTCCATCGCCTGGTTTGGTCATCCTAACCGAGATGCGTTAGTCGAGCCACTCCAAGCTTGTTGCACTGCCGTGAACCCGCAGAAGTATGGCGCAGTCTATGCAGGAAAGCACGTTGTGGAGAGACTGGCGTATCTGCATAAAAACGGCCAAAACACCACGACCTGGACTGATGATATGCAGCGCGAGACGTCTGAGGCTGTAGCTAACGCCCCTCTGCTTCCAGCAGGCAGTGCATAGTTCTAAGTGATATTGTAAATAGTCTCTCTTTATTCAAGCGTTTTAATACTATCTCTGAAAGTCATTGCCTAGAAACGATTAAATTTGGTGTTAATTTATAGTCTTGTTCTTTTATCATCAACTTGTAATATGGATACTTAGTTCACTACTCCTGATACGTTATAGGAAAGACATATTTAGTGCGAAACAAGAGGCAGTTGAATTAGATTTCCTGAAACGCAAAGCTCGGCCGCCAAGCTCACTAGGCAGCCAGCAACACAATTCTCCTCACGGCTTAGGAATGTGTACGCCGGGATTGTGACTCATCGTGCATATGCCACCACAGTTTTGGCTAAGTGTCATGGTCAAGTATGTCCGAGCAACACTACCCCGACGATACCCAGTCGGTCTGCTACATCAATGCAATTCCAACTCCGACCCGTGTAAACTCTCTTCTAGGCCATGCATTAGCGGATCTGGTTCTCGAGCATACTCTATTTGCCACGATAGGATCTTGCACGAAGCCCCCACGTCTTGCAAGGCACGTTTTGGCCAGCAGCGGAATGTAACTGGCACGAACTGGAAACACAACAACTCATGGGAAAATCACGCAAAATCGTGACATTGTAAGCGTACGTGCGAGGCTCGTTTCTGCTCGCTGCGATTGACCGAACCCCAAGTTGAGCGTATGCCTGGAAGATCTCTGGTTGACTACATTTAGAAAGAGACTCCTTTATTTATTGCTTCGCTCACTTTTAATTGTAATTATTAAGATCAGCGATAACTTCTGTAGTCGCTTGTCTCCTTTCTTTTGTGCCAGAATCTATCGCAAGAAGAGGCTCATACAACCTTTTAGTAATCCCCTGATATACAGCCAGTGCTGAATTAGACAAGTGGCAACCACTACGGGATATGTTACATACACCCGCGATGCATGTTGAGATACCGGTAAAATCTTTACCCATGAACCAATTCCTACCCGTTTCCACTGCTAAGATACCTTCATCAGACACCCAACTTCCGGCTTCCTGTCGGCTACCGGAACCAAAAATCCACCGCTTCAGCGTTGGTCAGGGGAATACCGATAAGTAGCGAAGGGACCATCCATTGGACGCCGGACTCATGGCGGTCAAAGCACGCAGCTCAGGCTGTCGAGTACAGTGATACCGATGCTCTGCAAGACGTATGTGCATCACTCAAACAACTGCCACCTCTTGTCAGCCGCTTGGAGATAGAGCAGGCTCGTGTGCGCTTCTACCATGTTGCTCTGGGCCGTGGCTTCATTATCCAAGGCGGAGATTGTGCAGAAAGTTTCCACGATGTTCAACATGATATAATCCATCGCAAAGTTGAGTTGCTCCATCAACAGAGCCAGATACTCGAGGATGCAATAGGGAAGCCTGTCATACCACTTGGGCGAATTGCAGGACAATATGCCAAGCCAAGGTCAAACCCTCTCGAGGTCCTTCCAAATGGTGAAAAGGTGCACGCTTTCCGTGGTCACATTATAAACTCAGAGGGACTCGAGGACAGAAAGCCGGACCCAAAGAGACTCATGCTTGGTTACTTCTATGCTGCAGCCACACAGAACAGCATCCGTCATATCACTGGGCTGGCGAATTCGGTGCCCAGGAAGGCGTTCAACAAGTGTCATCTTTACACGTCTCATGAGGCACTTCATCTCCCCTACGAATCTGCCCTCACGCATGAGTCTTACAATCTGTCAGCAACATCGATCTGGCTGGGAGAGAGAACTCGCCAACTCGACGGCGCCCACGTTGAGTACGCTCGTGGACTACGAAACCCTATTGGCGTCAAGATTGGTCCGACAGCCACAGCAGCAGATGTCATTGCCCTGCTGGACACTCTAGCTCCCGATACAGCACAGTATGGCAAGGTCACCATTATCACTCGCATGGGCTATGGCAAGGTGAGACAGGTACTTCCCACCATCATCAGGGCAGTGCAGCTCAGCGGTCATGTACCGATCTGGATGTGTGACCCATGCCATGGTAATACATTTACTACGTCAGATGGGATCAAGACTAGAAAGGTTGAAGACCTATTGACTGAGCTTGAGGAGACATATGCTGCTCACCGGAGTCTTGGGAGTCACTTGGGAGGTATCCATCTGGAGCAAACAGGAGACGATGTCACAGAATGCATAGGTGGCTCATCTTGCGAGAACGAGGGAGGTTTGAAGGTTTGCTACCAGTCATTGTGTGACCCTCGGTTGTCAAGCGAGCAGGCTCTGATTTTAGTGAAACGCTTTGCCGAGTTTGTGAAGAACTCAGGTTGATAGCGATCATATCTAGTCTTATTTTTACTTAACCGCTGTCTCAAACTAGACCCATATCTCCAACCCAGTAGCACCTTTCACTTTTGGTATCTCTTGCTTAAAAAGTAGATGCTCTGAAGAACGTTGAGACCGTGATATGTTACAGTTACTGAGTCTTTGCATACCACATCCTAACCACTAATAACTCTAGCCATGTTCATAGTCATATTGGAACGAAAGGTCTCTACGTGGGTCAGTATAAGGCATAAAGTTCAAGGTTGTGTAAGCGTTATGTATGTCTTGACAGAATAAATCCCGTTGACCTATATAATTAAGACCCATGAATCTATATAGATCTAGTTTCCCACTCTCATTGGCCCAAGGGCTTCCGTCCATACACATAGTTGAGCTTGGGCTGATAGCCGTAAGTCTTAATCTCGACCTCTAGAGCATCGAGAAACGTATGGAACTCCCTGGCGTCCGCCGCAACCCCAGGAATGCCACCTTCTGTAAAGTTATTTTATTAGTATCAGTCTTCTTTACAATGATACGTTGGACTCACCAGGTATCTTCTCATCCAAGGTTCGGAAGCACTCAACCCATAGCTCAGCGGACACATTTCTCTGATCCTGGGATCTGGCCAGAGCTCCATAACCGTGATCGAACTGAACCTTGCGAATATCCTCTAAGCCAGCGTCCCGTAAGAGCCCCTCAAGCTTGTACGCAATATGGATGTCCATGCCGAAGCTGGCGGTAGACCACTCCTGTAGAGCAGCTTGCTTCCTCAGCTGCGGTCTGGTCACCTCGTCTGCGAGATTCTCGGGGTCAATCCATTCAGCCTCGACAAGCTGTATATAACCGCCAGGCTTGAGAGATGAAACCAGGTTCGAGATGACACGGGGCCACTCGGCAGACTGGATACCCCAGATAAGGAGCCTCTGGTTGATGACGTCGAATGTCGAGGACCAATCCCACGAAGATGGAAAGGGAGTTCTGACATCATGGCTCCGAAGCTCTACCTTGTGAGTTGCATTCGCATCTGGTGCAGGGAAGAGATCAGATCCAATATCGATTCCATAGAGCTCCAGATCGTGTGATGGGAGTTGGCGTGGCAGGTCCCGTAGCCAGAAACCTACGAATGTCAATATCACAGACAGGCCAGGGGTAACAGAGACTTACCATCAGCAGCACCCGAGTCTAGTACACGCAAGGACTTCTTCTCCTGAATGGCTGGTACTACGAGTAATTGACCACCCGTGGTAGTATTCATGAAGAGGTGTTGGCGATGCAGCCTCTCAATCTCCTGGGCATGGTGAGGTAGCATGTAGCTTCCTTCTGTGCCTGAGAATGGCGCCAGTGGCGTCGAAGCCGTGACTGCACCAGCCACAGCACTAACGGTTGCAGTAGACATTTCAGCAAATCGGGTTGGTTGGTATCAGGATACAGAGTCAAAAGCGGCCATTCCATCCGGCAAGTGTGAATAATTGCTAATTCTGTAGTATTGAGCTTTGAACCTGTATTTAATGGATATTATTATTAGGACCGTACATCTGTCTAGAGATTCCAAATGATTATGGTGATATATCGCCATCGGAACTAACAATCACCCTGACTTGGCTGTCGGCTGTATCTGGCAATATTCACAAGCACATAATCTGTGTCCAATTACGAAACAGATACACCGTCGTAATCCCTCACATGAATTATTCTGCAGATATCCTGCATGAAGATCTAATAATCTACTAGAATTGATTCACTTGCCTTTCTAATTCAGGGCAGCCCCACTATGCCGTCCAACTCCGATGCTCTCGGAGTTGAGCAACCTTGAACTGCCACAAATCTCCGAAGCTAAGTCCACAATTGTGTGCCACGCCCCTGTTAATGGCGCCAGACCTTCCACTGGTGACAATTGATACCAGTTTGGCAAAGCTCTCGATGGCGCTTTTCTTGACCTCTCTTTGCTTAGCTGCCTTTCCCAGTATCTCGTAGTCTGGAATGGGCACAACAACCAACAGCCTCAGCATCAACCAAAAACACGCCAAATTTGGCTTGGCTCAGCCCAGACTACCTCTGAATAAGAAAGAAAGCCCTGAGCACAGCATTTGGATCTACCAACAGCAGGACTAAGGAGCGTAGCGAGGACCAACACTTGGTCAGGGCCATCGGACATCAACAGCCAATACGCCCCGAGGACCCGTTGTGTTAAGCCTCACGCGGGGATGTTTTAATGCCAGAGATTAATCTCCCTCTCCGTTGCGTTATTCATCGATTATCTTGGGCATTCCGTTCCATAATCTCTTGTGCACGCGGTCGATTCCTTGGAACGATATCCAGACGTAAGAGTAAAGAAAAAACTACTATTTATCTTACAAAAGTCGGTCTGGGCATCCAGGGATAGGACCGTATTTACGCTTTCGACACAGCCACATCGCATCAGCAACCGACCAAGCTGTCGGTACAGTCAATCATTCGGTCCTCTATCATAGCCCTGCCCCTCTTACTCGTCTGCTCTTGTTTTCCTCGAATTCTCTGCCCAACCTTGATCCTCTGCATCCACATGCTTCTGGCCCGTACAATGGTCTCCGCTATCACTCCTCCCCCTTCCTCCGCGCCGCCCTACCGACTCGCCAATCTTGCCAATCTCACATTGGGTTATACAATCTACCCTTCGTGGACTCAGAAGGAGGGACTTGTTGCCATGACATCTCCCCCGTCTCCTCCCTACAATGACGATTCTTCGAAAGCTGAGCGCTACCCTCTCATTATAAACAATGCGCTCTATACTCCACCTGGAGTTTATAGTGTCCGACAGTTGGTCGCCACCACGACGCCCCTTCTAGATGCCATCATATCTCGCCTCGGTCCAGACGGAACAGACGATATCCCTGCTCGCTCTATTCTCATTAATGGCTTGGCTGCTTCTCTTGCGACTACGGGCAGAGAGTCTACACTCCCACTAGTCCACTCGTCCCAGGACACCGCGCGCAAGGAAATTGTGATACAGGCAAATAAGATCGCAAAGACGCTTGTTGGATACGTCCACGACAGTGTCGACCCCTCCAACGCCAATCCAAAGGTCCGACTCCGAAGCCCCTGTGAGGGGCACCTCTGGACCCCAACGGTTGCAGCCCTCCTCTTGGGACCGCGAAGTGACGCACATCTGATGGAGCTCTATAACGAGTGGCTTCATCGTATGATCCTCCTTCGTGACAGTTTGATCCCCTTTGAGAATTACGACAAGGTGCCTCTTGTCATACCTCAAGACTCGAGCCGAGGCATACGCGATCTGGAGGAGCCGCGGAAGCTTTTCCTTGTACACTGTTTAACAGGTACAATCCAGCACGTTGCAATTGTTGATCTCGCAAAGGTCTTCACAGCGCGTCATCTCCCTCGAGGTGGCTACGGCTTCCAGTACTCTCAAGGTCTTGTTCTGCCAGCCTTTTTATCAGGTTCTACTTCCCTTCACCTACTACGTTATCATCCCGCCCATGTCTATGACTCGGAGAGCGAGGTCCTGTTTGACTACGAGCACAAGGAATACATCGACGCTCCCAGAACAGAGCTCGCAGCTAGTGAAGCCGTCTCTGGGGACGGTAGCTGGAACCTACCCGCTCTGCTAGGAGTTGACACCAGAGTCACCGAGTCTTCTCTGGCAATCGACGCCGGGAAAGACGCTCTTCGACGCGTTGTCAAGCTACGCCTGACGCTGTACTCGGGGAAGTCTGTGTCTGTTGACCTTGGTCAGATCGCCCGCGGTCGACGCTACGCATATGAAGTCAAATCTGACAAAGGATCTCCAAAGGGAACATCATCACCTATCCTCAGCGCACTCTCAGCACAAGGTGGCAGTGGGACTCACAAGACAATCGTCCACGATGCAGCGGACATCCTCTCGCGACCTGGGCTTGTCATCTCACCGCGCGTAAAGGATGGTCATGGAAACACAATCCATATCATTCCCACCTCAGACCCCGTTCTGAAGCTAGCGCTTCTGGGAAAGTTTTATCCTGAGAATGTTATCCTATCAAGAGAAAGAGATAACATAGATGCTTTGAGCAAGGCTGGTAAGGGATTCGCGGAACGCCTTGTAATCCTGGACCGGATTAATGAGAAGGCTTTAAGCTAGCTAGAAATACTGGCACAGTCTGTAAAGATCGTCGAAAGCAAGTAGCTAATGCATTGCTTAATTAAGCTTCTATATATAAGCTCTCGCATGAGATTCAACAACCTGTGCGTAATGAGATTTGTTAGTGGGATTTTACAATCTTCATTTCTGGCTTTACTTATAATCTATGTAATTCAGTGTATCAGGGTTGTTTTATAGACTAACTATATAGACATAATTCTTGATTTCTTCTCGGTCCGTAAGTACTCAGAAGTATTTAGGTATTAGGCTCCTATTTAATGCAAAATAGAGAATCTAGATACAGGATTGCCTAGAGTATAATGGGTTGCGTCTTCGAAAAGAGCCACTCTTAAATTCGCATAGTAGCATGACTAAAGCCCGAGATTCTGCTACTGTACATCTGCTGTAGCAATGACGAGTTTCGTGAAATCATCAAACATGTCGAACCGCACCTGGCTAGCTCGAGAGCCTCGTTCCCCAGGCCTTCCTGAATCCCTGATCTGATCAACAGCCTGGCGAATGGTAACCTTTGTGCGTGCTAGATCGTCGGACAGAAGTTTAGACTTGGCAAGCATCCATTCCTCTGCCGAAGAGGCCTTCCAGACAGACTCGGGTGCTGGGAGAGTCAAATTATGAACGAGATTATCGTCTAGAGGTTCAAAGTAGTTCGGATCCTGCTTCTGAACGCGGCAGGATAGCGTATTTATGGCATTGACGAGGAACACAGTCCTTCGGATTGTCTCGTCCATAAGCCACTTTCGCCAATTGCTCTCTTCTCCATCCTCGACTGTTGAGGCTTGGAGATATTGTTTGGCGAGACGTCTCGTCATCTGCCAGTCGTTGTTAGCTTATACTTCTTGTCAACCCTCGGCAGGTAAGAGTTTGGCTAACTTTGAGGAAGAACATTTGCTGTGACTCAGCTGCACGTGTCTGTTCTGGATTTACGCTGACAAAGAAACCCAGGATCTGATAGATACACATAGCATGGACTACCGCAAGCATGTCGGCATCTGAGCCGGGTAATTGATGCTGAACACCATTAGCGGGACTGCATAACTAGACTATAAACCGGCCGCAAACTCACAAAACCTTTAACAAGCTTATTGCTCTCCTCGTTTATGAGCGAGTAAACAAATGTCTCGCTTACAGGGACAGAAGCATAGAACGCCCCGACACAGCAAAAAGCCTTAGCTAGTGGCTCTGCCACATCCCCAGCAGAACATCGATAGAGCTTGTGATGCACAAATGGGGGATATACTCCTGGTTGCAACATGACACTGGGGTAATTGCTGACCATTTTGATGAGATCATCGTCTTTGTGGAGTCTGTGGAAAGGACATGACTGCAGGTTTTGACTGACACCATACTGCGGACGCGGTGCGGCTGTATTTGGCAAGCCCTTACCACGCACAGCTTTGACAGCACTGTGGAGGGTTTTGCCTTGTTCAGTGTCAGCTTCGGCATGAAGAGGAGAGTTTTGGTTACTGCCGAGGTTGGCAGACGATGCTGTTCTTGGATAGTGGCCATCAGATGAGACTGGGGTGTTCAGCATAGTGGAGAACCCGCCCGCTTGAGATGTCTGGCCTGGCGTGATCCGATTATGAGTCAAGATTCCAAGTGAGCCCAGAAGATCAAAGTTTAAATCCTCAGAAACTCCTGTGAAGCCATTTCCTTGCATGGGGTCTTCGAGCTCGGGCGATATTGGTAGTTCAGGGGAAAGAAATGGATTCTGTGAGAACCAAGGTATTTCTTGCTGCCATCGAGACGCGGACTCTGCCTCATTCGTCAAGTTAAGAAATGAGATGCTGTCTCTTTCAACCTGGCCTGGGCTTGACGTGCCATCTCCATAGCCAACACTTGCTGTACCTGGCTGCGTGTTCACATGCCAACCATTGACGTTTGTACCGTTGGATGTAGGTACAGGTAATTGGTGTTGTTGGAGAGCTGTAAGTGATATGTTGTTCGAGATGTCAGAGGAGAGCCTTTGACCCCCCGCCTCCTGCATGACAGCTTCAATATCAAGCTCCGATTGACGACGAGTAGTGTAATTTGACGATAATGGGTTATCTCCGATGATGCTATTGTTTTCGTAGACCTGCCCCGACTCGGGGCGAATGTTCTGCCCGCGATGCCTTTGGGCTGCCTCTGTCTGCTGAGATGTGGCGTTGGGATTGCTGGCCGAGACGTATCGGCACGTCTTGTTCCTGTTGATGCAGCGTGAACATGACGGCGTGCCCAGATCACAGCTCAACTTGGAGGCTGCGCAGGCTGTGCAAGACTTCTGCTTGGACAACTTTTGTCGTTGGGATGCTTGGATGCAGCGCTGCTGGTGCTTGTACCGATATTCTTCTTCAAAGGTAAAGGAAATTCAATTAGCCTACTAGACGACTGAAAAAAAAAATTGCAGTAAAGGTAGAGCCAAAAGTGAGCGAGTGTTGGTTGTACAGACACGGACCGTCTACTGAAGTGGGCTGACCAAAGGCACGGCAGGGCGTAGTACTCACTCTGAGCGAACTCCTTGGGGCAGTTGGAGCAGCGCCAGGGGCCCTGCTTCGAGGCGTCCCTGGCCCGGCGGGACGTAGCCTGAGGGCGACTCGGTGAAAACAGAACCGGCTGCATCTCTCATTTCCTCCGAGGTAATGGTAAGAGGGAGCGGGCGTGGACAGAAGGCAGCAGAGGTCGTCTACATAGCTCCGAGAGGGACGGAGGGTTAAGCATGGCATCTCGTTCCGACTAAGTTAGCGTGTTATAGCGTGATTACAGGGATCTGCAATTAGCCAAACAGTCGTTCGGCGCTTAATCGTATGGGGAAATGCGTATCTGTACCCGGGAGTGGGGGCTAATCTACCCTACGCTTATCCATAATCACTTGCATGCAGTCTCATATTGGGCTACCCTACTCCGTAACCTAAAGTGAAGGATTGATCATGTCAATCCGCATGCCGGCAGAGTAAGCTAGCCAGAACTGTTCTCTTATCACTGTCTTTGGTGACTTCTAAACTTGATATTCGTCTTCGCCACGTCTCGCAACCTTTTACCTCAATGTCGTGATGGCATGCGGGGAAATTCCGCCGATGTTACGACCAAGTAACACTGCTTTACTGAATATCAGGAAAGGGCAGTGCACGTGCCCATATCGAGTTTATGGGACTGACGGGATGTTCTACCCTTTGTAATCCTAGGCCTCGGCAAGGCCCCTTCCCTGCCACGGCAGCAACAAACGGAAGGCAACTATGCACTCTCGGATGTCCTGAACCATCTACGAGCAGTTGAACCCTAGCTGACGACATCAGTATCTCAACATTGTGCTATGCATCCCCGACGCAACCAGCAATGACACGATACAAGCTGTTTCTCGAGTCATTCCCGACTAAGAACCCACACGCGGAAGCCTGTCGAGGATCCTGACAAGAGACACTTACTGGCTCGCATTGCTCTGGGTTTCAAACTCTCTTTGGCTAGCACAGTTTCAAGAACAATAGAGTGGGCAAGACTGTATGTGCTCTCGATCCCAATGCCCAGCTCCATATCGAGTTGATGTTGCTAAGTCGGGTTGCATAATAACCCGCGCTAGTCGCATCAAATTGAAGTCGAGCAAGTCTGCTGCTAAAAGACACTTGCCGTTCTTGTTATATGCCGACCGACATTTATTCGAGTTCACCTTAATCTCAGAGCCTTTCATACTACATCAAATCATTGTCAAAATGGGCACAATCAAGGTTCTCATCATCGATCATTATGACTCCTATACCAACAACATTCTGCAACTCCTTCAAGGTACCCAGAAAGGTCACGACGGAAAGTCATATCCCGAGTGGAGTGTAGCCATTGTTCGGTTTGATCAATTCTCATGGTAAGTCGACCACTGAAACTCCCAAGGCTTCAAGTGTAAGTAAAGACTGACTGTGTGTTTTCAGGGATCAATTCAAGTCGGAAATTCTCCCTCATCTAGATGCTATTATCCTATCCCCAGGCCCTGGCACACCGCAGCGAGAAGCAGACTTTGGCTTCAACGCTAGGCTCATAAGAGAAGTCAACATACCCATCTTGGGGATCTGCCTTGGACATCAAGGCATCGGTACATCGTTTGGCGCCAATATTATCCACGCACCCAACATTAAGCACGGTCAGATCTGCCAGATACACCACAGAGCCACAGGTATTCTTAGTGGTTTGCCGCAAAAGTTCGACGGGGTAAGGTACAACAGTCTTGTGTTGGATATTGAAGGTATCTTGTCTCTCCCCGTGTTCAGTCTTCACAATGTGATCTTGCTTACGCCCTCCAGATGTTCCACCAGAGCTTCAAGTTACGGCATGGACATACGACCCTGAAAACCCCTCAAAGAAGGTGTTAATGGGACTACAACATCGAGAACGTCCTGTCTTCGGCACACAATGGCATCCGGAAAGCGTCTGCTCTGCTCACGGCAAGCAGATCCTTTCAAACTTCCGAGATATCGTCTTGGACTTTTGGGTGACTAGTAACCCGAGAAATCAATGGACTAAGCGTCGAGTTCTTGAGAACGCCTCGCTGCCTGAGCATATACTTCAGCAGAATGCTGTCGAGCAAACCGACGTGGGCAAGACCCTGGTTGCGGAGGTTGACCCAGCACGACCGATCTCACCTTATTATGTCAAGTCTGCTAGAGTCGGCAAAGGTCCATCTGCAGAGATTGTGTTCCAAACATTGTTTAGGGGTAGATCACTAGACGGTGAGGCGTGGCTTGATAGTGCTAAGGTACGTGCGCCCACTCCAACGGTCAATGACCTTTTCACATTCTGACTTGGTTATAGGTTAGAGACTCACACTCTCGCAACTCATACTTATCATGGGCTTCCTTTACACTGAGCTACTCAACCAAGTCGAGAAACGTCTCTTTCTACCAGCACGGCAAAAACGTAAAATCGGAGAGGCTGAGTGTGTCGTATTGGTCGTGGCTAGAACAATTCCAACAGGAGACCATCGTGGCAAATACCGAAACACTCCCTGCTGGGTCGCTCGATCAGGAGACAGATGTTGGCCAGCCCTTGCTACAGGTTGGTCTCATCGGCTACTTTGGCTACGAGCTCAAGAGAGAATCACTACCGGGCTACGAGTTCACTCCACCCGACGAAAAGGATGTCAGTTTGAAGCACAGTGATAGCGAGCTACTCTTCGCAAACACCGTGCTTCGACTCGATAATTATACTGGAGAATGGACGTTGTTCAGTTTGATACGTCGAGGTGAAGACGATCCAATCGGCAATGCCATTGGTGCCTCGAGTAAGATAGGTATCGACGAGGCCGAATTTGGCCTCTATCTGACTCGTGTACGTGAGGTATTTGACGCGCCACCTTCGCCACCCTACGTTGAAGCACATCCTTTGCCCAATTTCGTCGCACTCGACAATGAGGCATCATATTCCAACACAATATGGGCGGCCAAGGAGGCCATCAAAGAAGGAGAGACCTACGAGCTTACATTGACAACAAAGTTTAGGGCAAAGAGCCCGGAAGTTGATCCCTATAGCTTATATCTAGACCTTCGGAAACGGAACCCTGCACCTTATTCTGCATACCTCCACTTTGCCGCCCATGACAAGACCATTCTTTCCTCATCTCCGGAGCGATTCATCTCCATTGATAGCAATGGAGTTGCTGAGATGAAGCCAATCAAGGGCACCCTTGCTGTTGACTCGGATCCAGTTGAGGATGAGAGACGAAAGCACCAGCTTGCGACTGATGTCAAGGAGCTGGCTGAAAACCTGATGGTAAGCACAAGCCCTTTTTCGGAGACTCACTTGGCTAATCTGGGATAGATCGTTGACCTTATTCGATCGGACCTTCACAATATCTCACCACCAAGCTCTATCTCTGTGCCAAAGCTCTTGCATGTAGAGACCTACCAAACTGTTCATCAGGTAAGACGACACTGTCTACGTGTTACTTGACTATAGCATCACTGACTGTTATTCAGCTTGTCACAACGATACAGTCCCATGTTGCACCATTTGTTGGAGGAACAAAGGTTATCGAGCGCTGTTTCCCGCCTGGTTCCATGACTGGCGCCCCCAAGCTTCGCTCCGTTCAGATCCTCGACTCTCTCGAAGGCCAACGCGAGCGAGGCATATACTCGGGAAGTATCGGATACATCTGCGCCAGCGGTACCGTCGACCAATCCGTCGTGATTCGCACAATCGTCAAGTCTGGCAATGAACTGGAGCTCGGTGCTGGGGGAGCGATCACTTGGCTGAGTGAGGCGGACAAGGAATGGGATGAGGTTATGGTTAAAGCAAATGCTGTTGCTCGAGGTAAAGGAAAGGCGCATATACCTGATGTAGCTGTCGGTCCCTTGGGCCCCTTTGCGGAGGAAGAGGGTCATCTGAGACAGGAGCATCGGCTCAGAACTGCAATCAGCGCGTGATTGGCGCTGCGATTGATCGAGGCAGTAGCATTCTTAGTGTGTAGTATAGATATCGCGTGGCAAACCTACATTCATTCAATACATTGCTTCAGACAAGAGTGAAGTGAACCAAGTCTAGTCTCATACCGACACGCGACACGACGGTTGTTCGGGGTTGCTTTGCTCTGTTGCCACCTTTCACTGTTTATAACGACGCCGCAGCGTAGACCAAAGACGGTGACTAGAGATTAAGGAACAGTGCATGGCGGCAAACAAGCGAACTCTACCATGATGCCAGCTCAGCAAAGTGGATGCGGATGAAAACAGTATATTAAAACTGCCACTAACGAATGAAAAATGCGAGACGGTTGACTCAGACTGATTGAGCTCGTGATATGTTCTACCTAACAAGACCCAAGCCGAGCAGCTTATCCAAGTGACAAAATTGAGTAGAGGCTATCTAAAAGAAGTAAAACAGCTTCCAACCCTTCACCTTGGTGGCCCAAGTAAAGAAGTAGACCAAGGCAAGATTACTGAATGTAAACACGATAAAGATTCCCCAACTACCCCATTGCCCACCGAGTTGGCCATCTCCAAGATTGAATTGGTCTAAGAATTGAGTTCCAGTGGTCCAACGACATACCTGGCAATATTCATCACCAAAGGCATCGGGGTTGAGCAGCTGAGCGGAGGCAGAGAGCGCCCATTCCGATGCATAAGAAGAGCAAGTCTCGTTAGCAGGGGCAGTAAATACTGTGAGGTCTGTTGATGAGCACGACACATCTACAGATGAGGTCACAGCCGTCACCATTCCGCCAAGAAGGTACGTGAATGGGGATAAGTAGTAGAGCTGTTGGTGTGTCAGATGAAAAGCCAATGGTCTAGATACGGAAATGTTGCGGCTTACCCAGTAACGCCAGAAGACTTGGATCTGGCTGTAAGGGACAATGATACCATTGAACCAATTACAAGTGCAGACGATAAATACAAGAACATTTCCAGCTGCACCAAGATCTGGGCTGAGGGCCATCATGAAGAGGCCAAGTAGAACCTGCACGTATTAGAAGAGTGCCACTACGCAACATGACTTGGGGGTGGACCTACTTGGAAAATCTCATACGTGAGAAGGAACAGAAAGATATAGCCAGCTTGATCTAAAGGCAACCCGCTTGGGAAGTACCAGATGACAAAATACAGGACGGTGACCAAGATGGCGCCAGGGATCTCGGAGAGAATGGTTGAAGAAACAAAAGCAATCCATCCATACGCATGAGATGGCCCTTCGCGAAATTGCCAGTATAGACTTGCAAAGAAGTAACGTGCCAAAATAACGTTGACAATGGCGTTACAAAGAAAGAGGATAAAGAAGACACTGAACATGCTGCAGTATTTGTTAGCAATTGAGAAAAGGGAGTAGAAGTGGAAGCAAAACTTACCGATTCTGTAAATCCTGCGGGCTAGTGCCGATCTGGAAAAAGGTGAAGCCGACGAGAATGGCGCTGATGACATGAACCCAGATCTTGGAGTAGATGTAGGGTGGGCTACGCCACTGGTTGAGCAGCATCCGCTTTGTGAGAAGCAATGTCTGAAGAAACACAGAGGCGTTGTGCTCGGATGTATCATCCCCACTACCATGAGCCGATGGAGTCTTGGAAGTATCACTGCTGGTTGTGATCTCTCGTCCGAGGTCAGCAGCCTCTTGAGAGGCAGCCCATGTCGAAGCCCAGTTGGAGCCCTTGTCAGATGTACGAGCGTTAACACCTGCGCCGACAGTCTCGAGGATGAACTCGCCGGGATTTGCACCCTCAGGACACGTTGCGCCGTTACGGGCAAAGTACGCGAGAGCTTCAGTGACCTTGCCGAAGCTACATCTTGGTCAGAGCTGTCTGGCATGGAGAGGGACATCTCGGGATGTAGGCTTACTAGAGTTGGTTGCCTTCTGAAGAAAGAGCCAGTAGATTGTCAAACTGTGAAAACACCAGAGCCGAAGGTTGATGGATAGTGACAACTATTGCCTGGCCTTGGCGAGCGAGTGTCTTGAGGTAATGGACAATGCGAGATGCACCTTGAGAATCCAGTCCTGAGGTTGGCTCATCTGCGAACAAAATCTCGGGCCGCGCAGCAAGTTCAACACCAATCTGATTAGGCCAACAATTCAGCATTCATACTTATAACGAGGAAAGAAACTGTAAAACGTACCGTCACTCTCTTGAGTCGCTCAACACCAAGACCGCTACCGTCTTCTCCAATGAGTGCATCTTGTACATCATTCAGATCAAGCAAATCCAGGACCGTGCTGACATAGGCTAGCTTCTCAGCTTTTGAGTAATGCCTCGGCTGTCGGAGTAGTGCAGAGAACTCGAGAGCCTCCCGAACGGTTGCTGTCCCATCGTGTAGATCCATCTGTTGCGCAAATCCTGAATCCTATCGTTAGCCACGATTCCACAGAAACCATCCTGGGCTTGCTCCATACCAACGGTCTTCCTATAGCTCGAGCTGGGAGGCTGATCCCCAACCAAAACCTCTCCACCGACGATGCTGCCCGCAAAGTTTGTCTGGCTCAGAGCCGTGAGTAGTGTCGTCTTTCCTGCTCCGCTGGCGCCGCAAAGAGCAGTAAGCTCTCCCCGCCTGACGTACCCCGAGATGCTCTTGAGAATGTGACTATCGCCAATGTCGACACTGAGCTGGTTCCACTTGAGGGCAACCTGTCCAATCCTACCTGAAAGGACGCTGACGTGGCCGGATGAGGGAGCAGACTTTTCAACATCATTTGAATCTGGGCTCGAAGTATGCCGGCGCGTCGCAAAGACGAGAGGAGCACCGCCATTGGGTGCAAAGCTCATGAACTCGCTTCCAAAGATACCGGCGACAAGATAGGCCAGACCGATGGCGATCATGATACCAATGTTTCGCCATCTGTTGGAGTAAGAGAATCCGAAAGACTCGGCGTACTGCTGTCCTGGTACACTAGTCTGGCCCGGTAAAGCACCTCTGACGGCGCAAGTCTGATGTCCCGCAACGCCCTGGGCTGGGACGAGGTTATCCTGGCACGAGAGATTGAGGTTGCTGAACTCGCTACTAAAGAGCTGAGGCAGGAGTCAGTGTTTGATGCCCCTCGGGAGACGTTTGGTTCGATATGGAACTTACATTCTCAAATCCGTAAAACATGGGGTTGATATGGTGCAGCCATCCGAAAGCTGGACTCATGTCATTGGGAGGGATCAGAAAGCCCGCAAACAGAAGAAGCACCGTGCAAGAAAATCCTCCATAGCGGAAACCTAGACGTTACAGTACCGCGTTAGTGCTGTCGCTGATCAGAGGGTAATATGAGCTTACAGTCATCCAACGTGCCTACAAAGTAGGCGAACATCCGGAGGAGGTTGCTGAAGCATACTGTCGATATAAAAAGTGTCAAGTAGAAGAAGAAGAATTTGCCAGCCTCAACCTGAAGCCGTGAAAGAAAGTAAAATACCAGAGTAAATAGAACGTGTTGGAAAGCGATGAGCGGCAGGTCAATAAGGAAACGGGCCAGTGCAACTGCAGCGGGGCGCGTCAAGTGGAGGTTTGCTGTAGGATAGTCATCAGTAACAAGGTCTCTAGAGATGTAGCGTTGGAATGGGCTGGTTTACCTTGCCTCTCGAGTACAGGCCTGTTTGTGTAAGCGTCGAAAAGCTCAGGAAATTGCAGCCATCCGTTCAGGATCAGTGCAAAGTACAAGATCCCACCACGGGTAAATGCACCCTGCGCATTGTTTTCGATGTCAAAATACACGCTGCCGCAAACCAGGCAGAGAATAATGGTTGTAATCCACTTGATGTAGTAAACCCGTCTCTGTCCCTTGACGAGCTGATATTCTCGTTTGAGGCTCTCCTTCACCTGAGAGGGCAGTGATAAACGATATGAGTAGGTTGGGAGTAGAGCATCTGCCTGGCCCTGCTTCTCTCGATATTCGTTGATCTCACTGATGAGGCGCGCGTGGTGGTCTGATCGCTTGAATGCTGCGGCAAGATCGGCAGAGGACTTGATGTTGTCTGCTTCTGACCCAGGTATAGCTCTCCTCTCGTCAGGGTCTGTCACGGTCGCAAGGAATTCGGCGGTTGTTTGACCTGGAATGGGAACAAATCCAAGATTCTGGAAATAGCTCCAGGCCTCGGATGTGCTTCCGAAAAAAGCTTCGTGTCCTTCTGAGAGAACGACCACCTTGTCGAAATTTCGGTATATCTCTTCGCCGGCCTGGTAGAGTGTTGCGAGAGTTGTTTTATGGCCGATATCGGTGAATGCTCTTAGGGCCTTCACAAAGTCCAGAGCCGTTGAAGAGTCGAGGCCCCGGGTGGAGTTATCGAAGCACTGGACTGACGAGCCAGCTGCTAGAACCTCGGCGATGGAAACACTAAGAAATGCGTGTCAGACATGATATTAACGAGGTGAGTGGAGTTTCTCTCTTACCGTTTTCTCTCTCCACCTGAGACTCCGGGAGAGAACGCACCACCAACTGGAGTGTCGAGAGCATGTGAGAGGCCGCAGATCTTGGCAATAACATCAACAAGGCTTGCCACGAGCTTCGTGTTCCGAGCATCTGTAGGAAGAGAATTACGGAGAGCAAACTGGATTGTCTGCCTCACGGTCAAGGACGCAATGTGTCTATCCTCTTCAGGTAGATAGATGGTCTCCCTGGCATGGTCACGCTTGAAGACAGAAGAAGATACGTTGGCGTATTCGAGATCACCAGTACTGGCCAGATTAGATCGGCTGGCGACAGTGCGGAGGAACGTAGAGCAGCCACTGCCCGGGCGCCCCAGGACAAGAAGCATCTCCCCAGGTTTGATGACGCCCGAGAATCCATTGAGGATCGTCTTCCCCTCAAGGACAGAGTTTCTTGGATTGATACGTGCCAAGACCTGTTCCTTGACAAAGCGAACCTGGTCGGGCCCAAAGGTATTGAGGATTGCTCGAGGCAGAGTCTTGACCCGAACCTGGGTTCCGGATGGGGCTGTTACCGAGAGATGCTTGAAAGAAACACCAATCTGCTTCGGTGTATCATTCCCACCTAGCGCTTGACTCTGAAGAAGCACCCGAATAGCGTCAAGACCTTCAGGGTCGAGGCCTTTGGGTACCGACAGCTCAATGGCAGCATCTTTCTGGGTTTCGAGGACCGACCCTTCGGTAGGTGTAGACATCTTCAGTACTTCTTCCTAGATGTAAGCTTGGGCGGTAAAAGCTGGATAAAAAATGGTAAAACAAGATCAATCGGTAGAGGCTGTAAGTCAATTTCCCAGCAAATCCTCAATCTTCTCAGTGTTTTGACCCAGCAGCGTCGCTGTAAGTCAAGCTGGTAGTGACTAAGACTGGATTCAGGTCAATGTGATGTGATCTTCCTATTTGGTTGGGAATAGAATGTCGGTGGTGGTGATTGGTCGGAGTCGCGCTAGAGAATAACTCGACTTGGGTCGCTTAAGAGAGGTTGGTTCACTTCATTTGCAGGGCAATAATCTCCGAGTTTCAATTGGTTTCCTTTCCATACACGAGTATCGCTAGAGAGCGTCGCGGGATTACGCAATTGAGAACTGCACTCAAGCGGTAGTGGACCTTCTAAAAATGTCCGACGCTGTTCGGAGCAAAATGGCAATGTATCCTCCCCTTCGGACTTGGCTGACCGTGGTCGGAGCTTTTCAACCGCACACTCAACATCGATTTCCGCGAAAACAGCAAGACCAACATCTTACTGCCCTGGTTGCACCGTATTTTCTCTTCTGCTAGAGGATGACTAGACTACGCGACCCTGTTCTTGGCATGTTAGTCTTGAGGTTGAAGGCGATTTCGAAGATGTGTCTGTTGGTTCTGCACTGCTCACTATTCAGCCTCATTATTGCGTGACGCTCTAGATTATGTTAGCGACATGTCTATTGGTGTGCCACTTGCGGTCCCAAGCTGCTGGAGACAGGCCAAGTTTAGTAGTCACAGCAAACAAACATGGTAAAGAAGTATTGGAAAGCACTTGACAAGGCTCACAATAAATAGAGAAGTGGACTCATGATAACTATCACTTTCTCTATTCTTTCATATTCACTGTATTACAAGTAAATATACACCTATCACTTGACTGTTACTACAAATCGCCAGAACGGACATATTGTACAATGGCTAATGCACTTGGCCCATCCACCCATTGGTGGAATGATGCCGGCTTGAGGAAGCTCTACCTCTGGCTGCCAGTTGTCATCCTCAGCAGTTCCTATCAAGGTTTTGATGGCATGATCATGAATGGTTTACAGTTGCTGCCCTCGTGGCAAGAAGGTAAGTGTCATTTAGCTCAAGCCCCTGGTAAATCGAAATGGTAAATCACAAGAGACTGACTCCGCATCCCAATCGCAGAATTCGACCATCCCGAAGGACCGGTTTTGGGCTTACTCAACTCTATTCAGACGGTTGGCGCCATGTTGGCGCTACCTTTTATTGGTTGGGTTGTCGATAAGGTCGGACGTCGCAAGTCCATTGCCTTTGGTGCCTCATGGACTCTGCTTGGCGCGATCCTACAGGCAACATCCAAGCACATCGCCCAATTCGTCATTTCCCGGTTCATCATTGGTTTCGGCCTCGCTTTCACCGTTGTTGGTGCCCCGCTGCTCCTAGCCGAGCTGGCTCTTCCAAAGCACCGTGGAACCATCTTATCCTACTTTCCTACCGCGTGGTACACGGGAGCTATTATTGCAGCCTGGACGACCTATGGAACTCAATTCATCCAGGACTCCCGCTCCTGGCGTATTCCCAGTGGTCTCCAAGCTGTCCCTGCTGTCATCCAGATCAGCCTTCTTTGGTTTATTCCCGAAAGTCCTCGTTGGCTTATCTCCAAGGGTAATGGCGCAGCAGCCCGAAGCTTCCTGGTAAAGCATCATGCCAACGGCGATGAGAGCAATCCCATTGTGGATATCGAATACACGCAGATCAAGGAAGCTATCCTCAAAGATGCACAGTATAAGGAGCAGGGCAGCTATATTGATCTCATCCGAACGAAGCCGAATAGAAGAAGACTTATTCTCGTCACGTTCTGTGGTCTGTTCCTTGAGGTGACAACGTCAGCAAAACCCTTCTAACAAAACCTCTGCTGACGGTCTATACAGATTTCCGGCAACGGCCTGGTCCAATACTATCTCCATTCCGTCCTAAACAGCATTGGAATTACCAAGACTATTGAGCAAACTACAGTTAACGGCTGCTTGTCTATCTACAACTTTGTCTTGGCCCTTGGAGCCTCTTTCTTGGTTGATAGGATTGGCCGCCGCAAGCTCTTTATTATCTCTACTGCCGGAATGTTCTTTGCCTTTATTTTGTGGACTACCTTTGCAGCGTGTGAGTATTTACTGTAACTGCATTTAGTTTGACTAAAGTATACTAATTCAGTTGACGCAGTATACACCGAACACGGCACACGGAACTACGCTATTGGTGTCATTGTTTCCATCTTCCTTAGCAATGGCGCTTATGACCTCGGATGGACTCCTCTCTGGGCTTACCCGGCCGAGCTTCTTCCCTACGAGGTGCGAGCCCGTGGTGTCGCCTACATGACGGGTATTATGCACGCCGCAGGATTCTTCTCTTCTTTTGTCAACCCAATCGGTCTGAAGAATGCTGGGTGGAAGTACTATATTGCATTTATTGTCTACACGTTTCTTGAGGTAAGTTTTCCATGGTGCCTTTATTGAATTGTTTGAGCCTAACTGACTGGTTCTCTGTAATAGCTTATTGCTGTCTGGTATTTCTTTGTTGAGACTAAGGGATATACCCTCGAGGAGATTGATACTATCTTTGAGACACCTGGTCTTACTTGGAAACAGAGGAGGAATCTAAAGGCTCCTAGCTTAGTTCGGGAGTCTAGCTCCATTGAGGAGAGTGGTGATGCTCCCCGCAAGTCTGATGTTGCAGTTTCCAAGGTAGAGCTTTGAGGGTGTTAAAGGGATGAGTACATTACGATATCAATGTATTTACGCCCTTACCAAAGCTAATCTTTGGACACATGCAAAGATGCAGGCTGTGTAGATAATATGATGTATCGTGGGTGACTCTGAAGTGGATTTTTAATTGACAGTTCAGTGCATTGCAGTCGCTCAAGCTGGTGCTCCCAGACATATGTCTTGATTGACTGGTGTCGGTCCCAAAGAAGTGGCGGTGTATGACATATAGCATAAGACTGTGTAGGAATTTTATTATCAGGACGGTTGAATCGTCGATTTAGCTCCTCGCTTATGCTTGGTCAACGTGTCATTTAGGGTTGACGCTGGTTCAAAGCTGATGCTTATCGCGCGCCTTACCCTATCCACCCCTGGTGCTGCGCCTTGTGGGCTTTTATTGACTCTATTGCGCCACAGCTGAATAGACTTACCATTACAGGCACGCTTAAATCGTTAACTCAACAAATTTGCCCTTGGTAACGAGCCCTGCGGGCTTTTATTGACCGTCTTCCACGACAGCTGAAAATTCTTCTCATTGAATATGGCTAGGACAAAGCAATAGCTTTTTTACTTGCAGCTGAATGATAGAGTATGAGAGATTTGAATTCGTGAAAAACTATTAATACTCGGACAAATGTGATAATTTTACTATTTATTCTTTCCTTACTCGCGGTGATACCTATGAATTTGTCACAGAAACTTCTCCTGAAATGGATTCATCATCACCATCCTCATCGCGTAACAGCCTAGACATTGGCTTCGACGCTGCAAAACTCGAAGCAGCTAATCGTTATGTCCGCTGGAACCTGTTATTCCTTCTAATCATCTTTACCTTTCTTCTATTTCCAATATGGATGCCCTTTACTCCTTATGTCAACCAAGTGACCAACGTCTTCATCATAATCATTATCGGTCTTTTCCAACTCATCTGGCTAATAGCGACAATCTGTGCCATTCGCCGAACACTAGCCATCAACAGACGAAACAAACTCAAGGTTGCAAAAGCCCAAGATGTTGAATCATCAGACGCCACGGCCAACTACTCCTCAAACATTCGTCACATAGTTGCCATGACCTTATATAAAGAGCCCATGAGCGTGCTGCAAACCACCTTGGACTCACTCGTGGAGCAAAAGGATGCCAAGTCCCGTCTCTCCGTCATTATTGGCATGGAATGCCGCACACCTGACAAGGAAGCCAAACGCGATGAGGTCTATGCAAAGTACGAGAATAAGTTCCTCCGTCTTATCGTTACTTTTCACCCCTCGGGCATTCCTGGCGAAATCAGCGGCAAGTGTTCCAACATGAACTACGCCTGTCGCCAGGGCCTACAGATTCTACGTCAAGATGTTGTTTACAACTATGAGAAATACGAACATATCTTTACCAACTGCGACTGCGACGCGGTTTTCGATCCCGAATACATGCTGGAGCTGGAAACTGAGTACTTAAAGCTAGATTCTGCTGATCGTCATTCCTCCATCTGGCAGTCCATCATCATCTACAAGCGCGACTCCATGCCCTTCTTTGTCGATATTACCGGTGTTTTGCGAACCTTTTTCTTCATGGGCGTTTTGATCCCCTGGAACATCAATCCCATGTCACACTACTCTCTCAGTGTTAAGTTGCTCAAGGAGGGCGCCTTTACTCACCCAGCCTACCAAATGGAGGATATTATTGCTTTGATACGCTACACCATCATGACGAGACGAGAAATCCGCATCAGGCCTTTGAATCTCATTTCCATCAACGGTCCAACCTCTGGAGCCAACTACGCTGATGAAATACGCGAATGGGCACTTCAGATTCGCCGATGGACCATTGGTGCCGGCGAAGTGTTTCATTACTTTATCGTCAAGACCTATCGAATGCCTGGACTGTACCTTTCTATCAGCTGGGCGACTCGCTTCTTCATCTACTATGGCCTCGTTCTCTGCGCCAGCGCCATCTTTTCTGTGGCTTCTCCTATCATTGTCCAGTTAATTAATGGCGTTGCTACTGAACATAATCGACTCTTCATCAGCGACACACTCTTTTCAACTATTTGCTTTATCTTCTTGGGAACTCAATACGTCTTTTTGCTCATTGCCTCCGTTCTTGTCCGTTGGAACCTACCTATGCCTTACGATAGTCATAACAATTACAACAATGGTGTTCGGGGTGTTGCAAGAGGGCTATTGCATTGGGTCTTGATGTTGCCGACCATCCTTGCTTACAGCTTTGTTGAGCTCTACTCCTTTTTCGAGCTGGCCTTCAGAGGAAAGGATGTTTGTAAACATAATGCCGCCAGCAAGAGTCATTTGGTTCTTGGGAAGGATGCTGGGACTTAATGCTGGGATCAATCAATGCCAATGCCTTTAGGAGCAAGAGGTTCGTTCTTTCAACAAATCTGTAGACAACCTTCTATGGTAAAGTGATACCACAGAAGGTTCCAGGCAAAGTGGACAAGGCCGATGCTGGCCTGAGCAAGAACTTTTGTACTTTCATATAAGGCAATTAGTTAACGCAATCTTCGCACGTAATTGTGCTCCTGGAAGAATTGATATGCACAGCAATTTAGACGGCTATACGGCTAGACAAGTACACTTAATGACTTAGTTCGTGAGCAGTATTGGATATCATCGGAGCATATTATTTGCCCGGCGCGGTTGGCCACCTCGCTTAAGGAAGATAGCCCGCATTGTCCACGTAATGATGTAAGATAGAGCTAAGCCCTTTATTCAATCGAACGACATGAGTCGGGAATGATCTGGGGTATAAAGTTGATTTGAGTTATGACGCGGATAAGTGTATATCCTCGTGAATTCAGATAACTCGGCAAAGCTGGGTTGCTTCCGCATTACCCGGGACCACGCGGCACTCGCCAACGCGGCAATAACGGCATATGGCGTATACAGTATCTCCAATTAATGTCAACTGCGGGTGCAGAGTCAGGTTCAGTTCTCCAGATTCTCCGTAGATTTTACTTTTTTATTATAGGGTCACCACGAAACTGAGGTAAGGATGATATATAATATCGTAACCCTAAGCTCTTGTTCTGGTCTCGGTGCAGGCTGCCCCAAGAATTTGATAAACAGGGGACAGGGAACAAAGAAAAGTGATCTTGCTTCTTCAGCTCGTTCATGACCAGAGCCCTCGAATTGACTCCTGTCACTTATTCCTCTCCATCTCGCCGTCTCATCGAATTCGTGCAAAGTGTCTCCCCAGACCGTCTTGAACTACGCTATCATGTCATACTTTGGCCTTCGGGGCAAGTCCCTAGCACCTTGCTGAGAATATTTGCAGCGATGGCCTTTGCTCTCCAAGGTTACGATCAAGCCGTCATGAACGGTCTCCTGACCCTGGATACCTTTAAGCACCAGTTTCCTCAGATCAAGAACTCCAATATCGAAGGTGAGCACACTTTGACTTTTTTTCTCGCCCGCCTTTCCTACTATGGCTGCTGACTGACGTCCTCTTTTCTTTCAGGTACAGCTGTGGCTATTTATGAAGTTGGCTATGCGATTGGAGCACTATCTTGCGCCTTTCTCGGCGACATTCTCGGTCGTCGTCGTACAATCTTTATTGCAGGTTGCATCGTCATTGTTGGTTTCGCGATACAGAGCAGCTCATTCTCTCTTGGACAACTCATTGCTTCCAGAGTCATCACAGGCCTCGGAGTAGGTGCATTGACCCTAAGGAAAGATGCCAGTCATCAGCCTCTATTGCTTAACTTAGCCCCAAAAGCTCCCAGATATATCATACCTGTTACTCCTTGCTAGATGCTAACAATTTGTTACAGTCTAGTATTATACATATTTACCCCCGAGCCATATCTGTAATAACACTTCCTCATACTGCCGCTTATTAGTCGCCCTTAGCTCAGAGTAGTATTAAGAACAGTATTTAATAAGGTTATCCCTACTAATAGTCAAGTAAATACACGCTTTACAACTATAACCATATTTAACTTTCAAGGCAGAAATAACTTAACTCTTGTTATCTTTAGGAAACATATATAGTAAATCCTATAGGGTCTACTCTAAATATAGAGCATTAACCGCTTTTAATATCTCCCTCTTTATATAATAGGTATAGCAGAAATAAATTTTAACGCTTTTACCAGGCCAGACTACTATTTTATAGATTAGATATATTAAAACAGGATACTTAGGTAAGATAGCAGTAAGGCTATTAATTTAAACGGCAGTATAAGATAGGACAGAGGGCAATAGGCCAGAGATCCTCTTAATAGAGCGGCTTATATTATTATAGCTAATTTATTTTCGCTTCTTAATATTAATAGCCACTAATTACTTACTAATAGTCATTAAGTTTATAGTAACTTAGGGGTTATCTGAGCATATGCGTTATAAAGGCCCAAACCGAGACTCTGTATCTAATAAGAGGATAAACTTACTAGCTAAATAGAAGAACTTATGCCATTTAGTCGAGGCCCATTAATATGCACGCATAAGCGACGGTTAAAGTTAGTATAGATATGCTCCGTTAAGGCCATATGTTATTCCGCGCTGCAAAGGCCGGTGACCACTTTGCTAAGCAAAAGTCACATTAAGATCAAATCTACCCTATGTAATGTGGGGCAAATAAATCAAATCTACTACAATTGTTTTGTCATTGACTACCAGGGTCGTTCTTCCAGCTTCAGTCTTGATGGACGCAGCGTCAAGCTGCTGCTTGAGTGATTTGCGCTGGCCACTAATTCCCAGAAGCGATTCTAACGACTGTTGTTGTGCTGCCATAGCGGGCTACCAGCGAATCGCGGAATACAGATGCTTCTCATCAGGGAGTAATATTAATTCTGAACCAGGTGTTTCTCCTACGCGAGCGAACGCAAAACATATAGTCGCGCCACCCCTGCCGCGTTCCTGGGTTCTATTGGTGTAATTAACTAGGGTACTACACTTAATTGATTACCCTATGCCTAGGACTCTAAACACCCTCGATATTTACAGGGCTGTTACATAGGAAAATCTATAAAATCTAGTATTTCAAGAAAATCAAGTTTGAAGCATTATGAACTTACTTACTTGAAATAAAGTGGGTTATCGACTTACTTGACTTACTTGGAATACTTGACTTGATACTTGAATTGAGGTCAGCGCTGGGGGTTACAAAGCCCCTCGCGGGTTGATACTTCCACCAAGACTATAATAACTTGATTACAGAGATGGAGGGGGTGCACTAGTAGCAGTTTACACGAGAATACTAAAACAACCTAGTGTATTCTGTCTTAAGGAGGTATAATAAATAGTTTATGCCTAGAAATGGTGGGATCCTGTGTGGGCTGTTGCCCTAAGTCATCTGAGGAAGGTAGCAGAACTAAGGTACATTAATAAAGAGAGAAGGTAACTAATCAGAAGTGAAAGTCATGAGACTTGCTCAAGTTCCATTTTGACTTCTCAGAAAGTAGAAGGATAGAGTTGCTATAGTGTCAAATCCAATAAACACTAAACCCGCTAACGATCGGCCGAGCTTAAACTCCCCTAGAGAAGTCCATACAACGATTGAGAGCTATCTCCAACACACAGCAGCATCCAGACGTCCCGCATCATCGATAGACTTGCAACGAAATTCACACCGTACCCAGCCTCCTAGGCATCCAAATGTCCTCGTCACTCGTGGAAATAATAAGCCACACCAGCAGGCCACTAATCATCGGAAATAGCTCATGCGCAGCATCGGACAAAATCATCGCCACACTTGGCCGCAAGACACGCCAAAATAAGTGGTGCAAGTCGTCCTCTGAGACATCGGACCGCGGCCGATCCGCATCCTCTTCTGATGCACCGGACACAATTGCCGTCAAGAGCTTGCACTTCAATAAGTCCGTCAAGGGCTGGTGTGTCGACGGCTTCTGCCTCCGCAGTTCCCTCCACCGCGGGGTTGGCGATTGCGAGTCCGGCGAGGATGGTCAGCAAGGTAACTGAGAACTTCATATTTGCAGTTGCGTGTTGAGAAAAGAGTTTCAAAGACGGGCAGATAGATAAGACTGTTTGAAAAGGTTGTCACTGACTTTGTGACAATATTCGTGAAAACATCTTATATTTATACTTTTTGCTTTCATCTAACTACTATGCCGGCCCCAGCCAGCAGCTAAGCTATCTCCATGAGAAAGCTGTTCAACGTTTACAATCGTATCGGAGCTGTCAATTACCCCGGGCTTACATTCACGTAAGGGCTTATAATCGCTCTGGAGTCTACAATCACTCCGGGATCTACAATTGCTCCTGGGTCTGCGATTGCTGCTGCGACCTGCGGGGTGCACACGGCTTACTAGGAGGAGAAGGTGCCCTGTCCCGACCCCGCCGATGTTCCCCGCTTTGAGCTTCATGGTCAGGTCCTTTTGTTATTTGCCGCTTTTCAAGCTATAATCGGCAGGTAGTTCAACTTACCTCTTGAGACAAACCGGCCGTCCTTGCAGAAATAATAGGACTTTCTATGTCACATTATGGAGCTAATGTAACCCTTCCACTGGCCGCTAGACGATCTATACCAAGCGGGCCAATCTGGACTGAAAGAATCTAATGTTATGAGGTAATGCCGGACTGTCTGCTTATTCTGCCTTTTTAGCTCCCCACTCTTTGACGTTTAGCGTCAGGACTCCTGTCATAACTGGCAGCTGATAGCTGGTGAATGGTCGTATTTGTCGGCTACTATAATTAAGCTTATTGCCTTAAAATAATCCTGCAGATCTTCCTGCCCTGGCTTATCTAGTGCTTATTTAAGAAAAGGATTTAAGGTTTAGAGAGTCTAATTTAGGGATAGCTGTAAGTCTAGGGTTCGGGTATTTACGGTCTATTGCTCTCCTATTGGCGTTGATTGAGAAATGCAGCCATTTCCCATTTTATCTGTATTTTGCAATACTTGGCACTCTTATTGTCTCGTAAATTTACAAGCTTTCTTCGCCATAACTAAGAGTTCTTCTGGGGTTTATATTACCAAAGGGTTTTATCTAGGACTTTAAACCGATGTAATTTATAAAGCTTCAGGTCAGCGCATGATGAGCTTGACATAGTCACTGAGGATACCTTGCGACAGAGCCTATAGGTGAGCCTGCTGGTTCTTGGCGTTCTGTCACTGAATTTGTTGGGATTTCCTTTGCGGGATTTTGGTGATGAGTATCATCCAATTATCACCTATGCCACTTTTGTGCCCAATGTTAACCTTGGTCCAACCCATCACCCGCTGGTTAATCATTGACCTCTCCATCTATGTGGGAGGTTCCGTTGTCTGCGGTTCTATTGTACATTTTCCTAGAGATACAGCGTCATGGCTTGTTCCCAGAGGCCTCCATGACAGAGTCTTCCATGTCGAGAGGCTAGTATAGGTTCTGCATGGATCGTCATCTGCGTTCGTTGTATTGGTAATCGCAGCTGTCGTTATTAGCAATCGACGCCGCTCCCTACCTGGGACCAGCATGCAAACACTGGAATGCCGTGCTCACCATTCTGCTCCTATTCATTGCTGAACAGGGCTTATCAATGGTAGTTGAAAAGGTGCCCGGAATATGCATGATATGCATTACTTGATTCAAGGTTTGATGAATAAATGCTTGATTCATGAGACCTTCCAGCAAGGCGCCTTGATGATCGTGGCCCAAAGGTTCGAGTACCGGCACTTGCGATGACATAGAGTAGTTCCATTGGAATAGATTAGATGATTCTATTTGGTTCGGCTCTCGAAACAACTTTGGCATTGAAGATGCTAATCCTATCATATGGTGATTTCCATTCATGACTGGAGAATATGCATGAAAACGGATAAGTCGAAAATAAACTGTGAAGCGGAGAAGAAACAAGACATAGAGGCTAGACTGTCTAGGATCCTTGTATCCATTGAGGGGTCGAAATGGCTCACAGTACGAGGGCTTTTATCCTGGGAGGGAAGCCTGGGACCATGAATTACTCAGCTGCACCGTTACCCTCTCTAGGATAAATTGACTAAGATGCGAGTGTTATGCCAGAGACCCCAAGCACTCGTGTAACTCACTGCTTCTCGAAGGACCGCATAGGACAGGGTTGTCCTATTCAGGGTGACACGGCTCATCTCTCATATCATCAGATCGTTCGACGCGATAGACGACGATCATTTCTCGACAAAGAATTCCAGTAATTTTCGCTCAGCTCCATTGGTTAGAGCGAATCAAAGCCCAAATCCTTCAATTTCGTTCTCGGAATCATCCAGGGAGCTTTGAAATTGGTTATGAAAGCCTTCTTCCTCATATGACCAGCTATAGGCGTCCTGCTTGTCGCCTGCGTTGTCCGTCCCGAGGCGACACTTACGATCCCAGTGTGTCTGGGTACATTTATGCTCAATGGATATTGAAAGGCGGTGGGATGATTTGATGGTATGAATAGTAAGGCGGTCATTTGATGGTCCGTTTTAATATTCCGCTCAGTTATCTACCATGTGAAATTGAGCCTGACTGGGACATCAGCCTCGGCCCATAGGATGACATTTGCGAAGGGTTCTGGTGACAACGATTGCGGACCGATAGGCGGGACGACGATGTCTAAAGCAGCTGCCGTGATGGTTAATATTTGAAAAAGATGAATCGTTCCAAGGTAGAACTGGTTGGGTGACCTGAGGCGCAATATGTCGAGGACGTCGCGGGAAAGCTAGTGAAGATCCTCAAGGGGAAGAAACAGCGTGAATAGGTTTGGAAGCTTGAGTAGCCTCAGCAGCCTGAGCTCGTTCAGCAGCAAGACCGTCGAGGCCAGCCGTAGGATGAATCGTTACATGGCGTTTCTGTTACTGGATCTGGACAGTCTGCGAAAGAGAAGATGTTGATAAAGCATATGAGAATGAAATCATCACAACATGGCTTTTAGGACCTGTGCCTGATAGCAAAGTTACGTGCTTGCTTTCTGTCATGCTTGTTGTCTGTTTATGTACCACAGATGATCTTACCGTCGATATTTTACTGTACCTGAAAGATCGAACGGCGTTTCTGGTATTCCTGATGGTGGTTAAGGAGCACCACGCGCCGCCATTATTGCTATGTCACCCTCATCCAATCGATGTCCTCGATATGTTCATCTAGCTTGTTGAGTTTGACTCGTTTCTTCCCATGATGACTATTATTGGGCTTCCAATCTATCTTTTCTAAGATGAGATGGATGGCCGTTAGTTCGTCCTGTCCGACGATCCGATTCTCTTGAAGATTGGACTCTGGCATCGTCTAGATCGTGGGTTTGGCTGTTGACACTTCCTCTTGTTATACGTGTTGGTAGCGAACTATTGTAAACTACCTCAATCATATGCAAGAGTCTTCTATGATCGCTCCTGATATCAGCTGGGGATAGAAGATAGGATGCTCACCACGAGGCAAGGTGCGGCTGAGGAACGAGACCACATCTCTGCGTGAGCAAGGTTATATGTACATGTATAGTTTTGAATTTTCGCATACTGGTAACAAGTCGACATATGCGTTCCAGCGCCCTAACTGGTAATTCAGTTCCCTCCGAACAGAACAGACCTGAGCCCTTCACCAAAGAAGTTGCTGATTTCGATCTAACAATCTACGTAGGTGAGCAAGGTACAACCGGATCTTTTAGTAAAGCAATGACCCAATGTATCTAGTTCGATCTCACAATATTATCACCCTCTCTAGTCCCTCTTTTGAAAAGACCATACCCACCAGCTCGGATCCACGAACTATCTCTATGAACCTATCTATTGTTTGCAGAAGAGGCCATATATTCATAGCTAATCACGGCGCCGAGGTGAGTGCATGCCGAACTCAGGTAAGTAGGGTACAACATCGATCCGCGCTCCATTCGATCATAGAACGGTTATCTACATTCACTCAACGCGAATAGTCACATAATCACACTGCGATTTGCAAACCTAGACTGCTTTTGCCGTCCCCAAATCAGTTGAAAAAGCCTCAGATTACAACCCGGTGTCTACCATCGAAAGAACTACAAGAAGCCTCTGCAAATCTGGCAAATCGAGAGAAGTCGCCTCTTTGATAGGAGTGTCCAGCGCTTGGGGATAGAGAGATATCGTTCCTTTCTTAAAGTTTCCTTACTCGAGGTTGTAGAAATTAGTGTTAGGTTAAAGAACAATTACCTAAGGAAACCACTAAACTCGCTGTTAATCGCAATTCCCTATAATAATCGAATAGCAAATTTCTAAAGCATACATCTAACACTTTAACTCTACATAATGGAAGGCAATGGCACCAAAGAGCCAATAAGCAAAGCCTAGTCGCGACGCCGAGGTCAACAAAATAGATAAGACTGATGTAATGAACAAATAAGACACAGGGAGGAAACTATATAAAGCGGACCGGGGGGGTAAAATCCCCGTCCTAGAGACATTCAAACATGTATGTCTACGGCAACGCTTGAGTGATGAAGCGCTTGGAGACAGAAAATTGAGCTGTGAAGGCATGTTGCAGACGGACAATCTGACTGGGACGCTATATATACAACAACAAAAAAAGAGCAGATCGAACCTATAACTTAGGCTAGCTGGTTTGACGATTTGATGAGTTGAAACCAGCGATAGGTATTACAGTACTTCTCGATAACGTGGAGCAAGAAGAGAAGCTTCTATTATAAATACTGAACTATAGCACATCATGCATAGATGTACGGAACAATACTTTCATCTTTTCTAGCTTAACCGATTATTTCGCCTAACCAGCGGCACCAGATTTGACCAGAGTTGTTGCCAATGCACCCCAAAATTGGCTTCCGGTCTGAAGCCCTGACGCTGTTACTATAGTCGAACAAATCGCGTCAGTAATATTATCGATCTATTAGATAACACGCCCTTATCTACAGTACCAGAGGTATGAGGGCCAGTTTCATCAACACGTTTCCCCAGCTCCAGTGCCGCCTCAACATTCGCTTGAATCAACAGCGTCGAGTTGCAAATTGTTGCAGTAAATGAGCACGATTATCAGGATCAGTTACGTTAGTGCTCATTTTGGGCGTGACGGACTCCTCTAACATCTATATGTAGAGAGACTTAGGCCATAGCCATGTAGGCTGTCAGGCATCGCTATTGACACCCCTCACCAGTCGAATTGCTCAGCGTTAATCATCTTCTCAAAGACAGCAAGCCAACACAGAGACCATGAGCTTGACGAGGAAACCTTCGAAGTCAAGTTTCATGTATAGCTCAGGCCGAACCTTGAGGATTTCATGACTCAACATGAATCCCAATGCAAGGAACATTTCCTTGTTGACTATTTGTGGAAAGGCGAGGACGATCGTGACGAAGTGACTGGAATCAAAATTGACCAGATGTTTGAGATTATCAAGAACAAGAGGAAAGGCGAGGAGGTCAAGTTTGGATGATCCAGGTGGTTGGTTTCTCCAAGCGTGAGACGGTCTCGGAGATGAGATCTAATGTGAAGAGTTGGGTCAAAGAGATGAAAGAGAATGGAAAATTATAATGAGAATGAAGGGTAATAGGTGCGTTGTAGTCGAGATGGCTGATGTCCAATCCGCCAAAGTGATTATAAAATTGGGTTCAGCTTTATATTTACAAGGACGAGTTTCAAATACCGATTTTTGACCTCAAAGCACCGAAACGCCAGTAGGCTTCACTTACAGAGGTACATGATTGACTTGTATGTTCATTGAGTGTTAATGAAACCCTTTTCTCTTTTCACCTTAACATATAATGCTTGCCATTTCAGCGGGGCGCTAAATCGATTTACCCTACACTCTTAATTATATTTATCTTGAGATGGAACTTAGTTACCCTAAAGAATGATTTAACTTCTAGCGGAAGTTGCCGAGCATCTTTAGCTAACTTAATCCGTTGTCTTTTGCCCCCGACCCCACTTTTGGTCGCTGATGACAGAAGAAAGATTTAACGGATCCTGAAAATAATTATCTTGAGCTTCTTTCTCTTCACCATCCCGCCTACAGTTGCAATCTTTGTCTTAAACTCCCCAAACCTAGAACTATTTCTCTAGCTATTTGATATCTTTAAGATAAATAAATTAAGTAAGATATATTTCTTATTAAAAATTTAGAAATAGTATTATAAAGTATTTTATAATATTAAGGTTTTTCTTTATTTAATAAGGCGTATCTGTATATTGTTATTGGCCTGCCATCTTGACCTTACTTAAGTTGACAGGTTTTTTGTCGGGAAATTCACAGCCCACAAATGCCGTCCGTATTGAGCTTATCGTGGCTTAATTTCTCTTATCAGAAGCTGACGGCATTGTATAAATTGGCGTCGCTTCTGCAATCTTACCTTGGAAATTACAAGCTCTCTTAAACCTCAATTGAATGCTTACATCGGTGCGGAATAGCTGTTCGTCACATTTTTGGACGCGAAGAACCCATGGATTGCTTATCAGGTCTTCGATCCTCAGTGCGTAAGAAGAATTACAATTATATGCCGGATAGCATTTATGTATTAAAAAATAGTGCATATTGACATGCTGGGGGGCTTTCAGGACAGAATGAAGAAGATTGACGATGTGAAAGTCAGACTAAAGACAGGTTGCTATTCGCCACCTAGTTCAGGTGACTACAAATCGGGTTGTTGTCGATATCCAATCTTTTGTCCTACGGCTCTCAGAGTGATAGAATCGAACCTAGACATTTGGCAAGCTTCTACGTGCTATGCTAACCAAGGGAGAAAAAACTTGCGCGCCGCGCTTTTGGTGATCTTATCCCCCAATCGTTTACTTCTGGCCGTATACTCCTTTTTCTCATTGATATGTGGAAAGGAGACATCAGGGACATCTTTTCCCAAAAACAAGCACAGCGGTTCCCAACCGTCGGCCAGGTTGAAGTTAAGAAGCTGTTCCCTCGGAACACTAGTGCGAACGTATTCGTAGTGCCGGATATATGCTGCTCTTAGATTCTGCTCAACATCTTCGGGGCAGTCCGATCTGGTCCAGCCCTGCTGCGTTCGGAATGACACCGAGCCACATGGGTAGCCAGCATAGTCGCCGACTTTTGTGACGAACCAACGCATCCAGGGGCTCATTATCGGCTTAACAACAGACTGCATGCTATTACACCAAGCGTCGATATCGCGCTCAACGAGGATCACCTTGGCGTCAGGATACGCCGGGATCAGAGACTCAGCATAGAAAGACGCCACGTCTGAAACGGCATCATACTGCCCAAAAACCTGGTCCCATTCCTCTCGAGAGAAGGGCGTCCCGCGATACGTAGGGAGGTTTGTGAATGTAGCGTCGTTGGCCTGGTCCAGGATTGGCCACTGCCATTGCAGATGGTCGAGCTCGCAGAGATCCCATCCATGGTGCGTGTTGGGAAACCCAAGTATCTCGAGTGCCTTCATCAACGAGGCAGTACCTGTGCGGGGGCTGCCCAGACACAGAATGGGTGGTCTTTCCAGCGGCTTGACGGGACGAACTTCTCCGCCTTCCGGAAAGATTGATCGACGGGTATCGACTGTACCAGCGGGCTTAGATTCTTCTGTCGGCGTCGAAGCCATCATCGCAGAATTGACATATATGTTTCTTTCCTGGACCAGTCATATCCAGCACTCAGCTAGATATGAGCGAGTGGTGAGGGACGTGGTTGCTTTTAATGTTGGCAGCGCTTCATCTTCCAAGCACGGATTGGATCGGTTAAGTAAATGTCATAAAGTGGGGACCATTCTCAGGCGCCAATGTTGAGAACTTCGGTTCTCTGATTGGCTGAGCTTGCATGTTATTGTGGGTATGCTCCTTTTAGGTTAAAACCACGCAAACGCGTATTTCCTTTGTAGAAAAATCAAGGCTCTTGAGATCCACTTTTCTATACTACCTATCGCTTATCACGATATCCAATCTAATAATAGGTTGCCCTACCTGCCGAAATAGAAATGGATTACCTGATTAAATCAGCATTGGACACAAGCGTACACACCTGAATTGAGACCGACCTGGCCAATCACATCTACCTACTAACTATAGGCTTTCTTCGGCGATGATATCTTTTATACCCTTGGTCGTGATTGGTCTTGGAGTGCCTATAGCTAATATACCCAAAGGGTAATGATTAGTTTGGTACTTCCGTAATAGTGGAAACATCTGATAATTACGGGTACTCTACTCTTATGGCACTGGTCTGTTTATCTCACGCTAAGCAGAGTTCTCGTTTAAAGACAAGGCATTTGATAAGCCGGCTCGCATTTAGGAGTGGAGGCTCGGACTCCCAAACAACAAATTACGAAATTATTATCATGCCTGTGAATTATACCAAAGCTTTCAATCCGCCAGGGCTGCATACCATATTCATCCCTTTCCCCGCGGCATATGAGGGGAAGAGGGGAGGTCATTCACCATCTTGATTGGCCATGTCGGACTCTAAATTAACTTTGACCAGCTTAAACAGCAAGTGGTTCAGTCGCATGCACTAGACCAATAACTGTTAATTTGTCTACCAGATTCATGACACCGTCAACCAACATACACTGCGTCTTTAGATGGTTATGTTTTTAAAGGCAACTTATGCCTTGTGTCAACTCAATGGGCTCCTGGCCACTATTTCTGGATCGCTGGGCCTTGGATAAAAATTCTCAGGGCATTCCTGACGAAATAGATTTATGTGTTATTGATTATGTAATAAGACCTTGATGTAGGGCGCCGTCGAGGCGCACAGGTCCTGTGCGCTCGAGGCACAGCCCCCTGTCAGCAGGCTAGGGACACAGTCCCCTGACTAAGCATTTCCTCCTGTTGAACTCTGGATTGACTGAATGCACCAACGCACTGAATGGAGGCGACAGCTACCTTTTGACTGTGATTGTTGAAATAGAGATAGGAAGAGCTATTTAAATTATAAACAGTTATAATAACCAGAGGATACTTAAGGGCTTTACTTTTGAGTAATAATCTAATACCTATGGCTTTTAATAATAATATAATCTTCTATAAACTTATTAATTGAGTAGAAAACTTCCTATTCCTTATTATCTGCTTTTATTCTCTCTTAAATAACTTTAATGTCTCTTCATTTCCAATTCTGCACCAATTAACATCTCCATACTCTTACCCTAAATTTCTTCCCTGAAAATGCGGTGCATTTCCGTTAAGGCCCGTAAACCGAGAACACGGAACACGCCGCGTTTCCACCATAAAGGCAGACTGCTGAATCACAGAAGGATATTCTTTACAGACGATACCACTTTCATGTTAATCTTTGGTTAAAGGGCTAGGCAGTCTCTGTCTCTTATAAATTGCAACTAATAGGATATTTTAGCAACCGGTATTAAATGAGGGGTTCTAATAAAAACAATACCCAGGATTGCTATATGGAACGCCTCATTGCTATTAGGATGAAGTAACGACTGGTTCAGTGCTTTCTTCACGATGAACCCTGCGGAACCGTGACACACAAGCACAATCTCGTGGTAGATCTATAGACAGACTATATTATAAAAAGACTAGCCTTAAGAAAGGGCGGAGGGGCTACCTTAGTGTCTAATACGCTATTCTGGTATGCTGTTGGTCTTTAGCTTTTACAATGAAAATCCACCACAATCGACCCTACGTGCGCAAAATGTTTTACTTACGCCCAGAGTGGATAGCTTCAACGAGCGCCTTGGCTCCTTTTGCAATATTCCCAACGTTTTCAAGAAGATTGCCGGCATGGGCAAATGCATACGTTTGTGTTAATGCTGGAAGTTTAAACGGGGATTCAATCGGGTGAGTGCTTAGCACTTGGTCGACCTCCTTCCATTCACCAGTGCCAGTAAAATAAGAATTCAGACCATGGATAAAGATGATTCTAGTCAAGTGATTAGCATGCGAGTTCTCGTAAGATGTCATTGGCTCGTAGCTACCGGTTTCGAGTTGGTCTGTTGACATGGCGTCCACAAGTCTGGAACATGGATATGAAAAACGTACAGGTCAAAAGCAGAGAAAGTGAAAGATAAGGCGAGGAACTTGGTAATTCTAAGTTAATATATTAATCTGGATCAGGATATCTTAAAACAATGTCGTGACCAACGGAAGGATGCTGAGTCAGCGGCTAACTTCTGTGCCGTACCTATACAACCTAACTCTTAGTGGAAAATTCAGCCTTATAATTTGCAACTTCACCGTAAAACAATTATCATAACCAACCGATATGCCTAAACAATTGCCATCTTCCCAGATTTCGACTATAGCAAAATGCAAGCCAAGCAATTTCCCATGCTGCAGCATAAAACACTATTATAATTATTACTTTTTTTTTTTTTTTCCAGCTAAGCTAGCCAGCGTGCTAGAATTTCGCATTTATCTTTTACATAATATGCAAAAACCACAGAGTGCAGGAAAAATAATCCAATTATCCATATTTTCCACCCTCTTTTTTCCATATTGCAAATTCCTAGTTCCTTACTGCTTATAGTTTTACTGGCTAGCCTTTTGCCTAGCTACAGTAAAAGCAGTAGTGGCCATCTAGCACCTATTATTACTACCTGGCAAACCGGTTCTTAGATATTATAAGCTTATTATATAGATAAAGAGAATAAAATATGTAGTCCCGTATAGCCAGGGTTTTAGAAGAGTGATAGGCCAAGACAGAGTACGGAAATATCATTAAGCTTTTCGAATATTAGAGGCCTTTATATAGCGGGGCAAATGAGTTGCTCTGGCTATATTGGCTCGAGTACTTAGGTGAATGCTGGTTTATGAGGACTACAAGGTATAGTTGAATTGCCTCCGCTTATGCGCTATTATGGCACTACCCTATATGAGATCTTTATTGCATCGAGTCGCATTACACGGCTTTCACTTTGCCGAGGGTTGCTTATCCACTTAGCGATCGATCTTTCAATCTCACTGAGACACAACGGGATGGACCACGACGGGCTCTTTGTTATCCAGATCTGTGCCGGCTGACATTAACCGGAAGCGGCACTTACCACCTGGTGGGGCAAGAAGCTATCTTTACATCTTCAGTACAACCTTCTATATATAGACTGAAGAACATCACTTCTCAACAGATATGGAATACATATGCTTAATATATAAAACTCCTATTTATCAGCGTTTGTTTCACGATTCGAGCTCTGACCAGCTCGTAGCTACTTATAGTACATATAACGTTTAAGGTAAGAAATGGGAGGGCCCAAAGACAGACAGGTGGGGATGCCGATTGGTTGGGTTGGATGGGGACTTGATAGAACCAACCAGGCTTAGCCAGAAGCTTGTTGCTCGCAAATATGGGGCACATGGTCCCCTTGCTAGCTGTTTAACAGCTTCAGATATGTCTTTCCGCGTCGTGATAATGGGATCGGCTCGGAGCCGAGCAAGCAGTCTTCGGTGCATGTGCTTGTCACAGAGTCGTGTTGATCTTTAAAATATTACTTAGTGACAGATGTGCATCTCCGACTACAGATAGAAGGGACGCGATGCGACTGATGATACAAGTCAGAAGACACTGCTTGTTACGCACATCATGTTCCATATCATTGAGGACAATGGAGGATGAGCACTAGAGGAAAGAAAAAGTCGTTTCTATTCTTATGCGTTTCTCCGGACCTAGTGCCGCCCGAGTCATGCGCTGTAACAAACAGCCTGTTTCACACCATGGACATTTTCCCGTCGAAACAGATTATCCATCCCACATCGGGTCTTGACGCCCGGGCAGAAAAGATAAGCAAGATGATGCAACGCCATATCTCTCACGCAGCGACGATCTAGCCTGGCTTGGGAAGGAGGCGACGATCCAGGAGTAGATAACCCGAAAACCATCAGCATCATAACGATATCGATAACAACCCCTTTGGTAATCTGAAACAGTTGACGTTCTCACTATGGTTTAGCGCATGGGCCGGAACCTAATTATGGTAGCTTCTTAGGGGCTTCCATTGGGTTCTTTTGTTTTTTCTGGCTTCAGCCACCAGCCACCCGCCAAGCTTTGGACAGAGCCGCAACACCAATGGTTTCTATCTGTATCATCGCGATAAGGCTCTTAAATTTCAACGCGTCAACAGAAGCACCCCTGGGCTTCGCCATAGGGTCTTATTCACCGGTAGCAGGCGGCTAATTATCATAATAATAATAATGACACTCGAGTATTGATAAAAAAAATAAAAAAAAAGAGGATCAGAGCGCTTGGCGTAGCACGGAGCAAAACTCCTTCAAACAGGTACCACTTTTACCACGTTTTGCGCTGTAGGATACCCACGGGGGGAGAAATGGCCCACCAAACTAAAACATATGCCGGAAGAGATTCTATTCTAAACTACTAGCGCGCGTATTCACCATAGAGGTGTTTGTCGCCACAAGTCTATAAATCGTCCGGGCCAAGACCCTTAAGTTTCTTTTTGGGACAGGCAGGAACTCGGGGAGCTGGAATCCCATTGCGCAACTAGATTTTCCTTTTTCTGTTTGTTTTCCTTTCCTTTATTTCTTTTCTCATCTGGACTTTCAGTTAGTCTATTTTGATCTTGGAATTCTTGTTTTTCCTTCTTGTCTTTGTATTTCAAGTCTTCACTCTATCTCGAACGGACGACTCTTCTTCGACAGAGATGACACCTCGCGATTGATTACCGAAACACAAAATGCCTACCATGGATAGAAGAAGCGGCGATAACTCAGCATGGACCGACTCCGTCGTGTCAACCCGCAGAAACTCGGCAGAATGGCAACAATCAAGACCAACCTCTCCCATCCTGAGTCATCTAAGTGTTAACACCAACCATGCTACCCACGCCTACAGTAAATCCATCACGCCAGCCGTCGAAAAAGGCGAAGACCCCTTCCGCGATGACGCCTCCGAAGACGAAAAACATCATGACGACCATGGTAAAGTTGACATGTTCGATCCCAACAGGCCCAAGATGCCGCTCAAGCAGCGTCTGCACCATTTTACGTGGGCTTGGTACACGTTTCCCATGAGTACAGGCGGTTTGTCACTTCTCATCTTCGCGCAGCCGCATCAGTTCCCTGGTCTCTTGGGAATCGGCATGACGGTGTATATCATCAATATCATTCTCTTCGTGGCCATCTGCTCTGCTATGTTGATGCGCTTCTTCTTTAACACGGGTGATATGGCGAAGTCGCTTACGCACGAGCGAGAAGGCTTCTTCTTTCCCACTTTCTTCCTTTCCATCGCTACCCTTATCACTAGCACCCAGCGGTATGCCATTCCTGATAACGATATAACGCTGGCGTGGGCTATCCAGGTGGCCTTTTGGAGCTACGTTGTTGTGACTCTCTTGTTGGCTATCGGTCAGTATAGTTATGTCTTCGCTGCGCATAGCTTTGGGTTGCAGACTATGATGCCAACGTGGATTCTTCCTATTTTTCCTATCATGTTGTCGGGGACCATTGCTTCTGTTGTTGCCGAGACGCAGCCTGAGATCGCGGCTATTCCTATCATTGTGGCTGGTTTGACGTGCCAGGGTCTTGGCCTGTCCGTCGCCGTTCTCATGTATGCTCACATGGTCGGTCGCTTGATGTCAGCCGGCTTGCCGAACCGTGAGCATCGCCCTGGCCTGTTCATGAACGTGGGCCCGCCATCATTCACAGCACTGGCCCTTATCGGCATGGCTAATGGACTACCCAAGAGTCTGGATCCAGACATGGATGGCTTCCTCATCGATGTTGGCATCATTCGCACAATGGCTTTGATATCGGGCATCTTTCTCTGGGCCCTCGCAGCCTGGTGGTGGGGAATTGCTATCGTGGCTGTCGTCCAGTCGCCTCCCGTCTATTTCCATCTAGGCTGGTGGGCCATGGTCTTCCCTAACACTGGCTGGATTCTTGCTACCATATCCATTGGAAACGCCATGGGCAATGAGCCAGTCAAGTGGATGGGGACAGGTATGAGTATTGTGCTTATCTGCACCTACTTCTATGTTCTCTTCAACCATGTCCGAGCTGTGATAAAACAAGATATCATGTACACTGGAAGGTAAGTTGTCTCACTCATCCCGAGAAACACCTCTGAATGATTACTAACTTAATGTAAGGGACGAGGATTTCAACGACCACTAGTCGCAGTCAGGGGTACGAGCTGGACATAAAGGTTTTGGGCACTGCGGGGCTGGAGTAAATCTCTTCAATAGAATACTAGGATATCAAGAAGTGGGAAATTGTTCTCCGGGCTCGTTACCACTCTCTTTAATATGCAATTAATATTACACCATACGCTCGCTAGAAGAGATAATACATAAAACGCATAGCCTAGCTTTGCGCTATTAAAAATTGACTATTATCACGAGAAATCTAGGCTTTACTATTAACTCCAATGTTATATATAGGCAACTTGTTTTATTATTCTATTACTTATTTTATATAATATATTAATCCCTAGTTTAAACTACTGCTTTTTTACTAATTTCATTTTATCTATTTTTATATATAAGGCTAATTAGCCACGTGCCCCACTATGTGAATTTAATTAATTAAGCTAGTTATAACTTTAGGTAGATTTAACTTTTGCTAACTAACTTATATAAAACTTAAAATAATTCCTTTATAAAACCCTGCCTTTAGCCTGTATTTATTCTTATTTATATATAATAGGGAGGATATAAAGTACTGATTTTGCCTATATAATTATATAAATAAGCCACTTTTTATACTAGGCTAAGTTTAGGCCTATAAAGGCAGTAAGGAAAGCTATCTCTTCTGCCTTTAAAGGCTAGTTATATCTTAAGGAATTTTCTAACTTCTTTAATTTAAATAGCTTTTAGTTAATTTAAGCTAAAGATATTATACCTCTTATATAACTTAGATTTATATAATTAATTAACTTAATTAGGCTATAATTAAAAATTATTATTTTAATTATATTAAATTTTCCTATTAATAAAAAGTTCTTTTTAATAATTATAATTATTATATTTTTTTTTTTTAAGTTTGCAAGTTAGCCTTAAAAGGTATATCTAAGTATCTCTAGAGTCTAATATAGTTTAAATATTTATTACCCCTATAGCTAGCAAAGCTTTATTAAGTTAAATTATTATAATTAGCTGCCTTAATTACAGCCTAAACCTAGCTATATATATACTAGCTAAAAAGCCTTACCTACTTATTAGCTAGCCCTAACCTTCTTCTTATAACCTACCTAAAAGGATATTATGCTTTAATTATCTATTATATAGTAAGTTATCCGACCTAACCTAACTTCTAGCCATAACCACTAACAGCATTATAGCTGCCTTATTATAATGCCTGCTATCTAAAGAAGCCTGCAGGCACCTAGGCCTAATAAGCCTTATCTAACTAAAGGCTATAATATAATCCTTAAGATTAAAAAAGCTTTTAGGCAAAATAAGGGTAAGGGCAATATATTATATATAATAGCTATAAATATTAAAAAGGCCTAGTTTAATAAAGATAATACTAGCTATATTAAAATAATAATCTTTAGTTATAAGATCTTCCTGCTTATATAGTTTATCTATAAGAACCCTCTAATTAATAAAGACTTCCTTAAATGCAAGAAGTAAAAGCTTAAGGATTTAGAAAGGAAGCTATATAGAGGGGTATAGCCAAGCAGGAGGGAGAGGGGGTTCCTTAAGGCCCTTAATGGCGGCTTATATAATAAGTAGCTTAAGGATATCTAGTAGCAGGCTAAGGAGGTATTAGAGAAGACCGAGAACCTATAAGGGGGGATATTATACTGCAATATCTAGGATAGAAGCAGGGTAATTACAGGGTTTAGAGGAAAAATATATTAAGTTTTATATAAGTTTAGTTACCTAAAGTTAAAGACCTGAAGTTATAACTAAATTTAGTATTGGCGGCGAAAAGAGGATTAAATAAGTTATAAGATAAATTATATAACTAAATAAGTAAATTAGCTATAATATTAATGCACTATTAATATAAATAGGGGATAATTATTATATATAATATATAATAATCTCTGCCTATAACTTACTTTAAGGCTAATTAAATTATATTAATAAGATTATAATTAATTATATAATAGCCTTAATTAGGCTATAGGCTATTATAAATAATAAGTAATATAATAATTAATATTAGTAAATATAATTAATAAAGGAAAAGTTAAATTAAGTTATATACTTTATAATAAATAAATTAGGTATAGTATTTTTTTAAGTAAGTTAAAGGAAAAAGGTTAATTTAGCTATTAAAAGCTAGTATATATATTACTTAATTAAGGTAGTAATTAGATTATTAAGGCAAATACCCTTATTTAATATTAATTTCTATTATAATAACCTGCTATAGAGGTTTCTTTATTTAAGTTATTAATAAAAAAGCTAAAAAGCTAGATAGCCTCTTATAAGGTTAAAAGTAAAAAAAAAAATTATATATATTAATATTTTTATATCTTATTATTTTATTATTATATTAAGGCTCTTATATTAATATAATATAAAAAGTAATAAAATAAATAAAATAAAAAATAACTTAAAAAGCATTTTTATTACAATCTTAGTAGTTATATTATATATATCTTACCTTTTCTTTTTAATTATAGATAGTTACTATATACTAAGGGATTTTATAAATAACTACTAAGACCTAGTTATTAAGAACTAATTAAAAATATTAGTAATTCTTAGGAATTACTAATAACTTTAAAAATTACTTAATAACTATCTTTCTAAGTAATAATTATATTTAAGTATATATAAAATATAATTATTAATACTTTTATAAAACTTAGCTTACTAGCTATTAATAAAGTATCTTTATATTAATAAGCCTAATATATATTACTTAATTATTAAGAAATATAATACTTTATAATACTTAATATTATACCTTATATAATTTATAAATATAAACCTAATATAAACTAGTTTACTTATTTAAAAAACCTAATTATTATATATTAATAACTCTTATTTAGATTATATTATATAATATTAAGTAATACTAATATAATAATACTTATTACTTTAATCTAGCCTTCTAACTTAAGATATACCTAGCACTACCTATAATAAAAAATACCTTTTAATTTAAAAGATATTTTTATAAAAACTAATAATAAAAATAAAGAAAATATTACCCCTACTTACTTAAGTATTTATAAAGGGAAAGTAATAAAACTTAAATATAAACTTAAATAGCTTAGCTAGTAATATAATAACTTCTTAAAGATTATAAAAAATAACTTTAATATAGCTAAAAATAAAATTAAAAACCTAAAGAAAAAAGTAATTAACCTTATTAAGATTATAAAAGTACTTAAAAAGAAAGTAGAAAATAGTTAAAAACTTTATAAGGAGTATATTAAATATATTATAGCCTTTATAATAACTAAAAAAGACCTTAGAGAAATCCTTTAACCTTACTAGCCTAAACTATTTAATAGTAATACTAATAAACTTTAAGGATTTCTTATTAGCCTTTAAAGCTATTAAATATATTACCTTATTTAGTTTATTATTAATAAATTAAGAGTTTAATATAATATAAGATTTCTTAAAGATAAAGTATTATAATTAATAAAACTTATTATTTAAGATTATATTAATAAATTATATAAAGAATAATAAGAAATAATAAAATATATTTATAAAAAATATAAAAACTTTAAATTAAAACTTAAAAATATATTTAAAGTAATAAATAAAAAATATACTATAAAAATAAAAGTATAATAACTTAAATAAAAAGGATTTACTATAGATTATTTAACTAAATATTATTACTAAGTAGCTAAGTTAAATTAAAGTAAGGAAGCTTATATAATATAGGTATATTTAAGACTAAAGTTAGAAGTTAAGGATATAATAGTAAATATTAAACTTAAATTAAAAAACCTAAATAAATTAGCAAATATTACTATAAAAATTAATAATTAGTAATATAAGTAATATTAAGAGAAATAAATAAAAAGGCATAAAGGATTATATAACTTATAGTAAAATATTAATAAATAATAAAATATTAATTAAAAAAGAAAGAGATATATTAATATATAATATAAGACTAAATTAAGACTTATAATACTTAAAGTAATATAATATAATAATAATAAAAGATCTTATAACATATTTAAGGTTAAATATTATAATTATAATTAGTTTAGATATATTATTAATAAATATCCTTAATTAAAAAGGCCTAAAGACCTTAATTAAGGTAAGTAAATACTAATAATAACTTATAAATAAAAACCCTAAACTGCTATATAAACCTAAATATTAAAGATAATATAAAGCCTATATAATATAACTACTTTATATAAAGGCACTATACTAAAATATAAATAGTATTTATATTTAAATAGCTTATTTTATAAATTATAAAAAAGGTTTTTAATAAAAGAAAATGCCAGAGTAGGAAATATACCTTAAATCTTAATATTATATAAGATAAAGGTAATTAAATACTAAAGGAAATAGTAAAAAAACTTAAAAAACTAAATATATCTTAATATTAATAAATTTATAAAATAAAAAAACTTTATAAAAGGATTTACTAGTCTTAATAACTAATTAAAAAAGTAAAAAAGGAATATAAAAATATAATTTAAATAAAATAATAAAGAACTTATAATTTAATTAACCCTAGGTATATTAAAGGGGATATAAATAGTAAAGGATTATTAAAGTTTAAAATATATAAACCTAAAGACTTTAATATATATACTAACTTATAATGCTTTTATAATTATAATAGCTATAAGGAATAGGAAGAGGAAAATAGTAAAGGTTAACTAAAAAAAATAATAAATTTAAAAATATAGAAAAAAGATACTTCTTTAAACTTACTAACCTAAAAGAAGCCTTTAACCAGGTTCTAATTAACTATAAACAATCTAGGCAAGGAACTATATTAAATAAATAAGATATAGAGCTAAAAGAACATTTTTAATAATATTTATATAATAAAGAATTTATAAATAACTCTTTAGAAAAAGAAAAATATATTAAAGACTATTATAAAGGAGTTAACTATAATAATAAAAGATATAAGTTACTTTACTAAATAAATTTAAGAAAAGTAATATGCCTTTTATAATAATAAAGCTATAAAAAAGTAATAAATAAGGATAAAAAAGACTTAAATTAATAAGTACTTTAGGAGTTATATAAAATAATAAACTAAACTGCCTAGTATTATAAGCTTAAATTAAGGGAAAATAACTAAATATATAAATTAATAGTAAGGTAAAAAAGAACTTTATTAATTTAAGAAAAGTTATAAAGCTAGGGATATTATAAAAAAAGAAATAATTACTACATTAACTTATTAATATAAAAGGGTAATACTTTAATTATAATAATAATATAATAAATTAAGAGATTAATTACCTTAAGGTCCTTATTAAAGAAAAAAATTAAAAAATAAGTTTTAATATTATTCCTTTAGGAAAGGAGATAAATATCTTACTTAAAATAAATTAGCTTAAATAATAAAACCTATATATTAATTAAAGGACTAACTAAATTATATTTCTTAATAACCCTAATAATAATAATAAAATAATTATAATAAGTAATAAGAGATCTTATTTTATAACTAAAAGGATTAATATAAACTAATATAAAGTAAAGACTTTACTGCCTCTAAAAGGAGTATAATATAAATATAAAATAGGCTAAAGATAAAACATAGAAATCCTAGGTATCCTCTAATAATAAGACCTATAAAAGAACAAATTAATTACTATAAGCTAGGACTAACTTAAAAACATTTTAAAAAAATACTAAATATATAATAAACTAGTTAAGGAAGAACTAGAAATAAAAGTCCTTAAATATAGTAAATAAGACTATAAGATTAACTTTATAAATAAAAAGCTATTATTTTAAAAGCTATACTTATTTAATTAGTAAAAACTATAAATTTAGTAAAAATATATTAATAAGATATTAAGAAAGGGTTATATTAAAAAATTAAGTTTATTAATAATATTAATAATATTCTTTATATTAAAAAAAAATAAAAAGGATTAACTAGTTATAAACTATTAACTAGTTAATATATATATTATTAAGGATTAAACCTTACTTTTACTTATAATAAAACTTAAGGATTAATTATAAGGTAAAAAGATCTTTATAGCTTTAAACCTTAAAGGAGTATATAATCTTATTTATATTAAGAAAGGAGATAAATAAAAAATAGCATTTAAAACCAGATTTAGGCTATTTAAATACTTAGTAATGCCCTTTAGTCTTACTAATATACTTATAATATTTTAATAAATAATTAATAATATATTTTAATAATACCTTAATATCTTTATAATATATTACCTTAATAATATCTTAATTTTCTTAAATAGTAAAGAAGACTATAAGAAATATATTTATAAAGTCTTAAAAGTATTATAAAATACTAAGTTATTAATTAAATTAAAAAAAAGTTACTTTTATATTATAAAGGTAAACTTTTTAAAATATATTATTATACTTAAAGAAATCTAAATAAAAAAGAAAAAAGTCTTAATAATAGTAAAATAAAAAGTACTTATTAATATTAAAGAAATATAAGCCTTTTTAAGCTTTATTAATTACTATTAAAGATTTATTAAAAGATTTAATAAAATTGCAATTTTATTAATAAGACTAATTAAAAAGGGAAAACCTTTTAACTAAAATAATAAGGCTTAAAAAGCATTTAAGTAACTTAAAAAGCAATCCTTAATAAACCAGTCTTAATAATATTTAATTTAAAAAGAGAAATTAAACTAAAAATAGATATATTAGACTTTATATTAAGAAGATAAATTAGTTAGAAAGATAAGGAAAGAAAGCTATATCTTATTACTTTCTATTTATATAAACTATATAAAGTAAAGCTTAATTACCTAATTTATAATAAAGAATTCTTAATAATAGTTAACTATTTTAAAGAGTTTAGATATTACTTAATAAGAAGTAAGTATAAGGTTAAAGTTTATATTAATTATTAAAATATTTTATACTTTATTATAACTTATAAACTTAATAAATAATAACTATATTATATAAAATTCTTATATAAATCTAACTTTATAATTATTTAATAAAAAGGATTAGAAAATAATAAAGTAAATATAATTAGCTAATAACTAAACTATAATATTAATATTATTAAAGTAAAAAAATAAATATTAGAAAAGAATAATAAAGGAGAATATTAATTTACTTAGAAAATAATAATATTAAGATAAATATAATTAAAAATAACTAAAGAAATCTTAAAAAAATTATAAAAGTATATTTAAGAATTCTATATATATTTATTATATAAATACTAAGAAGTTACTAAACCCTTAAAATAACTATTCTAATAAAGTTACTAAATAATATAAAAAGTAATAAAAAAGGTTATTAAATAATATAATATTTATACTAAAATAAAAGTATAATAATATAAACCTTATAAAATACTATAATTAATGAAAGTTATAAAGTAACTATAAAGCTTAATTATAATAGACTTTATAACTAAATTACTACTATTAAAAGACCCCTTAATTAAAATCTTCTATTATAGTATTATAGTTATTATAAATAGATTTATAAAGTTCTCTATTTACTTACCTTATAGAGAGGCAATAAATACAGAAGTTATAGCCTATATCTTCTATAATAAGGTAGTAAAAAAATAAGGATTACTAAAAGAAATCCTATTAAATAGAGAACTAATATTTACCTCTAAATTCTAGTAATTACTTATAATACTTATAAGAGTTAATTATTAACTTATAATAGCCTTTAGACTATAAGTAAATAGCTAGATAAAATAAATAAATTAAGTATTAAAATAATACCTTTAGTATTATATTAATTATAAATAAGATAATTAAGTTAAGAAGCTACTAAGCACTTAGTTAGCTTATAATACTACTTATAATAAGAATATAAAACTTATATTATTTAATATAAATATTAGATTTATACTTAATATATATTATAATACTTAAGAACTTAAAAATATAAACCTAGTAGCTATAATTATAAGTAATAAATTAAGAGAAATATATAAAGAACTTAAAACTAAGTTAGAATTTATTAGAAAAAGGATATAGAGATATTATAACCCTAAAAGGTTAAAGGAACTAACCTTTATAAAGGGAGATATAATTTACTTATTTACTAAAAATATTAAAATAAATTAACTAAATTATAAACTAGATTATAAATACCTAAGATAAATTAAAATTAAATAAAAGATAAGAGAAAATTAATATAAATTAGATTTATCCCTAAATATTAAATATTACCTAGTTTATTATATCTTAATATAAGAATTAGCTATTAATATAATATATATTAAAACCGGCAATAAACTATAATAAATTACAGAACTAGAGGTATATAAAGTAAAGGAAATTAAAAATATAAAAAGGATTAATAAATAAAAAATATACTTAATTAAATAAAAAAACTACTTAAAAAGTAAAAAAATATAAAAACTAATAAAATACCTTATTAATGCCTAATAACTCTTAAAGAACTTTTATTAAAAACTAGGAAAGGATTTAAAATAGCAAACTAATTAATAAGGTCTATTATACTAGCTTTAATTAATTCTACTATAGTAATAGAATTAAAAGGCATAATTAAATTCTCTGCCTTTTTATACTTACTTATTAACTTAATATCCTATTTAAGAGCCTTTAGACCTTTAAATTAAATAAGATGTTTTTAATAATAAAGATATATTAGTTTAAATAAATGCTTATTTAATTAATATTATAATTAAATAAGCTCCTTTTTAATAGCTTTTTTATTAGCTTTAATATAGGTTTTTTTTTAAATTAAATAATTTACTACCTAAAAATTAGTAAAATACTATATATAGAAAATATATAATTAACCTTTAGTTAAAGTTATACCTTTACTATTATAAGTATAACCTTAATAAATATACTTAAAATAATTCTTTTACTTATCCTTTATTATATATTTAATATAATTTTTAATATATAAGAAATAAGGCATAATTTTATAACTAATAAAAGTAATAAGATTTATATAAGTAAGATAATATTAAGTTTCTAGAAATAATATAGTTAATATAAGAATAATTATAAAGTTAAAGTTTTACATACTAGGGAGGAACTAATACTATAATAAATAAGCAATGTCTTAAGGGCAAGACTAGGAAAGGGGAGAGATTATATTATAATCTTAATAATTATATTATATATACCTTACCTTATCTTTTTAATTACAGGTAGTTACTATATATTAAGGGATTCTATAAGTAACTACTAAGACCTAGTTATTAAAAACTAACTAGAAATACCAGTAATTCTTAAGAATTACTAATAACCTTAAAAATTACTTAATAACTATCTTTCTAGGCAGTAACTGCATTTAAGTATATATAGAATATATTTATTAATACTTTTATAAAACTTAACTTACTAGCTATTAATAAAGTATCTTTATATTAATAAGCCTAATATATATTACTTAATTATTAAGAGATATAATACTTTATAATACTTAGCATTATGCCCTATATAATCTGCAAATATAAACCTAGTATAGACTAGTTTACCTATTTAGAAAACCTAACTATTATAATTTTTTATTACTTATATTATAGTAAATAAATTAAAAAATTATATATTTAATTAAATTAAAAGAAAGGTCCCTTAGCTATTTAAAACAATTACTAATTAATAAGTTAAAAGTTTAAAATTCTAGTTAATAGTTAGTATAATTTATATTTCCTAAAAAGCAAGGTCTTTAATATAATAGCCCTAAAGGCCTTTTACCTTATTATATATTATATTAATAAATTAGTAAAATTACCCTTTTTATCCTTATTAATTTACTATTTCTTAAAAATAGTCTTTATATAATTTAAAAAATATAAAATATTAATATATATTAAATAATTATATAATAAATTAATTACTAATATTAGTAAATATATATCTTATAAATATATTAATATATTTACCTAACCTTAAGAATTATTAGGATTTTAATATATTAAATCTTAATATAAATATATTACTTTTAGCCTAATTATTATTTATATTTTAATTAATTAAAGAAAAGTAAGATATTAACTTAAGATTTTATATTAATTAATTAAATACTTTATAATATAAAATTTAAATAGAAAATTCTCTATAAAATTTTAAATTATTTCTATTATAATATATAATAAAAGGTTACTAAAACCCTATTTTATAATATTTAGGCTCTAGGTTTTAAGCTTAATACTAAATATAAATATATAATAGTTACTTAATTTACTAAAGTATAATAAGCTTTTTACTCTTATCTATTTATTATTATTTTAAATATTTAAATAAATAAATAAATATATTTTTATTTAATTATTATTATTTAATATTACTAAAATTATTTAATTAAATAAAAAATCTTTTTAAAAGTTATTAATTAGTATTTTTATAATATACTATTAATAAACTTTAAAAATATATTATAAGAGATAGTATTATAGTTAAGGTTAGTAATAGTAAAAGTATATATAATAAAAGATAATATAAAGGAAAATATAAGTCCTTATAGAAATATAGTTTATAATAAAATAAATATAAGAAAAGTCTTAATAAATTCTAAGCTTAGTATTTTATATATATATTTTAATTATTAAATTTATTAATTATTTACTTAAAATATATAAAGGTAGCTATTTTAATACTTTAGGCAAAGTAAGAAATTAATTAAATAATAAAGTTATAAGGACATTAATAGTAATATAATACTATTAATATAAGGGCTAAAAGTATATAGCTAATATAAAAATGAAAAGTAATATAATATTTATAAGTTAATATATACTAGCTAAATAAAAACAAATATATTAATTTAATAAGATAAAAGAGCTAGTATTTAATTAAATAAATATCTTAATTAGGAAAAAAAGGAAAGGAATTATTTTATTTATTAATCTTATTTATTAATCTTATTTATTAATTTTATTTATTAATACTATTAAAGATTTTAGAATAAAAATAAAATAAAAAATATTTTAAAAGTAAATTATATTAATATATTAGTTATATAAATCTAGGTAATATAGTTAAAATCATATATTAGCTATTATCTCCTTTAAGTAAAATAAACCTTATTATTTTTATAGCTATTATAAACTTTTAATAAATATATTATTAATTATATAATTTATGTATAAGATAAGTAATCTTATTTTTATAAGTATATAATAAGATTATTATATTCTTTTTAAAAACTATAGCTAAAAACTAAACCATTATCTTCTTAAATTTACTTACTTAAATCTTTAAGTCTTAAAATAAATAAAATAATATTAGCTAAAAGAAGGATTCCCTTACTAATAAAACAAGGTCTTTATCTTAAATATAATATTATACTCCCCCCAAGATAGCTATTTGCTAGGTTATCTATATATGCCACCACAGACTCCTATGCAGCTGTTAAATATACTAGTCTACTATCACCAGGTACTCTAGCAGACCTTGAACTCTCCTCGTCATTAATCGATTTAATGCTTACTATATTTAGTCTACTTGGCACCTCTGTTACTCTGCTTGACTCTGCCGATAAGGTTAAGAAGACATAGTGAAGCACGAGGACATTGCTGTAGTGCATTATGGCTTGCAGCTATTTACCGAGGTTGATGTCTATAGGCATTGGGTTCTTATGAAACCGCCCTCGGCTAATAAAATATACGTCACCACTACCATCTCCATCATCCGATGACACCGCCGATTAGGCAAGGGCTGCAATCTACCATATAAGGGGGTTATTCTGCGGCATTAATTTAGGCTTCCTCAACGCCTCTATAAGTATCTGCTAGATAGGTGCCTAGATATTCTTAAATCTCCATTTTTCCCTCTCTGCGTGATTGCCCCTACGTCAACTACTAAGACTTCTTACTTAATATTTATAAAATCTTTAAACTAGCTCTCTATTAAGTATAAACCTATCTCTTTTAGTATACCCTTACTACTCGAGTAGATAAAGAATCCCACCAGGCTCGTCTAAATCGACTGGTATCGTTATCGCTGACCGAGATTATAGATGGCAGCAAGACTCTTGAATGCTCTGCGACCTTCAGCTCCCCTACTCCTCTATCCATGCAGTTCAATGCAGCCCGCGCATCTCGCGGTCATCGCTCCGTCATGGCCCCTATCATTTCCAGCCTGTCCCAGAAGGCCGATTGGATAAACATGCGCCTCTGATGATCCTCGGAGAACCGATGTGTATCTTCTTCCGCTTTCTCTTCTTCAGTCTCGTCGCCGTTTCTCCATTGCACAACCTTGTTGTTGGGTGCCAGAGCTGGTTCCGGCCTGGGGCTTGTGGCTGGCTGTATATATCCCTGCATTATACACTCTAGCTTGGACTTATACCTGGCTAATAATGGTAAGGTCGCGGTTGAATCCGCCCATGGTCACACCATCCAAGATGTAGACGATCAAGACTACATCGACTTTATCGGCCAATTCGCAGTTATGAACTTTGGATAGTCGAACGCCAAATTCGCAAAGGCAGCTGCAGATCACGTCTACAAGCTTCCCCTCGCTGGGACGTATAGCATCAGCTCTCTCTATATAGAATTTTCCCAGCGGGTAACCAAGGTAGGAAGCAATCTCCTTCTGACCTAAAACAGTTTGGAAAAGCCAACAGCTGGCGCCTCAAGGAATTCGGCTACGGCTCAATCGTGACAATGCTCAGCGGCTCTGAAGCCGTCGAGTCAGCTGACAAGATTGCACGAGGATGGGCCTATCTCCACAAGGGTATTCCTCAGGACAAAACTCACATTTCGACTGTCGATCAATGCTACCACAGATGGACTCTATTGACTATGCCCATGGCTACTGTCGCAGCAAAGCGCAAGTTACGTATGAAAACATAACGATCTTTATACTTACCTTGACATTAGACTTCGGCGAGCATCTCCCCAATGTTGGCCCGTATGCTCCGTCAAGTGGAAAGCTTATCTCGTTCGGTGATATTAAAGCCCTAACTAACTACTTTGAGGAAGACGCTCACCATCTTGCCGCACTATGTATCGAGCCTGTTCAAGGTTGGGCCGGGTATGTTTGACATAGTAACCGTGACTGAAGCAGCAACCGAAATCTTTATAGCACTATCGTTCCTCCAACTGAGTACCTGAAGGTTGCCCAGGAGCTCTGCAGAAAGCACAACGTTCTGCTTATCTGTGATGAGATTCAGACTGGATATGGCCCGAATAGCAAGGATTTGTCCTACCAGCATGAGGCAACCCTTGAACCCGACATGGTCATCATGGGCAATGCTGCTACTGGCGGTAAGTCAAGGAGCTTTTCCACATACAACAACAGTACTGATATCACTAAGTTACTATCTAATATCCGTCTTCATGGGCAAGAAGGACATTATGGACTTGGTCTATAAGAATGAGATTCATTCTATATTTGGCGCCTCACCCATTGTATGTAGATATACTGGTAATTATTAGGACGAGTGATAAGGCGCTAACTGCAACCTTATTACATTTAATTCCAAATAGGAGATTTCATATTATTTATATTACAGATAGTAAAAACATACAGTAAGCTCGCCAAAAGTGCTAAGTTAATAAGAATAGTTAATATAACTATAATAGTAAGAATAAAAATCGCTACAATAATAATAGTAATTATAAGTTAAATTTAATAATATTAAATTACTGCTACAGTACTGCCTTTAATAATAAAGCAATAGAGGATAGAATAGTTAAAGGTTTGCTAATAAGTACCTGCTTTCTATTTTCTATGAGGACTTGGAGCGACTAGCTAGTATTGGTGGTCCCTGTGTCCGACTTCCTACCCCCAGGCATCGAGTTCCTCCATATACCCAGCAAGCTTAACCCAATTCCACATAGAGTCTACATACAGTTAATAAAGCCACGCTAGGCGGGGTCGGCTGTCAGGCAGATTGTTAGCTGCACAAGGCTAGTTCAACATCATAAGTAGCTTGCTGCACCCCCAGTCGTAACACTATTGCCATATACTGTTTCTTGTGTATAAGTCCCATCTGACACATATTCCTGTGCGTTGCTATATGCTGTCTGCCAGGCTTGGTTGACAATGTTATGGTTCTGCACAGCCCCTTCCCCACCTGACGACATATTGTCAGACAAAGGCTGGGCGTTATAGGAAGGCGACTGTGACTCATAAGATGGAGTCTGGGCACTGTAATCAGGCTCCGTGGTGTTGGTGTTGAAATAGGAAGGCTGAGGGCTAAGGGAATTACTAAATTAGCGAGTTCTTGAGTAATTAGAAAGTATGAGGTTGGGCTTACTCTGCACCAGTTTCAGGCTCATCTGATTGAGAAATAGGACATATAAAAAGCTTAAGTAAATCTATAATAAAAGACATAATAAATACTTTATGGTGTAGTTAACTTTAATTTTATTAAGTAATAAATATTTAGTGTAATAAAGCAATTTAGAACTCTCTTGTGGTTTGGGACATGGTTTTATATTTTAAGCAGGCGTTTCTGCAACAGAAAGCGCAAATGCTGACTATTATTCAATATCCATCAACTACCTCGAGATGCATATATTTAGCTGCACTACGCTATGATCTTGAGTCTCGACCATGGATCTTTGTTAAAATGAGTGTAAGGCTCGGCAAATCGGCAATATAAAGGAAAGAATAGCAGTTTTAACCTAAGGATTTTAGGACCAAACGTTCCTGCCTTGACTGTGTAAATTGCTGACAAGGCGTTGTGGCGCTAATATTATGCAAGCCACTAGGGATAACTTGACTAAATTGGGCTAATCCCAAGCCGACGCATGGACTAACGGGCGAGCTTGGAAACTTTACATGATAATATTGCCGCTTGAAGTGGCTGTGCACTAATACTACGGGATCTCTAATAGCTTGCACCTTTACGCTCTGGTATGCAGTATACCTAATTAATGCAATTAACTTCCGTATATAATCGGAGAAGTAGTGTTTTATTCAGCCTAGTGTCAGCCATAAAAGCCCCTCAGCACAGACTAACTACATAGGGCTTGATGGCAGGCAGCTGACCGCCTAGCGATACAAGCACAGGGCCATTGAGCGTTCAGTGGAAGTTGTGACAGACTGAAAGTGCAGGTTGGCAACTCAATGTCTCAGTTATAAGGTGACATGTTTACCCCGCCTGCATGAAGCCATCATAAGGTAGACAAGATGCCTTCAAAAAGACAGCCAAGACCGCCACTGGCTCGGGTAACCGGAAGGCCAACTCAGTCAGATGGTATAGTGGATAATAGACCTTTTACATACCTTTTCACTCCTCGAGGCAAAAAACTACCTTCTAACCAGTCTGGAACAGAAATCTTTACAGTCCCTCTTCTCGCATTTAGCTTGAATGTCCACTCTCGGTTATATCTCTAATAGAGAGGTACTGGCGACATATTCGGAACGATTAGTATTTACTCTATCTTCTGTGCCAGGAGCAAGGTGGTTTGTTAATTAAGTCCATCGGTAATCCGCCTTTGTCCCTGATCCTGATCCTGTCTCTACATTCTAACTTGAGAGGGTCCTTGTAGGCTTCTGTAGCTTGTAGGCGACACACATAGTCAAAATGGCAAACTTATATAATCGGCTTCCTTCAGTAACACCGCTGCCAGGCTATTATAAAACTACCACGCCCACAGAGCTTAACACCTACTTCGGATGGCGATATCGGGAATTTGCTACCATAGGGTTTTGGTCTACCATTCTAGGCTATCTTCTGGACCGTCTGCCTTGGGATTCCGTGAGGCATACCGCCATTGTTGGATACAGCACATTCAACATTGTTGTCGTTCCCACTACACACCTACGTTTGAAAACCGTCTGTCTCCATGCGAGTGCCGCTATAATAGCAATTCTTTTGCATCGTTGGTATCCACTCAACTGGGTTGTGTCCACATATTTGGCAATTGTTTTCTACGGATGTTAGTTGGATATTAAGCTAGCTTGCATCATCTTCCTGGACGTCCCAAATGATGAATTTGGTGGGCATCGTAAACTCAACCAAATCCGCGTGCTCACCCATTTTGCTACCGCAGCACTACTTTTCCGCCCGCAAGAAATCCATCATCATATGTTTTCCAACAGTTGGAACTGCGACCCTCTATCATTTGTCGTCCTTACCCCTCTCCTTCGGGAGTAATTTGTGAGCTTGGCAGCCGATGGCCAAACATGGGGATCTCTTGGGAGTCAATTTCCGAATCATTCTTTGCCTAGCTGACGTTAAAACCGCTTGATAACTACTATTTTGAAATGCGCTTAAAGATTTATTATTACCTGAAGATAAAGTACCGGGATTGGATGGAAAATCGCGATCAGGAGGTCAACCTTGCTGATTTCTATTACAGCTTAGTCCCAATCGATGAGGACGAAATTCGACTGCTCTACCTTCCTCGTCGATCTTGGAAGCCGTTTGCCGGCGGGATAATTCAAGTAAAATTGTTTTCAGTGCCCCTAGCAGAAGCAAAAGATTATCATTATGAGGCAATGTCTTACACCTGGAGGGAGACATCTCTTCAGCGATCTATTGCAATCTGGGGTAGGCGACACGACATTAGTCAGAGCCTCCACCAACTTCTGCATGCTAGGCGATCCTTCATTCATGATCGCTTTCTATGGATCGACCAAATTTGCATTAACCAGGAGAACGGCGAAGAGGTTCAAAGTCAGATCAAGAAGATGAGAGATATCTACATCGACGCATACCGTGTAGTCGCTTGGCTAGATGACAATTTCGACGCGTCGATGGCTGCGCGTACTATTGCAGAAATCTCTAACAAATTTCAGTTATAGAATATACAATCAGATAAATTCCTCAATTATTGGGACAGAAACTCTCCGCAATGGAGGGGCTTTCATGAAGTTCGTCTTTCATCGCTATTTCACCAGAGCTTGGATATGCCAAGAGGCTGGCTTGGGCCACAATTTACAGTTCTATATTGGTGGCGTTTACCTTTGGCCAGAAGTGATTTGCTATGCCATGAGGGCGTTATCGCAATCAGAGGCGATATTAGACATTTGCAAGGAAAGCAAGCTTCCAGCGAATGATGCTCTTGATGTTATCAAATGCTGGAATACAACCTTTGGCCTCCGCCCCTGGAACTCCGAGTCTTCCCATAACAGGGAAACCATACATTGCTTTGGTCTTATGTTATCAGTCTGCTCGAGATTGAAAGCCACTAATCCCCGCGACAAAATCTATGCACTCCTAGGCATTTCGAATAGCGATACCGCGAGGCAGATTAGACCTTGCCAGAACATCTCCACAACGGAGCTGTTCCGTTCAACTGCAATCAAATTACTTGAATCCGTCCACGACGCTGAGTTTGTTCTGCCTCATGCCGGGATAAGTGTATCCAATAACAACCCGGATCTTCCTTCTTGGGTTCCAGATTGGGAAAGGGAGACGCAAAGGATCACTGAGCTGATCAGTATCCATATTCCACCTGGGATAGGAAATATTCAACGAATGATGAATTTCTGTGATGAAGTCGAAGGCCTGCCGAACACCCTGAGCTATAAGTATACCGCCGGCGGTCCTTCAAGGCCTCAGTTTCAAATAGATCCTACACTGGGACAGCTCCGAACAAATGCAGTTTTGATTGACGGAATTGCTGCTCAAAGCATACAGCCTTATAATCATCTCTCAATGGATCCACGCACTCATCGACTTTGGTTAGTTGAAGCGGAGATTCTGGCGGCTCGGATTTCAGATCGTACAGTGCTACCTCGGACCCTCATTGGCAACCGGATCAACAACGATTCGAGCTGGCGTCCCGACCCAGACAGCCTGATCGAGGCATATCACATCTTGACAGATAACCCCGCCGCATTCGAGATCGAAAGCTTAAGAAATCGCGGCTACAGCTTTACGGTTGACTCCCAATGTGCAGCAGAGACCGAAGGGCCAGGAAATGTTCTCACACTTACCATGGACTTTGCATCAAGAATGAAAGCAATATGTGGCGGCCGGAAGCTTTGCCTTACCTTTGGCCATTGACTTGGGGTTGTGCCTGCTGCAACAAGAGAGGATGATGTCGTATATATCATTTCTGGCATGCAGACGCCGTATATATTGCGTCCCGTAGAGATCCCATGAATTTGGGGCTCTGTAACATAGTTCAGGCTGGTTAGGGAGTGCTATATTGATGGAGCAATGGATGGTGAATTAATAGACCATTTATCTGCCAGGAGTATTACAATTATATAGCTAATAAAATCCATATGGCCCTTTTGTTGCGTTTCATTATGTTATGGACTTTGCCAAAACGATCTATCCGCGGTCAAGCTGCTCTCGAGACAGGCCTCGCTCAAGGTTTAAACAATGTCCCCGAAGGTTTCCAAAATTGCCATGGCTTTGCCAAGAAAAGAACCGACAAATGGCGAGATTAATATTCGCTCTATGTCAGTGGGTCAAGCTCGCAAAGCAATACTAGTGATAGCGGCTTTAGCTATAGCTGCTACGGCCAAGATACTAGGAAGTATAATTGCAAATTGCTTACATAGTAATGAGAATGAGGAGGGTCTAGAGATATATTATGCTAGCAGTAAACTACAAGTTAACGCCATATTTAATAATACAGGATAATTAATTATAGCTAATGTTTGCCATATAGTTAGCCTCTTTTAGATAGTATAATTTATTAGAAGTAAGTAAGATATAATAATATATAGTTTAAGATATCTCTTTAGCTATAATTAATTACTTTTATCTTTTTCTTATTTTTTTTTTTAAATAGGAATATATATATAGTAGACTTAGAGTATAATACCTAATTATATCTATATTAATAGTAATTAGACTTTATAAACTAGGCTCTATATATAAGAAATGCTAAGTAATCCTACTAGATCTTATATAAGCTGCCTTATTTAGAGTATAATAAACCGAATTATTAAACTATATACCTCTATAATATAGATTATATATTAAGTAATAGTAATTATAAATATATATAATATAAATAATCTAAGACTCTAAGGATACTTAAGATAACTTGCCTAGTAGTTAACTAGAGCACGATTTGCCTCCCCAAATCAAGCAACCTATGCGTAGCATTATCACAGCGTCAGAGCAACCGCATCAACCTATTCTCTCTAATTTGGCATTAAACGCACAGCCGATGCCGATAATACATTCACTGGCCAGTGCACCAGCCAATACATGCTGCATATAATGATATAAAAAGGCTTGGTTCGTTCCAGTAAGTAAATGTGTTGGTTGTTCGGGCGTCATTGTGATTGTGGCTGCTGATATGTTTCAGGTGGTGGGGTAGCAAGAGACGGCTGAACTGCAAGGCACATAAGATGCAGTGCGGTTGGGAGGGCTACTGATATCAGTAAGAGCTTTTGTAGTAGCTACCTCGTATTTAACGGTGAGGAGAAGTGGCTGAACTGGAGTTGTTTGGAACTATGAGTTGCCGATGTAAATAGTTGATAATCAGGGGAGTATTTTACCGGAGGGGCCTGCTGTTCAAGTTCGAGTGGAATGGAAAATATTAAAAGTTAGAAAAGTAACTTGTTTACTTGTATATCTTATATTAACTTGTCTTGTTTATTTTAAAGTAATGGTGATTAAGTCACGATGTCGGCTGCTGTTTCATTTAAAGGCTGCTATAATATAGCTATAGGACTTGACAAGGTAATGATGTAGTTTCCGACAGTAGTGAGCAGTTGCTCTATACGACGCACATGTCTATTGGAGTAGAGTCAAGCAGTGGATGGTTTGTATATTGATCATTGTACAATATTATGTCATTGGCTGCGAGAGTAATTCATCGTCGAGATGTTGCATATATTCCAAAACATTATTACACCAAGGAATTAAGGAGCAAGCATCATCCACATCAACGTTCCGCATATACTTGCAAAACCTTCTTAACAAAATAATAAATATAATCCCCTAAGTAATACGCATAAGGTCCAGATTCTGAGTTACTTCAATTTTTAGAACGACTCCAAATCGTTAATTGCCTTGGTCCCAAATCTATCTTTCATTAGCATGCTTCCCGAAATTTCAGCTTCGAGAGGACTTACCGCGTAAACCGACTTAAGAAAAGAGTCGCCAAAAATATCAAAGGCCAATTTGCCCCTCAACTAAACTCTACCATACCACTTATATTTATCTGCAGGTGCAAACACCAAGTCCTAGGGCTAGATAATAAACCGCTTATCCCTAATCGCCACCTTGAATTCTGGTAGGTCTTCTACCTTTGTGCTCTTAGGGAAGACATAGCCCTGTTAGGTCGAGTTATAGTGCGCCCCAGGAAATTCATTGTACAGCGCCTCGCAGACCTTATTAGAAACCAAGACTAAAGTTATACCAGTATCTGCAATAGCCTTATTACCAGACAGATTGATAGTTTTGCCCTTCACAGAGACACTGACAGATAGGAACATCCAAAAACCATCAGACGAGTCAATTTCGGTCCACGTAATTTCCTCACCGGAGCTCGAGACAAGATCAGTGTCAATGAAGCCAAAAGTGTAGAATGACTCAGGCGAATTAGCATCCCACTGGCTGTAAAACGCCGAGGTAAAGAGCTCAGCCTCCTCGGGGATGTCACCTTGTTTGATCATGTTAATAACAGGAGTGTCTGCAGGGTCTGGAGACTTATTGGTCTTGACTGTGCTGATGGACGGGAAAGCAAGGCCAAGAAGACCATCGCCAGTGCCCTGGGCAAATTGGTAGGAAAGTTCCGACGCGAGCTGGACAGTTTGATTCTCAATGGTCAAACCACCAATGGTAAGATTATCTGAGCCGCAATCTCCTGATGCGCGGCTCCTATCTTGATAAACGGTCTCCCAAGACTTATCGGTGAGCTCATTGAACGATGAGGAAGATGAAGGATCAAAGACATTGTGACCTCTCTGGATTCTCTTACTCAATTTTGTTGAGACTACCTTTAGGTACCTGGTTAGAATTGTGCACTCTGTTTTAGGGCCTGGTTTAGGAAGGCTCACCCAAAGGTCTGCGGACCCAGTGTCAAAGTCCAACTTGAACTTCTGAGGGGGCGTGCCAATGGACACCTCGCACAAGTACGTGGAATCAAACGGCACGTCCTCTGCCGTAACCTCTCCAATTTGAGTTCCGCCGGCATCCAGAGATCCATCGGCACCAAGCTTTTTCTGAAGTATCTTTGTCTGATAGGCACGTCCGCCTACAGCAGCATCAAATCTAGGGTGAGCGAGTCCACGTTGTTGGATTCGGTGAGCTTGGAAGTACGGTCCGGATTTGGTAGGTTCAAATCCGAAGCGGTTAAGAAGGTGAATGTAGGATTTGGTGCCGTGCGGCTTGTAGTTCAGGTTTCGCCTGGCCTTGATCTTACTTAGGCCATGGTTGAGTCTGAATTTGTGTTAAGCTTGATAGATACCTTCTTTGTTAGGATATGCTTGTGATATAGGAGTTGAATATTAAAATGACTAGCAGTAGCAGAGTAACTTTGGAAGAGATGAAACGTGAGAAGTAAAGAGATAATGGGGCCAGGGTTAATTTATACTGCAAGTTATAAAATTAATAGAAGCAGTGCTCTTAAATCAGCTACTAAGGGTTATTTATTATATTCTTATATCTTCACTGACGGACCCATTCAAATCGCTGTTGATTGCTTATTTAATCATTATACGAGGAGCTTGAAATCCGGGCGACATCAACCAGTGGCGGAGAGAGGAAACAGGGAGGTTTGCGCGGTAGCAGAACCTTTCGTCCCGAAAGGCACTCCCAATTTGAGCTAGATGCCGATTAATTGCGGAAGACTAGCTAAAATGATGTTTATAACGTGATGTAATAAATTGTCATAATGTTCAAAGTATGGTAACAGTGGAAGGAATAGTTGACATGTGAAAGCATAACCTACACATATGTATGGTCTTGTTTACTTGATGGCTGGTTAGCATCTGGTAAAAGACAATTTCTGATTATTTGTAGCCAGACTTGGTTCGTGATATAGAAAAGAGAGGGTGTCCGTTGAACAGCTGGTTACCAAGGCTTTCACATGATTTACCTCCGATAGAGCGGTCTTGTCTGGTAATTTCGGAGGTAGCATCGTAAGCCTGCTAAGTCGAAATTTCCCAGCCCAATGCCAGCTCTCCGGCAAATCTTTCTAACCTGCCTATAGTGATCAGACTAGGATTCGGTAGTTAGCGTTGGGCTGAGACAAAAATAAGCTATGATAAATATAATTAAATAGACCTAGGAGCTCTGTGCTGGGATTACCCCTCCTACTATCACATCTCATGCAGAAAGTCCCAAACGCATCTTAAATAGTTTATAGCTTAGTAGTGAGTTACTCTATTACTTTACCTAGAATCTTATTAGATCCTGTTGTATTATCGTGTCTGGAAACTTTGCAGACTAGTAAAATAATTTCCTGAATAATCTTAAATAATGAAACGTCAGTTAAAATATTAATATAAAATAAAACTAAGACTTATTAATAAATACTAATAAAGACTATTATCAGACAAGATTAAGATATCTTCTTCTACAATTTTCAGTTTTACCTTCATCCCCCAGCCATCTGGCCCTCCTATCCAATTCTTCTTTTTACCAATCTTTTCCACTATATTCACATGATCTCTTAAAGCTTTCTTTAGCTTTGCGGGATCATGTTTCATCTTCTGTATAGATATAGTCAACTGAACACCCTCCCCCTTCTTCTTATGGCCTAGATCCCAAGCCCATTCAGATGAGAGCACAATGCGAGGCTTGCTCTCATCAACTTTCCCTGAGGGATAGAGGCGACCAAGTAGGTATCCGACTCGGCCAAGGTATGCAGCCCACCAAACCTCTTCTGGCGTAATAATAGATTGGAGTGCCTCCTTGAACTTGCTCTCGCGTGGGGGTAGCTCTCCCATATAACGCGATTCCAACATAAGGGCAAGTCTGGCTCGGTCTTCATGCGAAACCCCGCGAGTAAAGGCAAGTAATCCAGTGCTCGTGCTATACATTGCTGCTGTAGATGCAAGCTCTTTATCCATGATGGTATGAACATACATGATATTTGCGAATCCTCGTATAACATGCTTGCTGATGGACTCTGGGAATCTGCGAGTCCCACCCTGGGAGGGCTTAGGAAATGAGAACATGAGAAGGTTGTAGAGGGCCTCGACTGACTCGGGGGCGAAACGCTGGGTAGTGACCTCGAGAGGGTCCTGAGCTCTGATACTAGGCTCAAGCTCTCTAAATAGAAGTCCTTCTCGCACACCTCCTTGACAGAAGTGTGCAAGTCGGATTCCATGAGGGATCGCGTTGGATAAAGCGTTGATTAGGAACGCGACGGCAGGAACCTGTTTTCTCCTCCGATCTGAAACCCGGAAGACAGAATGGGCATTCCGAGCAACTTCTTCCATGGCTTTTGTGTTCTCAAATCTTTCCTTTCCAACAGTGTATCCATTAATGATGGATATGGGATGAGGCTTCTCGCCAGTCTGGCTCATATAAAGGAGCAAGTAGCCCCAACCTCGAAATCCACCCCCGGAGAGATACAATGGAAAGCCGCCATTTGTCTTTGCTTCCTCAACTAAGCTTTCAGGAATTCGGAGACTTTTGTATGCATCCTCGAAATTCTTTGTCATCTCCTGGCGAAGCTTTTCCCGTGCTTTCTCTGCCTCATGTTTCGACTTACCCCTTTTAAGGTCCTCCAAAGTCTTCGTCAATGCTGCAGCTCCGTAAGGAAAGCTTATTGATCCTTTGTCACTAATGCGGACGTTCCCGCCTTGTGATATAATCCAGGTAATCTGAGTGCTGCCACCGCCAAGGTCCATCATAAGTCCTCTGATATCAGAGAAACCGCTTGCAACACCTAGAGAACCGATACGTCCTTCATCTTCTTTAGGGAGCATATCAACGACAAGTCCGGTAGCTGCATTTATTTTCTTTATGAATTCAGCAGAGTTGAGAGCAGCTCGAGTTGCTTCAGTGGCGACAACATGGATGTTCGCTTGGGGAACGCCAAGGTCGGTGCAGACAATTTTGAAACGATTCAGCGCAGCAATAACGTCGTCAATAGTATCAGGTGGGATAGGTACTTGGTGGCCGGTCTCTGGATCAAATTGGGCGTCGTAAAGTGATATACTGACACGATACACATGGATTGTAGGAAGAATACGAGAGAAAGGTGGAGATAGATCCGTGACGGAGAATCGGATGCCGTTACTAGTATATCTGTCAGCCTCCACGCCAATAATTTCCATCTTTTCAAGACCCGTTTATTATTATATTAATAGCCAAGGAATAATTTGTCGTACTTCAGTTTCCATACAGGGCGTTACTTACCTCCCCATATCCACTATACCCCGCAAGTAGGAGGAATCCACTGTTTGCAGTTCATCTCGGGGTCTTATAGAGGGGGCAGGTGAATGTGAGTCCACAATAATTTCATAATCGGAGATGGAGAAATCCATTACAACGTTTGAGAAAACCCGAATTGAATGATTTGGGTAGCTTAGCCGAAGGATCTGGATGAAGAGTTGATCAAGGTAATGACATTAACAAGACAACGATTAATGATCCTACGGGTGAATAGAAGTGAGGGTAGTAGGCGAATTGTAGCTTGTAAAATGACTTTTAAGTAGATATTTGCAAAGGGTGATGGGTTGAATTAGCTATTTATGTCCAGATTCCAATCGATGGTCTTATACAACGTTGACATTCAGGCGCCTGAACGCTCTCTCATAGATACGTCAAGTCCATCGATATAATTGGCTCGAGTTTGAGGTGGTGTGAGACATGAACATCAATGCTTGACGAAAATGCATTAGCCAATGATACTACTTGTAAATAAACGGATATTGATGTATTTCGACTCCTGTTAAAAGTTTCGGTTAGTCGGGAACAGTAATGCCGAGTATCAAGTAAAGTTTACTGCTGAATACATACCATCCACAATCTATTCCACGGCCATGATCAGCAGCTCCATTCATGTCCATGTAAATGAGAGTTCATGGACAGCGCCTCGCTACGTCCTTCTCCGACACGAAGCGGAAGGGGACCAACACTACCTCCGGACGTTCTGGCATGATTAAAACTCTAAATAAAGGCGTACTTGAAGCGGGAAAAGTCGAACCATATAACTCACATTAACTAGAGATCCTTATTGCTCGATACAGTCGTGTAAAGCATCCAGCTTTGCATTCTTGTCAGAAGAAGTAACACCATCCTCTGCCATGACGATAATACATTATTGTGACACAGTATCTTATACAAAGTTCATACGGCTGGGGAATATATCATAATGAATCATGCCCTTAAATGATAAGCAGCCACTTTATGGAAAAGTCGCGCCTGTCAGCACTACCACATGCATGTGTATGCTGCTGAGTGCAGCGGAGATCGAGCGAAAGTTGCCGCTTGAACTCAGTCTAACCTCGAGGTACGGCGTGCAGTCAGCGTCAGCTCTCAGCCAGATTCAACTCTAAATAACACATCTCAAAACACACTTCAGGCAGCATACCAACTACCCACACAATAGCCCAAAGGGGAGGATAGAACCGTTTCACCAAAGCCCGACCTGGGGCCAACGGATGCGGATGGTGATTGCTTGTCGGTTCTGTCAACGGACCAATGTAGCCAGATAGAACTTGCCCTTCAAGCTGCACATATCCAACAGCAGTATTCCCATTGTCAGCAGCCAAGGTAGTAGCCATAAGACTCTTCCCCCCTTGATGAGCCCATTCTTGACAAGAGAAGCAATGAGTAGAATGATAAACCAGCGATGCTCAATCTCATAGAAAAGCTCAGACCCGTGCTATGAATGTCTTCCCTCATCTCTTGACAACCTTTGGTCATTATCATCCCTAGCCATGCAGTGGCAAGTCAACCGTAAAATTCTCTTTTTGTATCAAGATTACTAACAAGTTTAAAAATACACGCTTTAAGAAGGAAGTTCAAAAATACCCATTGAGAATGCAATGCTTGTTAGCCATAGCTTAGTCTGCATTGAGCCTGCTTGGCTATCGATGCCGCTCGGGATTCCATAATCGGTCACAGACTGTTAAGCTGATCTTATATGAAAACTTCAACTTTTCCATAGGCAATTTTCGCCCCTTTTAGTACTTGGGTAGGGCCTAGAGACCGGCCACCCCTTAGCTTTTAGTCAGTCACCAGTGACGGTGCCTATAGCACGGGGGGTGCGTTAACTGGGGAAAGGGTCGGTTGACTAGGGAAAAAAAGCTACCTTGAATTCATATATATGCCCCACCAAATTACAAAGTACCTCCTTTTTCACTGTTAACTACATGATTGTGACCGGACTAACCCCTCCATTTGCAACCATCACCAAAAATGCATATCGCAACAACACCAAGCAACTGTCACAACTATTCGGTATTTTCTTCATCCCTTGGGACAACGAATTCGCCCTAATCGACTTCAATACTTCCCCCAACGACTATTTCATCATTTTCGGAGTCATCATCTTCTTCATCAATTAATTCCTCGTCATCTTCAACGATTTCCAAGCCGTCAGCTTCTAACGACATCTTCTTCCGATTGGAGCGGCGTTTTTCCTCATCTGCAACAAGGAATTCCAGTGCCTCCTTTATAATATTGAAGTTATAGTCAAATGGAAGAAGGAATAGGGGATTCCAGTGAAATCTGAAGACCTTAATGACTTCCTGACTTCCTGATTCCACTGCCTGCTTTGCTCTCTCCTTGGATTGCTTCATTTTATCGTCAAGCTCGCGGAGAAGCCGGTATCTTAAGCCTAGCAACGCGGTTAACTTCAGAAACTCTTGGTGTTGTGACTTTATATAGAAATCACCTGCTGTGAATAGCTTCTTCTTCTGAGAATAGCTCGGCTGGCTGCTATGAAGGTCAGCAACCCGTAATAGCTTTAGACTTATTCTCAATTGCTTCCTGACTGCTGCAATCCATCGTCGTAGATAGATAACTTTGTCTTTTACTTCCTTATTGTGGAGGCGCGATTCCTCTGCTGCCTGACCGGCCAGTCGGTTATGCTGATCCTTTGCGACGCGAAGTCTGGCATCATAGACAGTAATTGGCCCGTAATTTGCTATAATCGTTATCCCCTGATCCCGGGCAGAGCGTCTAAGGTTCTTCTCCTTAAGCAGGCGCATCTCCTGAGTCGCTGTAATGCCATTTAAAGCGAGAGTTGAGTGTGCCTTTCGCACCTTCTCATTAATATGTGACACTGAGGGAGTCAGGGGCGTGCCCGAGGCCACTGAGCATTCGATCCTGAGGGCCACATATTCCTCATACTGACGGATCTTCTGCAAATTCAGCTGTGGCGTGTTTATTTCGATCCAGTTGACGTGCGGAGGCGGCGTTGACATTAATCGAATCTCCTGATCAAAAGGAATCGAATGGTATAGCTCTCGAGACGATTAGACTTCAGAAACCTCATCGGATTCGGAGTTGTTATCGCTGCTGTAGGTAGAAGATGACCCCTGTGATATGTAGCCGGGTAACGACTCCTTAGCTACCTCTAAAGATAGTGATGATAAGGGGTTGATCATACGGTCGATCACGGCTGCGGGATTATAAGGATAGATGCCGGTCTTCTTCCAAGATGAGATGATAGTGCTTTTCTTAGCAGTCTTGCGGCGGATTTCCTATAAATGAAACAGGAAGTTAGCTTTATTAAAGTCTGTAGCGCCATCTGCAATCTTATGAGAAAGGACTTCTTGATGCTAGTGCTTATATGAGCTAAATAGCCCAATATCTAGCGGCTGAAGAATATGCGTCAAGTGAGGAGGGAAAGGGAAGAGCTCTATGCCTGCATCTTGGGCTTTTTGGAAAAGCTCTTTGGTGAAATGATTCTTATAGCTATCTAGTAATATTGTTCTTTTTTGTGGATTTTTTTGAGACCGCGTATGCCGTTTAAAGTGATTGAAGAATTCTAGCGCGGCGATATCGTCGATATAGCCTTTTGGTGTTATGATAATCGTTATGCCTTTTTCTAATGCATTATTAACCTACCGAGACGGTAACTGTACCCCTGGCATGATAATAAAGGCAGGAATAATAGCTCCTATTGCTGATATCGACTTAATGACCGTGACGCTTATTGTCTTATGTGCATCGATCAAGATAGGCCGGTCAACAGCTCGAAAAGTCCATATGATAATCCCGTTTCTAAGATATCCAATCTGGAAGCCTGTCTCATTGATGTTCCAAAGACCCTTATAATCTATGCCTTTTTTGGTGTAATCGTGCCACTTTTTAAACTACTCTTCGATATTTACTCGGTCTTCTATCGCCTTTCTTTGTGCTTCAAGCGTTGAAGTCTTCCTTCTATGAAAAACAGAAGAATGACGGCGTAAGAAGCGCCTTGCCTAGTATCTAGATGCAGTAGGGGCTCTCCCTGTAGCTTTTAAAACAGAATTAGCATGCTGTCGAAGAGTGCGCTGTTAAATATAATGTCCTTGAGTGACACGGCGCCAGCACTAAGCTAGGATCGCCTTCTCTTCTTCCGGCGAAAAAAGGGTATGATTGCCGCCATTCTTAGAGATAGGATGTTTTCCTTTTTGTCGAGAAAGCAACCTTTTATATAATACCCTCTATGCCGCAGCAGCTTTAATAGCTGAGGAGTAATATCCTTCCTGAAGAAGCTTAACAGCCGCGACAGTACGCATCTCAAGGTTATGATCAGTATACCGCGAGACATTAGGGTTTCCGGTATTAAGATCGATCTATCTTTATATTGCAGAAAGAGCAGGCTAAGGGCTTTTAATTGATATACTTATTAGCTTAATTGAATGAAAATTGCAATTATTGTGACTGAGTGAAGTAGTTATGTTAGTGTTAAGGATATTTAAGTGGTGATTTCGTTGTAACGTTTATGAGGGGTAATGACATATTGCGGGCATTATTAGTGCAGCAAACGGTAACAATTTAATTAAACGAGTGACCTATTTTCTTAGTAGGGCTACATATAAATTAAAAGTAGCTTATTTATTTCCTTATTAACCGACCCTTTGCCTAGTCAAGCTACCCCCCGTGCTTGACGCACGGGCACTTACGGTGTAAAGGAAAGCACGGGGTGGCCGGTCTCTAGGCCCTACCCAAGTAGTTCACAGACCATCGCACCTTTGAGGGCCTTTTTGGTTGCCCTACCCTAAAGCCGTGTAGGAGCCTCCTGCATTGCCCCTCCATTTCCTGCTGCTCTTCTCTAACTATGGCAAAGTAGCTTCTGCAGAAGACTCCGAGAGCACTTAAAATAAAGGTAATTAACTCCTATATAAATAGGATTAATAAGGCATAGTATAACTAGGGATTGCATCCCCTTAACTAGATATAGGGAAGTACTTAGTAAACTTTATAAGCTAGGAATATATACCTAACTTAATAAAAGGCTAGGTTTAGATTAAATAATAATAATAAAGAGGTGATGTTTAAGATAATCTAATAGATAAAGGCTATAGGGATAAATAGAGGTAGTAGCTATATTATAAAGATATTAAGGGTAAGAAAGTTAATATAAGTAAATAGTTATATAGTAATTTAAGATAAAATAAATTAATTACTATTAATATACTAGCCTGCTTTAAAAGCCTAGATAGTATTAGTAATATAAAGTAACCTAATAAATATATAAATAAGAAAAAGAATAAGCTAGATTATAATAATATAATATATGTTAATATAGGTATATAGTTTAAACTAAGTATAAAGACTATTAACTATATTAAAATAGCAGAATTCTTTAATTATAATTAAGATAATTACTATAGTATTATAAATTACTTTTAATTCTTATAATATTAGCTTAATATTAATAAATTAAAGCTTTTATAAGTTAGCTAGGATAGATAGGGAAGTCTAGCTAGAAATAGACTAAATATTGCCTGTCCTATTCCTAGTACTATATATAACTCTGGCAACTTCTAATAGAGGCTAAAGGTTTGCAGAGATAGCGGAGTTAATAATAGGTATATATATAGCCTTGTTTTATATATATCCTATTATATTTATGTTATTATATCCTAATGCTATCCTATTCCCTTCTAATACCTCTTAGAGCCGGCTTAAAGCGCCTTTGGTTATAAAGAAAGCTGCCTAGTATCTTATCTTGTAAACCGCTTCTAGTAGGTCGCTCTTGGTTAGAAGATCGGAAGGTGGTCTTTTAATTAAGGATGGATAGTTGTTCCCTTGAAGAGATGAGTACGTACCCTGCATAGCCTGACCGATTGCGCCCCTATCGTAGTTAATAAAGATAATCTAAAGATTATATATATTGCTTGTCTGCTGGTATAGGGAGCCCAGGATATAGCAGAAGAGACTGAGGAAAAGTAATTGGAGGTAGAGGAAGTTGGTACCAGCTGCATTAAACCATGCTACCCTGGCCGTCCTGAGGACCGAGTCGTTCTTTGGCATGCGGTTACCGAAGGCCTTGGGGTAGAAAGGACTTCACCCGATTTGTCGGCTTGTCTAAGAACAGCATGTTCTTCGGAAAGATTTGCCCTCGCTATTAGACGATAGCGACCTAAGAGGCACTTGACTTGCTTTCGTTAATATGGATATTGAGTAGGATTCTCAACGCGAAAAGACGCGAACGGGAGAGGATTTATTAGAGGCGGGATTTCGATGTTGATGTGCCGCGTGTGAGGGTTTAGTTGGAAGCGTTGACAGGAGAGGAGATTTGAAGAGACGGATTGGTTGGAGGTGCAGGAGTTGGAGAGGATGTACTAGGGGCATAATAGGCCTGTGATTATGAGGCCTAGGGGTGGAAACGGAAAGGGGGCTTTTGGAGGGAGGTGATAGTGATTTAGTATATACTGGATAGGATGCATAACAATTTTGCTAGGGCGCTTAGATAACTCTGGCACTCTTATTACAATGCCTTCTTATTTAACTCGGGACACGATCTACCTACTTCTATCTACTAAGAAAAGAGCCTTTTAACAATTTCCCCAAGGCTGGTCTACACTATAAGAGTTCAGTCCAGACTGACATCTCATCCTCAGAACACCATCAAGTTTCCTAATACTTAACAAAGTCCAACCAAAACTCATCAAAACTTTTCATAAATCCTCAAAGTCCTCAAAAACTCCTTATTAGAGATATGGGTCTAGTTAGGCAGCTTGATATCGTAGTCTTGTCGCTTGATGTCGTCCAAAAGCCACTGCATAGGCGCGGCGTACGTGACGTCATACCCACCACGAGTAATGTTCTCAGCTTCCAATCCTGCGGTAATCATGCCGCCAATTCGACCTTCCAGGTCAAAAATACAAGCGCCTGAGTCCCCTTTCTCAGAGAAAGCTTTATCTATCCCAATAATACACCATTCACTAGAGATGACCTCTCCAACGGCTTCAGAGGCATAGCGGATAACAGAACGGATCCCATTAGCGCGTCCAATAGTAAATCCAGTTTTAAAGCCATGCTTTATAACAATAAGACCCTTACCTTCGGTCGGGGTTCTGGATAGAGCATCTTCTAGATCACTCTCGGGAACCATACGTGGTCCAATGGCCACTTCAAGAGAATAAGTGAAATCTAGCCGCAGGGCAGTTGTGGCCAGGAGTTCCTTGACCTCGCCCAGCATCAGTGAGAGCTTTTGTGTGACTGGGACCTTGTTTCTGAGCTCGCTGAGCTTCGTGGTAAAAATATCCTGGCTAAGTTCGATAAGCGCCCAATCCCTGAGTCTGAGACGCTGAGAGCAAAGTTCGATTGGAGGCGAAAACACGACGTGACCAAGGATAGCGCAGCCCTTCTGGTCAAACTGATCAATGCGGGGTTGGCAAGATTGTCGCAAGGTTTGCTCTCGTAAGTTACCGACACGCAGCGCCTGGTATGATACAGTGTTATACAATGGCTTTGCAGTGAGATCAATAGTCAGATCAAGTGCTTCCTTCTTGCTCCTGAATTCTTCTACTATGTTGCTCAGAATGTTCTTTCTTGGCTGGATAACATCCTTAGTGATAGTATTATGTCCGTCTTGGTAACGGTACTCCTTGCAGTCATTGTCGGAAAAAAGAACATGCCGACATGTAAGTGCATATGTCTTGCCGTTGTTGCTTTGTAGATAGAGGCCCTTTGTTCCTTGTTTAAACCCATCAGTTGAAGCAATCGACGTTCCTATGTACTCTGAGATGTCGCGATTGATGTTGTACTTGAGATCGGATATGTCGTTGTCGAAAGGGCCGGGATCGAGGCGTGGGGCTTTATGGCCGGTTATCGGGTCTGAGGTAGCTGGACCTGGGCTCGAGGCAGCGGTGCTGACGATGCTTTCCTTCATCTCAACTTCAACGTCATCGAGCCCGAACCGGATGAGAATATCCCTGCACGCGATGATTGCTGCTTCTGCCTGTCGGAACGAAGTCGAGTCCTTGGATACGGAAATCAACATGGTGACGGGGCATTTATCTTCATATGTGTCTTCGTAGCTAACGCGCAAGATGTCTATGGCGGTCCAGTCGATGCCGCTGAGCGTGTTGATGATGAGCTGCTGAAGTGATCCTTGCAGATCGTTCCATGGTTGCTGGATTTTATGGCCTGTAGCAACGCCCAGCTTCTTGCGCTCTGGCCACTCACGAGGTTGAGACCAGGGCGTGGTGCTAGAGCGGGCGACAAGTCTTGGGCCGCTTGGAAGGCCATAATAGTACATGCGGCGCTCTCGGTTGCTAGGCTCCTGAAGAGCCATGGTAATGGTATGACAGATGGAAGAAAGAGCTGTAGATGGGGATGAAAGTAGTTGAGAGATAGAAGAAAAGTCTTGAGATGAAAGATGTTGAGAGAAGAAAAGTTGTAGTTGAGGTAAATAGAGTCGTGGCGTTATATAGATCGAGGATTGACTCTCTTCCTTAGTATTGTCTGCCTAAGACATCTTAAGGAGAAGGTCACGATCTCTAGCCATATTTATGTGCTGCCAGTGGTTGTCAATAAGTGGGGGTAGGCAGGGGCCGGTCATCACGAACGCGGTATATCTGTAATACAGGTATAGGTAGTTGGCTGAGCTAAACTGACAGAGCCAGTGGCAGAGGATTAAGACTTGGGCCACTGTTTGTCTGTTCTTCAATTCTGAATCCGGGGTGCTGGATACCCTGATGAACTCAAGCAAGATCTACTGTGAGCTGTGATGTGAGATGTTGAAGGAAGAAAGAGAGCCAGTGCCTGGAAAGATCTGCTGCCTTAAGGCTATCGCCAAGGCAGCGAACCCTCTGAAGGTGAATGCTTATGTGGTCAGACAAAGACATTCACCTGAGCAAACGCACAAAGAGACCATGATCACTGCCTAACTAGATCTGCAATCAATGGACTGTTTTAACCACTGCTTGTTCGCAGACTGCTACCTGTTCAGTAACTCTGTCCAGTCCGACGCTCACTGTGAATGAAGGCAATCTAGATTGAACACACTTCTATTAAGATCGCGTGTTCGCCGAGAGGGCTGATAGGGCCCATCCCTTTCCACCCTTGCTGAGCTTGTCTTCGGCCTGAGTCTGGCGCTCCGTACAGAAAGGCTGACGGATGGCCGACCAAGCTCGATGGTGCTCAAGTACTTCAGTGGCATACTTGCGTACTCAAAAGTAACTAAAAGCTTCCTCAACGCTTATGCTTGTACGCCTCATTTGTCTGGACTCGCATATATACAGTGACTCCTTTTCCTCAAGCAAGCTTTTCCCCTGAGACCGTATGATCGTCTAGAGCAGTTAAGGTTTATTGTTTTTGGATTAATAATGCATCGTGGCATGCTATAGTGTGGTTGTGATAGAGTGACTCTCGATCAAGGGCTGAATTTCCTATTATAAAGTAGTGCACGTCATGGGCCAGACCTTACATTTCCTAATTCTCTGGGCCGTTTACATATGGCTTAGCAATGCATTACAGTCGCCGTGACATGGCTTGCCGAGAGCTGCAGGAACCTTACGCTTGAGTACCCCAGGTCACCGACATAGTGACGGCTACAACATCATAGATAGATATACACTATGCTTTATCGAATAACGAAATACAACAGCTGAGCATGCCAAGTTCTAAGTGTTCTCTTGGATGTGATATCGGAGGATCCATGTTTTGGCGTGGTTACAGCAGTCAATCCTACAAGAAACAGGTTTCACCACACAACCCGTCGAGAAGGACCTACGTCCGATCCAGCTGTATCGCCCTCTATGAGCAACTTAAATAAAACGATGAAAAGACCTCGTTTTCGTGACATTAATGCTTGAGAAGCTCTTAGAAATTATAATCTTAAGTATGCCATCAACCTCCTTAAAAGAAATATCCTCGCCTAGCTCACCCAAGTCGGCAAGAAGTCTCGGAATTGCGATCGAATTGTTAGAGTAGTAGTAATATGTCATAACTGGCGCAGCTTTCCAGATCTTATCTACCTTCTCCCAGGATGCCTTGTCCTCGCTGTACCTAACCCACTGGATATACAGCTCGGTGCCGGTCTTAGTTGGCTTGTGTTCGAGTATCTTGAAGATAAAGAGAGAGTCCTCTGAGAGTCGAGCGCGTATTCGAGAGGTGACTGTGACTGATGAGGAAGCTCAAGCCGCGGAGGCCATCGTTCGAGCGCGTTGGAGTGAGGTGATTGTGACTGAGGAACTCAAGTCGAGGAGACAACTGTACGAGCGCGTTGGAGTGAGGGGAAGCATAAGCCGCTGTTCGAGTAGGTATGTTGAAGTTGGAGCGCGAAGCCCTGCCCGCATTACCTAATCTAAAATATGCTACCGAATTTTCGATGACTTAAGCAGCCCCACTTCCGTTTTTGCAAGAAGACTACGAGCAGGGAGGTTCGGGTCGCGAAGGAGGTACAGGCTAAGCATTTGTACAAGGTAAATATAACTAGGAAAGTATAGATCGAGACCAAGGTCAAACGCGTGATAAAATCCGTCGGTATTGTTAAGATAAAGCTTATTTTGCTTTTCTAGATGTGATGCAGATCAGCCGAGGGCGGTCTGCGGGGTGAGCGCGATGGAAAGCTCTATCTGCAGATGAAGATGGAGACCTCGGTCCGAACCGTCAGGGGGATAACACTAAATCTACAATGCAGGGATGCCTTTGTGTATAATCTAGGGTTGCGGTTGGTTAGCTTAGAACCCTGTGTGTATCATGGTGCTATTCCTAGACACTCTAACCATATCGGGGGCACCGGTGTTGTGTTTTGTGCAAGTCGACATCGGAGCTAAAAAGTGACCCTGTTGTGATGTGGTATATTCAATGAGGTTTGCTAAAGAGCACAAAGAAGAGGGCAACTAGATTCACAACAGGGAAAAAAGAAAAAGAAAATAAGGATTGTAAAGAGGAAAGTCCGCAGATTATGGTTCTATAATAATTACAATGCTTATATACGCGACGAGGATATAAGGAAGTTAAACAGTATCTAGAGTGCGTCTGTATTCCCTACCCTACACCATTAGCCACATACGCCACACATACAGCCACCGGAAGCTGGATCTTTACCATAACAGGCTTAGATCTCGGACGCCAGCTGATAAGATAACAGGATCTAACCCGCCGCGGTGGTTATCATCACAGCAAACCCCAAGCGCCTTCGATTAAGACCACCGAAGCCGTCACGACATGAGCCTCTTCAAGGGCTTTAATTAAACACTCCGCCAGCATCCTAACAAATACCACTCATTAATCCCAATTTTTGCAAGAAACCAAAGCACTTTCAGCTCGGTGCTTACAACAAACATAACTCACCTCTAGTCTACTTATTATAATAATGAACACAAATCCTACTGCAGGACCTGGTGGTCCTTCTCGTTATACCAGGCAAGTTGCTGGCACTGCCGCCGCCGGCCTTGAATTTCACTCTGGTTCACAGCCCCGCCCGGATCAGAAGAAGGCACAACTCCATTGAAGGCTTCTTCCTCTTTTCCTTCCACTTCCCTCCAGCTTCAGCATCATCACCATTTAACCCTCAACGACAACAACATCTACCATCTTCAACAAAGGAGGAAAAGGAAAAGAAGGTGTCTATCAAACGCTGCCAAGACCGTATGTAAACATTCCGCTGCTGGTGTTGCCCTGCCGCCTTATCTGACGGTTTCGCTGACCTGCCTGTGCCATCGCAGCTGCCTCCATTACCGAGATCCTCCACCCAAAGACCACCGCCGGGAGCGGAAGGGTTTCATTGCTATGCTCAGAGCAATTCACCTATGTCGATAAAAATGGCCGCACCGAGATGAAAGATCGACTATGCTATATACTCCAGAAAGAACTTCAAGATGCCAATGAACCACTTGTCTACGCGTTCTTGGAGAGGAACAGAGGCCTAAACATGTTCCAAAGTACTACCTCTAGCAACGGCATCCATGTCCAGAAGATCCTCGACCACGCCCCCAAGGATGTACCGCACCCAGACCGCTTCCTCGTACAACTCCAGGGCCGCCGCAAATCTGAGGCAGAATGGAGGCCTGTTGAACAAGTCCACATCTACCACGCAACAGATATCGCGCTGTACTGTTGCAAGAATAACATAACCTTGAACCCTAACTGCGACTACGACTTCGAACCTACGAGTAATCCTGATATATGGCCTGATGAGTATATAATTATGCAGAGCTTTAAGAAAAGTGAGGAGGAGACCAAGCAAGCTGCAGAGGAGGCCAAGTCGGTCGTAGAGGGGAGCAACAACGAGACCGAGCACGAGATAATCATTATATCTGATGATAATAGTGGCGATCAGGGCGACGACGAGATGGGAGATTAGAGTTGAGGCACGTTGAAGACGGCCAGGATGCGTGAGCTGATTGCTTTGTTTATCCTGCAGTTAGCAAAAAAATACCTAATACATAACCAGTTGCCCAATTCCCCCACGCTTGCCTAGGTACATTGCCACTGACATCCCGACACCGTGTTTAATGTGTTTAATGTGAGGCTGCGATGTTGCTCTCCCGGGCAGGAGACACAACTGGCGCCAAGACCTTCCCTGCGGGACGGATAAACCTTATTCCGGATCCCAGCAAGGAGTCGAGGGAGCTCGAAGCCCCGCCCGCATTACCTAATCCAAAATCCGCAAGCAAATTTTCAACAACCTTAGCAGCCTACCGCTCTCCCCGCAACCCCTCCTCCTTAATTAAAACACATACCCTTTTATATAACAATCTAATAACGGTTTCTAGTAGTGTTTATTAACTATTCTTACTAAAACTAAATATATACTAATAAAAATAGGGGTAAGAGATTATTAAAATTTTACTTATAAAGTCTATTAAACTTTATTAACTAAAATAAGAAATAATAAATATAAAAATAATATATAAGTACTTATATTTAATTTTATTTAGGTTTTAATAGAATATAATAGCCTTCTATTTACTAAAAGTCTTAATAAGATATTTTATAAGTATTAATTAGACTACTTAAATACTACTTTCTTAATATAAACTATACCTTAAGATAAGGTATTTTAAAAGGCATACTAAACCTTATAAGCCTATAAGAAAATAAATAAAAGATCTTATATATTATAAGAGTATTTAACTTAGTAATAAACTATTATAAGGATATAGTTTACTATGCTAATTACAATCTTTAGTATTAGTTACTTAGCTTAAGGCTTTATAGCTATTAGGAAATTGCTTTTAACCTAGTAGTAGAGAATAATAATAAGATTAGGTATTAAAGGACTTAAAAGCAATTTTTAGCTTTTATCTTATAAATATACTAAATATAAGGTAACTCTTAATAAGAAATAATAAATATAAAGATAAAGCCTAAGATCTCTATATAGCTAGATAGAATTTAGGAGCATGATATTTAGAACTATCTTAATATATTAAAGGGGAATTAGCTAGTTATGGAAAGACAGGGAAGTCCCCTAGTAGGAATACACTCTGGTCCTATAGGCGGCCCATCTACTGACGTTCTTCTTAACATTCAAGCTTATTAAGGATTAGATGGGAAAGAAGGCGCTGAGGATGGCGAGATAGATAATAAGAATGTTGAAGCTTGGGAGCTTGAAGACAAAGACGATAACGACGATGACTATAATGACTCTAGATATTATGATAATAATACTGATAGGTATATGGCTAGAACTTAACAGGATCTGCTCTTAGATAAATTAGGGGACTTTGCTATATTTATATCTAATTAATTCCTTAAACTCTTATTTTAACTATATATTATACTTAGTACTAAGAGTTTTCTTAACAGGTAACTAAGCTCTATACTGCTTATATATTTTAGCAGTATCTTTAGATTTTCTATAGATTGTTAGAGATTTTAACTTGCCTAATAGTATTACTTAAAACTATTAGTAATAATTTATATATAGTATATACTATTCCTAAAGTAAGTATTGCCTTTATATAGATATAAATTTATTAGTATTTTATAATAACTAAAAGCTAGATATTTTAAGTATTTTAATAAAGTCTAAGCTAAGTATATAGTTTTAGGCTTATAGTATCTATTAGTAAAGCAAATAAGTCTTTAAGATTTTAAATATAATATTATATATACTAAACTACTATTTTTACTTTTTTACTAAAGTAATAATAAATAACTTTTATAAACTCTTAAATTATTTTATTATATAGGCAGAAGTATTATATAATTAACTAATATTTAATATATATCTAAATATTAATTTAATAAAAGTTAAAGATAATATTACTAGTTTAAAAAGTAATTATAGCTTTATTAAATATATTAAAAATAGTCTTAAGTTAATATATTTAGAATTATTAGTTTATACTTATATTGCAGGTAGAAACAGACTAGCTAGAGACGGCATATAGAGATAGTATACTATAATAGCATATTTAAAACAAGTTAATAAGATAGAGGAGCAGCTTGCAGGTAGTCTTTATACTGCCTGTAGCCAGACTCTATATATTAGGGAACTTCTTAGCCTCGAGTATGAGAATGGTCCGAACACAAGCTGCGGGATTTATACATAGGGCGGCTATATGGTGTATATTATCCGTTATCATAAAGCAAAGCGACTGACAAACCGCGAGTTCCATATTCGCTTGGCAGAGCGGGCACCAGCTGCTCTAGCGTGGGACTACGTATGGACTTAATAGAGCATACCTATCCAGACTCCAACTATCACTTCTGCGATGCTATGAATGGGCTTCGGTGCGCTGGCATGAACTCCTGCACCAGCCAAGCAAGAACATACCTTCAGCACCCGAAGAATTACCCTTTCTAAAATCATTTTCAACTAGTAAGAAGCGAGCCATTATAGAGGTTATTGCAGACTATATACTTCTAATAGATGAAGGTTATCTGGCAAAAAGACAAAAAAGTAGCAGGCCATTAACGGCCTTAAGTAAGTAAAGTTTGCAGTTTTTATTAGCAGAGGGCTAGCAAGATAGGCAGGATTAAGTCTTACCTGCAAGATATAGCGAGGTGTCGATACAAACTGTGCATGACGGGAACAGACATTTCGCATTTACGGAAGGAGTTCTCTATGTGCTTAATAAGCCTCGGATTTTAATTTGCCTTCTCTATAGATATACTGTTCGACCTGGCAGAGGCATTAAAGCCTACTTTTAAAATATATATAAGTATATAGGAGATAAACTTAAGGAGATATTATCTTTTTATAATAAGAAAGGATTTCAGGACCTAACTAGGGTGCTAATTCTAAAGAATAGTAATAAGGCTATACTGCAACTCCTAAAGCTTAGTAGATTTAGCTGCAATTACTGCAATTTCTTATTTATTAATAAGTTAAATATTTAGCATTATTACAGCTAATATAAACATTAAGATAAAGAAGTTAATAATAAAGGCTAGAAATATATCTATCTTTAAAGATTTATAATAGGTAGTAGTATATAGTATTAAATTATAATATAAAAGATAATTAATTTATAATAGCTATATTAAACTTATTTATATTTAATTATAATTATATTCTTATAATAAAAAATTTCCTTTTATTAGCTTAGAACTAGCTTAATGCTTTACTATAACTAATTTATAAGATAGCTATTAAGCCTAAACTGGCTTAGATAGAGCATTACTATTATAACTACTATAAGACTATTAGATAGCTACTATAAGAAGTTATTGCATTTACTAAATTGTTTTTATTATCTAGATAGTGCCTTTAGGTATTATAAAACCTAATAATTATAAATATAAAACTGCTATTAAATAGAAGCCTACTTATCCTTAGATTAAAGATATATAAAGGACTTAACTATAAAAGCTATTAGTTTCTAACTTATAATAGTTAGAATTTTACTATATATAAGACCTATATAAGGCACTATAGGCTATAGATTAGTAGTAGTAAAGGGAAAGGCTAGGTAATAATAATACTTTAATTACTATATAAGGCTTTATATATAAGGTATTAAATTATTAATTTAGCTATTATATAGGCTAACCTTAGTAGTAATAATAGTAATAATATAGCTAGATAAGGGGATAATAGTAATAATAGTAATATTATACTGCTATAAACTGTTTAGGCTTATAAGAAGGATTTAAAGGAAGTAAAGGTAAAATAATAATATTAAGTAAAGGCACTAGATAGAGTTAATACTAAGTTAAGATAGGTATAATTTATAAAATAATTAATATACTTATAGTAAAGAAATAAATTAATATTATATTAAGTAAGATTATTATTAGCTTTTATTATAATTAAGTAATAGATATAGCCTTATAAGTATTATAAAGTAAATTAGAGGCTATATATATTAACTAAGTATAATAATTAGGTTTTTAAATAGGTAAACTAGTCTATACTAGGTTTATACTTACAGATTACATAAGGCATAATACTAAGCATTATAAAGTATTATATCTCTTAATAATTAAGTAATATATATTAGGCTTATTAATATAAAGATACTTTATTAATAGCTAGTAAGCTAAGTTTTATAAAAGTGCTAATAAATATATTTTTATATACTAAAGGTAGTTATATAAAAGCAATATAATATAAGGTTATTATTAGTCTTAAAATAATATAGTTTTAGAGCGCTATTATTCTTATACTTATTAGTCCTTATTTAGTTAGTTACTAAGGTAGAGCTTTTATAGGGTATATATAATATAACTGCTAAGGTTATAATATAATCTCTCCCCTTTAGTAGTCTTATCTTTAAGGCCTATTATCTTAATTAATATTTATTTTCTTTTAATAAGACTTAACTTAAACCTTTTATTATTATATTTTATAATATTTAACTATATATCTAAGTAGTTATCTTATAAGAATTATAAAATCTAAATACTTATGCTTTCTATTAAGTTTGCTAATAAAGAAGTAAATATGCCTTATATTTATTACTTTTAGGTAGGCAAGAAGTATCTAATATCTGCTAATTCTGCTTATTATAGTAAGTATATTTAAGCTAAAAAGTCTTATAATAATACTTATATTATATCTTCTTATAAGTTTATATATTATTTTATAAGTCTTTTATTAATTTTAGTAGTTATAACTTTAATAAAATAAAAAAAGAAATTAGAGAATAATAAAGATAAAGTAAGTAAAGATCTTTTTAAGCTTTATAAGAAGATAGCAGTGCTTTAGTCCTGTTTAACTCTAGCTGCTAATTATCTATTAAGGATTTATAAGATTTATAATTATATAAAGGAAAAGCATTTTAAGGCTACTTATTATAGCCTCTAAGAGGTAAATTAGCAGAATATAATCTTATTAAGGCTAGATATATATAAAAATATATTACTTTATAATCTTTAGGTAGATTATATTCTTAATAATATTAATTAGTCTGCTTTAGGTTTAGGTAATAATTTCCTTAATGCTTTTCCTTTATTTAATATTAGTAAAAGTTCTTTAAGAATTACTAGGTATTAATAAGGTATTTTATTAGTTTTTATATATTTTCGCTTTTTAAGTAGTTTTTTTATTTAATTAGATATATCTTTTATCTATTAATTCTTTATATATCTCTAATTTCCTTTACTTTATATACCTTTAGTTTTATAATTTATTATAGTTTATTACTAGTTTTTATATATATTATATCTATAGCTAATTTAAGTATTAAGATATAGTAAATTAGGTAATATTTAATATTTAAGGGTAGATTTAATTTATATTAATTTTCCCTTGTTTTTTATTTAATTTTAACTAGTCTTAAGTACTTATAGTCTAGTTTATAATTTAGTTAATTTATTTTAATATTTTTAGTAAATAAGTAAATTATATCCCCTTTATAAAGGTTAGTCTCTTTAACCTTTTAGGGTTATAATATCTCTATATCCTTTTCTTAATAAATTCTAGCTTAATCTTAAGTTTATTATATATTTCTCTTAGTTTATTATTATAATAATTACTGCTAGGTTTATATTCTTAGGCTCCTAAGCATTATAGTATATATTAGGTATAAATCTAATATTTATATTAAATAGTATAAGTTTTATACTTTTATTATAGGCAGTATTATAAGCTAGCTAAGTGCTTAGTAGCTTTTTAACCTAGTTATCTTATTTATAGTTAATATAATACTAAAAGTATTATTTTAGTACTTAGTTTATTTATTTTATTTAACTATTTACTTATAGTCTAAAAGTTATTATAAGTTAGTAATTAATTCCTATAAGTATTATAAGTAATTACTAAAATTTAAAGGTAAATATTAGTCTTTTATTTAATAAAATCTCTTTTAATAGTCCTTATTTTTTTACTACCCTATTATAAAAGATATAGGCTATAACTTCTGTATTTATTACCTCTTTATAAGGTAAGTAGATTAAGAATTTATAAGTCTATCTATAATAACTATAATACTATTATAGTAGATTCTAATTAAAGGATCTTTTAATAATAGTAATTTAGTTATAAAATCTATTATAATTAAGCTTTATAGTTATTTTATAACTTTTATTAGTTATAGTATTTTATAAGGTCTGTATTATTATACTTTTATTTTAATATAAATATTATATTATTTAATATCCTTTTTTATTACTTTTTATATTATTTTATAGCCTTATTATAATAATTATTTTAAGGTCTTAGTAACTTTTTAGTATTTATATAATAGATATATATAAAATTCTTAAATAAACTCTTATAATTCCCTTAGGATCTTTTTAATTACTTTTACCTATATCTATCTTAGTATTATTATCTTTTAGGTAAATTAATATTTTCCCTTATTATTTTTTTTTAGTACTTGTTTTTTTACTTTAGTAGTGCTAGTATTATAGTCTAGTTATTAGCTAATTATATTTACTTTATTATTTTCTAATTCCTTTTAGTAAATAATTATAAAGTTAAATTTATATAAGAATTCTATATAATATAGTTATTATTTATTAAGTTTATAAGTTATAATAAAATATAAAATATTTTAGTAATTAATATAAACCTTAACTTTATACTTACTTCTTATTAAATAGTATTTAAATTCTCTAAAATAATTAATTATTACTAGAAATTCTTTATTATAAATTAAGTAATTAAGTTTTGCTTTATATAGTTTATATAAATAGAAAGTAATAAGATATAGCTTTCCTTCCTTATCTCTCTAATTAATTTATCCTTTTAATATAAAGTTTAATATATCTATTTCTAGCTTAATTTCTTTTTTAAGATTAAATATTACTAAGACTAGTTTACTAAGGATTACTCCTTTAAGTTACTTAAATACTTCTTAAGCTTTATTATTTTAGTTAAAGGACTTTTCCTTTTTAGTTAGTTTTATTAATAAAATTGCAATCTTACTAAATCCTTTAATAAACCTTTAGTAGTAGTTAGTAAAGCCTAAAAAGGCTTATATTTCTTTAATATTAGTAAGTACCTTTTATTTTACTATTACTAAGATTTTCTTTCTCTTTATTTAGATCTTTCTAAATATAATAGTATATCTTAAAAAGTCTACCTTTATAATATAAAAGTAACTCTTTTCTAATTTAATTAATAGCTTAATATCTTATAATACTTTTAAGATTTTATAAATATATTTTTTATATTTTTCTTTATTATTTAAGAAAATTAAGATATTATTAAGGTAATATATTATAAAGATATTAAGGTATTATTAAAGTATACTATTAATTATTTACTAAAACATTATAAGTATATTAATAAGGCTAAAAGGCATTATTAAGTATTTAAATAATCTAAATCTAGTTTTAAATACTATCTTCTATTTATCTCCTTTCTTAATATAAATAAGGTTATATACTTCTTTAAGGTCTAGAGCTATAAAGATCTTTTTGCCTTATAATTAATCTTTAAGTTTTATTATAAGTAAAAGTAGGGTTTAATCCTTAGTAATATATATATTAACTAGTTAATAATTTATAATTAATTAGTCTTTTTTATTTTTCTTTAATATAAAGAATATTATTAATATTATTAATAAACTTAATTCTTTAATATAACCTTTTCTTAATATCTTATTAATATATTTTTACTAAACTTATAGTTTTTTTTAATTAAGTAAATATAGCTTTTAAAATAATAGTCTTTTATCTATAAGGTTAATTTTATAGTCTTATTTACTATATTTAGGGATTTTTATTTTTAGTTTTTCTTAAAATAATTTATTATATATTTAATATTCTTTTAGAATATTTTTAAGTTAGTCTTGGCTTAATATTATAATTTTATCCTTTTATAGATTTTATTATTTAAGGATGCCTAGGATTTCTAATTTTTATCTTTAGCCTGTCTTATACTTATATCTTACTCCTTTTAGAGGTAGTAAAGTCTTTGCTCTATATTGGTCTATATTTATTTTCTTAGTTATAAATTAAAATCTCTTATTACTTTTTATAATTATTTTACTATTACTATTAGGGTTATTAAGAAATATAACTTAGCCAGTCCTTTAGTTAATATATAGGTTTTTTTATTTAAGCTAGTTTATTTTAAGGATAATATCTATTTCCTCTCCTAAAGGAATAATATTAAAACTTATTTCTTAATTCTTTCCTTTAATAAGGACCTTAAGGTAATTAATCTCTTAATTTATTATATTATTATTATAATTAAAAAGTTACCTTTTTATATTAATAAGTTAGTATAATAGTTATTTCTTTTTTTATAATAATCCTAGCTTTATAACTATTTTTAAATTAATAAAGTTCTTTTTTACTTTACTATTAATCTATATATTTAGCTATCTTTCCTTAATTTAAGCTTATAGTATTAGGTAATTAGGTTTATTATCTTATATAGCTCCTAGAGTACTTATTAATTTAAGTCTTTTTTATCCTTATTTACTGCTTTTTTATAGCTTTATTATTATAAAAGGTATATTACTTTTCCTAAACTGGCTTAATAAAGTAACTTATATTCTTTATTATTATAATTAACTTCCTTTAGGCAGTCCTTAATATATTTCTCTTTTTCTAAAAAGTTATTTATAAATTCTTTATTATATAAATACTATTAAAAATGTTTTTCTAGTTTTATATTTTATTTATTTAGGGAAATTCCTTATTTAGATTATTTATTATTAATTAAAACTTAATTAAGTCTTTTCTTAAAGTTAATAGGCTTAAGGAGGTATCTTTCTTTTATAATTTTAGATTTGTTTTTCTTGTCTTAGAGATGTTCTTTTAGTTATTTATATATTCCTTAAATAAACTCTTTTTCTTTTCTTTTTTTATATTCTCCTAAGTTAATAAGTTTAAATTTCCTTTTGCCTTTTTCTTTCTTATAATTTTCTAAAGCTAGATCTTTAAATTCTTTTTTTACTTTTTTAATTATTTTTATTATTTATAAGGCTTCTTAATAAAAGTTTCTATTTCTCTAAATCTTATAGTAATATAGTATATAGAATTATAGCTTTATTACTTTAAGGTTTTTATATTAATAATATATTAGATATCTTTTTATTTCTATTTTTTAATAAGGGTTATTATTAGGTATGCCGGAAATTATAATAAGGAAGTAATTATTATCTTCCTTATCTTATTTATATTCCTTATATTAATAGTATTTATAAGATAGCTATAATAATTTATTATATCTTAGGTAGGTTAGAAATGTTTTTATAATATCCTTAGTATTAAATCTTAATTCCTTATAGTAGGGGTTTATAGTATTTACTATATAATAAGCCTAAATATATAAGTTTTTAAGCTTATTAATATTGCCGTATTCCCTTACTTCTTATAGATATCTATCTTTTATTAAGGTATATATTCTATTATTATGTTTATTAAATAGTAGTTTATAGGGTTATTTTTACTTATTCTTAATTTATTTATCTTCCTTATAGAGGTATTATATAGTATTTTAAGCTGCTCCTCCTTTATATCTTATACTTTAAGAATATTATTAATAGTATATATAAACCTTATCTCCTACTTTATGCTCCTTTCTAATTATTTCTTTCTTTTTTTAAATAGTTATTTAAATTAGGATAATATTAATTATTTTTAATACTTTAGTTTATCTTCCTATATTAGAGGCATTCTTTTATCTTTATAAATCTTTTAGGTATTTTTTAATTTCTTATTTTAAGGGTCTTTCTTTCCTTATTATTTTAAGAATTTTAGTTTATTTTATTTTCTTATATTTCTTCTTTTCCTTTCTTTTAAGGTAATAAGTATAGTCTTTTTCTTTCTCTTATTATTAGTTTTTTAGGTTTTCTTACTATTTCCTTTAGTATTTAATTACCTTTATTTTATATAATATTAAGATTTAAGGTATATTTCCTACTTTAATATCTTTTTTTATTAGGAATTCTTTTTATAGTTTTTAAATTAAATTATCTAGATATAGGTATTATCTATATTTCGGCATAATGCCTTTATATAAAGCCATTATATTATATAGGCTTTATATTATTCCTAGCACTTAGGTTTATATAACAGTTTAGTGTTCTTATTTATTAGTTATTACTAATATCTACTTACCTTAATTAAGGTCTCTAGGTCTTTTTAATTAAGGATATTTATTAGTAATATATTTAAACTAATTATAGTTATAATATTTAACCTTAAATATATTATCCCTTTAAGCAGTATAGCCCTTTAGGAGGTTACTCGCCCCACTTTGCTTAGTTATAAGGTTAGTATGTACAGGGTACCGGAAGTTCATAAGATATTTAATTTCTATAAAATACTACTAAAAACTTATGCTAATTAATATCTATTAAAATAATAAGTTCCTTACTAATTCTTAATAAGATATATATAAAGGAATATAACTTTAATAATTATAGCTTTTATATATATATATAGCAAAGGGGCCTAGGTCTTGCTAGAATAATAATTAACCTGCCTAAAGAAGCCGGCAGCAACAGCTTTATCCCTTTTAATATAAAAGGTTATAACTTTTACATTAACATACTGCCTCCAACACTACTTAAGCTATTCTAGCTTTTTATACCTATATCCCTTATATAGTTATAGGTCTATTATAATAAAAGCTAGGTCTCTTATCTTATATAAAATAGCATTATTAATAGCTATAATATAGCTATTTCTAACTACTTATAGATTAATAAGTAAGACAGGCTCTTAGTTATATAAGTATATATATAGCTTAGGTTACTAATTTACCTAGGAATTTATAAGGAAAATATAATTAAGAGCCATTAAAGCTCCCCTTCCTTAGGTATTTAGTCCCCCCTGCATTTAATTATTAAGTTTATGCCTCTATAGAGGTTTAAGATAATCTCATGCTATATACAGACTTTTAACCACACCCTGCTTAACCTACATAATAAAGAGGACCTTCTAAAGGCATTCTAAGCTACTAAGCCATAATCTAACCTAATACAGAAGGTATTAGCCTAGCTCTATTTACCAGGGAATAACATTACTATAGATAAGTATATAGTCCCTTTTACAGGCAGGAGTAAGGATATAACCCTAGTTAAGAATAAGCCTATGCCTATAGGGTTTAAAGTTTAGGTTATTGCCTAAAACGGCCTTTTTATCTAGTAGCTGTGGCATATAAAGGCATTACCATATACCGCTATTATTATCAAACTGCTAAAGAAGAAGCTAGCTGCCAAGCTATAATAGGGGAAAAAGAGAAAGGGAAAGCCTAAAGAGACTATAACCCTTAGTAATATAGCAGAAGTTATTATTTACCTAGTTAATATACTGCTAAAGCAGATATATTATATCTTTATAGATAACCTCTTCTCCTTACCTAATTTCTTCTATACCCTTTAAGAAGCCGGTTATAAGGCTATAGGTATAGCTTGCCCTAACTATAGCATTATTAAGGAGCTTAAGCTTGTAAAAGGGAAGGATAAGGCAGGTGCCTTAGGCTTTAAGTATAATAAAGTAAAGTTAATCCTTATAATTAATAGCCTTATATGCCTAATAGACTTATTTATATGCATTTCCCTTACTAATTTGTCCTTCCTAAGTCGCTTAAATTGCTTTTAAGGATAATAGCCTTATATTATTTCTCTCTACTATATATAGCAGTGCCGATAACCAACACACCCCAAAGAGAAGGAAGAAGCCTGCTAATAAAGGGGCATAATCTAAGCTAATATAAGAGACCTTTAGTAATGCCATAATAAAGGTTATTCCTATACTAACTATATCTGCTTTTTATAATAATAAAATAAATTATATAAACCGAGGAGATTAGATAAGGTCTTATATAAGTTATAAGCACCGATTTTGCTATAGCCTGTAGCAGGCTCTCTTTTAGTCCTTCCTTCTTAATATATTACTTATAAATAGCTTTATTTTGCAGCTTAAGACCTTATAGCTGCGGTGGCCGCCTTATAAGACCCTTAAGAGCTAGAAGAAGTACATTTCTAATATACTATTTATTAAATTTGCTTAAGAAAGTAGCGTAAGGAAGAGATCTTAGGCAGGGAAAGAGGAAGATATAAACGATACCTAGTTATAGCAAAATTACCTGTAAAGAGATATTAATTATATTAATAGGGGGATATTCTTAGATTGCCTTACTTATAAAGGCTTTAGGCAGGGGCAGCCCTAACCTTTTAAAAAAAGGAAGGTTAAAAATACTCTCTTATAGCCAATAATAGCTAATACATAAAGTCAGCATTAAGGAGGCTTAAGTAGGCAGACCTAGTATAGCTGCCGAGTTTGTAAGGTAGCTCTTTATAATAATTAAAACTACTAGGACTTTTACTATTATATAAATTAGTATATATAAAGAAGTACTATTAGTTTTATTTAGTTTAATTAGTCCTATACCCCTGTTATAACCCTACTAAAGGGCTATACTGCTTAAAGGGATAAGGTCTTTTATTATTATTATATTAAGTTACTTTAAGTATTATAGGTCTTAGTTTAGTTTTATATTATATATTAATATATTTTCTTTTTCTTTAATTAGTATTTTATTATCTATTAGTGTTTTACTAAGGGTTATATATCCCTCTATGTCTTTTAGCTTGCTTTTCTTAATATTACTTATATTATTAATTATTAATTTTTATAGTAATGTTTACTAGTTTATTTAGGTTTTTTAATTTAGGTTTAATATTTACTATTATATCTTTAACTTCTAACTTTAATCTTAAATATACCTATACTATATAAGCTTTTTTACCCTAGTTTAGCTTAGCTACTTAGTAATAGTATTTAGCTAGATAGTCTATAGTAAATCCTCTTTACTTAAGCTATTATATTTTTATTTCTGCAGTATGTTTTTTATTTATTACTTTAAAAGCGTTTTTAAGCTCTAATTTAAAGTTTTTATATTCTTTATAAATATATTTTATTATTTCCTATTATTCTTTATATAATTTACTAATATAATCTTAAATAATAAGTTTTATTAATTATAATGCTTTATTTTTAAGGAATTTTATATTATATTAAACTTTTAGCTTATTAATAATAAACTAAATAAGGTAATATATTTAGTAGCTCTAAAGGCTAGTAAGGAATCCTTAAAGCTTATTAGCATTACTATTAAATAGTTTAGGCTAATAAGGTTAAAGGATTTCTTTAAGGTCTTTTCTAATTACTATAAGGGCTGTAGTATATTTAATATACTCCTTATAAAGTTTCTAACTATTTTCTACTTCCTTTTTAAGTACTTCTATAATCTTAATAAGGTTAGTTACCTTCTTCTTTAGGTTTTTAATCTTATTTTTAGCTATATTAGAGTTATTTTTTACATTCTCTAGGAGGTTATTATATTACTAGCTAAGCTATTTAAGTTTATATTTAAGTTTTATAACTTCCCCTTTATAAGTACTTAAATAAATAAGGATAATATTTTCTTTATTTTTATTATTAGTTTTTATAAGAATATCTGCTAGGTTAAAGGGCATTTCTTACTATAGGTAATACTAGGCATATCCTAAATTAGAAGATTAAATTAAAGTAGTAAATATTATTATATTAATATTACTTAATATTATATAATATAATTTAAATAAAAGCTATTAATATATAATAGTTAGGTTTCTAAATAAGTAAACTAGTTTATATTAAGTTTATATTTATAAATTATATAAGGCATAATGCTAAATATTATAAAGTATTATATCTTTTAATAATTAAATAATATATATTAGGCTTATTAATATAAAGATACTTTATTAATAGCTAATAAGCTAAGTTCTATAAGAGTGCTAATAAATATATTTTTATATACTAGAGGTAGTTATATAGGAGCAATATAATATAAGGTTATTATTAGTCCTAGAATAATGCAGTCTTAAAGTGCTGTCGTTCTTATACTTATTAATCCTTATCTAGTTAGTTACTAAGGTAGAGCTTTTATAGGGTATATATAATGTAACTGCTAAGGTTATAATACTAAGAGCTTTTAATATAAGCTTAACTATTATATAAAGAGGCTAAATAGGGTATTAAATAAAATACTTAAGTAGCTTAATAGCATTAACTTAATTAAGCTAGTATTAGCCTTATTTAGCTAAAAGTAATAATTAAATATAATAAATAGGTATAATATATATTAGTAGTAATACTTATGCTATTATATTTAGATTTAGCTACTTAGGTATAATAAAGCTAAGGTATAATATAGTATTTAATTTATAAAAGAGAAATAGAATTCTCTAATTAATATTATTTAGTAATTTAATATTATTATAAATAAGAAAAAGAAATAGGGGCAATAATAGGTTATAAAAGATAGTAGAGAAGGAGATAGTAATAGAGAGAGTGCTAAAAGTAAAGAAAAGGGAGGAAAAAAAGACCTTAATAAAGAGGCACTTAATAAGGCTATTTTTAACTTCTATATTAAGTTAATTAATTAAAAGCTTAAGAGGAAGTAATATTATAACTTATTACTTTACTTTATAGCTATAATAAGTATTATAGAGGATAGTATATAAGTTCTATCTTATATATATATATTTAGTTTCTTACTAGCTTTTTATAATATAGGCAGATTTTAATACTAAAGTACTTCTTTAAAGATAACCTATATAACTTTAAAGACTTAACTTATAATATAAGTTTTATAATTATTAATTAGTTTTAAAAGGGTTATTATAATTAGCTTATAATATATTTATATATATTATTTAGTAATATTATTTAATAAATAATATATAAATAAGGCTATTATAATTAAGAAAGTAAGTAAGTAAAGGTATTATAAGATAGTAATAATATAATATTAAACTATTTAAATAATAAGATTACTATAAATAGCTTTTATTAAATAGTGCAGGCACTTATATATAAAGCTAAGGGATAGCTAGATAAGCTTATAAGCAGATAATAAAGTTAAATCTATAGTGTCGCATACCTATATTCCGCACACACCCCCCTTCTATATACTACCTTTAATTATTATAATAACTTTAATATATAATATCTTAATTAATTTATATATAAATTAAATAATGCAAAATAGAATTATAATTTACTCTTATTTGCAACTATAATAGTATTGTTCTTTTTCCTAGATTCTGCCTTTTTAGCCTCCTTTTTCTACTTCTTTATAAGCCTCTTGTTTTTTAGCTATTAGGCATGTTGAATCTCCTTGCGCCCCGGATAACGGGCTTAGGGGTGCTAAACGACCTTCTGTTAAGGCTGTGGCTTTTATAAGTCTATTTCTATCTGCAGAAAAGTTGATTTCTGCCTTTCTATAGTATTTTAGGCCTTTAAATAATCCAGCTCTTTAGCAGCCTTAGTCCCTAGGTAATAGAGATTCCTCTTATACCCTTCTTTCTATAATTAGAGCTCTTTTAACTAAGATATTAGTTTATTTCTACTCTTTAGTATATATAGCATAACCTGTAATATTACCCTTTAGTATTAAGGGGTCTTAGGGGCGTTATTTTAAGCTAGTGCTTAAGAAGCTATAATAACATTTTCTAATACCCTTTTTAATAAGATTAGCTAGATTTTAGCGCCTCTAAAGCCTGCTTATATATTCTTCTTTATAATAGCTTTATATATAGCTTTTTTATATATTTAAATAAAGTGCTATTTATAAATTAGCACTATGGCATTAAAGCCAGTATATGGCTTTATAAGGTACTTAAAAATTGCCTTTACTAGGCTAAAAATACTAATATTAAATGGCTAAGTAATATATAAAAAATGCAGTAATAAATATAAAATCTATACTTTATAAAATAATACTATAAATTAGAATTAAATAGAGATATAATTAGTAAATTTATTAACTATAAGAAGTCTCTAATTAAGTAGGTTTTTAGGCTTTATATATAATAAGAAGGTCTCCTAAAGCTACTTTAAATAGATGTCTTAAGTTACCTAGCCTGTCTTACTAATATTATATCCCTAGTTAGGAAAATGCTTTAGAAACTATTATTCTTAAAAACAATCTCCTTAAAAAACTACAGTTAGTTATAATCTTCTTCCTTTTGCATTTCCTAACTTTAAAATTAATACCTAATTATACTAATTACTCTCTATAATAATAGCCTGCTTTATAAGGTTATTACTAAGCACCTTTCCTAACTTTATAAGCCCTTCTTAAAGTCTATATTTATTTATATTATATATCCTTAATAGTATAATCCCTAATTCTTTAATAATTAATAATAATATATTATAAAAGCATTAAAGGAAGATAGGAGTAATATTATTAAAATAAATAGCTTCTAAATATATAAATAGCTTTATTTTAATATCTATATAGCATTATAAGAATCTATCTAGCTAGTTATACCTAATTATAATTCTAATTATATTAGGGTTTATAATCCTATTAGTAAGATTATATAGCTTACTTCTTAAAAGGGCACGCCTATAATGCTTTTTATACCTTAAAAAGTTAGTAATTTCCTTTTCTTATATAGGTAATAATAATTAATAGCTTTCCTAACCTTTTTAAGCTATCTAGGCGCCTTTTAATTAACTATAAAGTATAAACTTGTTTTTCCTATATAAGGTTATATAATAATATAAAGATTTGCCATTCTTTAGCCTTTCTTAAATTTCTTTAAGATTAATTTATTAAGCTTCTTTAGGAGTTACTATAGTGAAAATTTGGAATTTTTCTAATATTATTTAATAGTATTTTAGGGAGAATTATAATTAGGGAGTTAGGAAATTACAGTTATAGGGAGTATGCAGAAGGTGGGGGTGCGCGGAATGTGGGTACGCGATACTAAGATAATATAGCTATAAGACATTGCTAATAGCTTAGTGTTTAAGGGCCTTATTGTATTAAGGACTGCTTATAATTTAGTAAATTATATACTTTCTATTTATATACTAGCCCCTATTATTATTACTTTTATAAAATTATATTATTTTTATTTATATATACTAGTTAGTTTTTAAATGCTATTACTGCTTCTGCCCCTTATTAGGGGTTTAATAGCAGAAAGTTATTAAAATAAGGTAATCTTTCTTTTTTAAGTCTTTATATTTACTTTAAGTATATTAAGCTTACCGCTTTTGCTATTTATCTTATTATAGTATTATAAAATGCAGCTATAGAATTATTAATAAATCTTTAACTTTTTATTAACTATAAGGTATATATAGTTATTTACTATAGAAAAGAGTGCTAATCTGCCTTATTAATTACTAGCTTTTATATACTAGCTTTTATATTATAACCTATCTTTATAAAAAGTATTATATTTTAAAAGATATAAGGAAAGGACTTATAAAGATTTAAAATTTATTTTAAGTTTATTAAGCCCTAACCTTATTTAGCCTTAAAAAGATAGATTTACTAAGTATTTATATTTATATACTTATAATAGTTTTTATTATAATAGGGGGTATAACTTTTATATTACTAGCTTTTAGCTAATTAAATAATATTTCTCTAACTAATAAATATAAGGAAAATATTTATATTTTAATAAATTATAATCCTCTAAAGATCTTAATTTTCTTTTTTATTATATATATTTATAAATATAAGTAAGTAGCCTAAGTTAATAATACTAAATTATTAAATATAATAAAATCTAGCAATAACTTATTAGCAATAAGGAAGTTTAAAATTATTTTAAATTAATATATAAATATAAACTATAACTTAAGTAACCTAAACTACTACTTAACCCTCCTAGACTAGCTTACCCTAAGTCCTTAAAGTTAATATTTACTAAAAAAGAACTATAGCTAGAAAGGATAGGCTAGGAAGATATATATTAAGAAATAAACTATATAATGCTTTTTAAGTTAATTAAAATACCTTATTAAAAGGCTAGCTATTTAGCTAGGATATATCTACCTTATTAATAAAGTAATGCTAAGTTAGGTAAACTTAAAAGTATAGATAATAAGTATAAAATTACTATAATCCTTAAATTATTTAATAAGATAATAGATTAATATAAAGAAATAATAAAAAAGACTAATTAAGGATTACTTTATTAGCTTTAAAGTAATTAGCCTTTTATATATTATTTAAAGCCTTTTATATTTATTAATTATAACTTTATAATAAAAGAATACTAACTTCTTTTTAAATAATACCTTATCCTAGTTATTTAGGCTTATTACATTAATCTAATTAAATATACTAAACTATTTAGGGCTTAATTAAGCAGAAAACAGGTATATTACCTTAATTTAATATAATATTATATCTATTAAGATAAGATAAACAGCACAGCAAGTACTTAAAAGAAGGCAGGTAAACCTTATGCTATTAAGAAAGTATATAATAAGATTATAAAAAAAGAAGAAAAAGAGAAAGAAGAAGAAGAGGATAAGTATTAGGATAGGGATTTTAATACAGTAACTAAGGGAGTCTAGAATAATAAGGATATAAATATTAAAATAACAAATAGCAAGGATAATATAAATAATAATAACTATAATACTTTTAGTAATAAGGAAGATTATAAAGACTTAAATAAAGCTAGTAAAGGCATAAAAACTTTAAATAACTTAGTAAGGCATTATAATTTTATAATAATAAAGGCTAAAGAATATAATATATTAGTCTAAGCAGGCCACTTTAAGGAGCTACTATAATATATATTTAAATTAAGTATTTCTCTTTATACTTAGTTTTTAATTAATAGGTAACTTAGCTTTATAATTTTAATATTTATTAATAGTATCTAAAGTTTCTCTCTTAGTTTAAATATATTTCTACCTACTTGCTCTTATATTAGCTATCTTTTTAGCTTAATATATATTTAATATCTTATCTTCCTTAAATATACTTTACCTCTTTAAGATTATCTTATACTTAGTATTACTTAATAACTATATACTTACTAACTTAAATAGCTTAAGGTTATATAAAAGGCTTATATAGTTATTAAGGCATAGTTAGTATTTAAAGAGATAATAAGCCTTTAGAACTATAGCTAGGTTATAGCTTAATTAGATCCTTTAACCTTCCTTCTTTAATAAAGTAATAATACTTAAACTGTTTTTTATAGAGATACCTTATAGGTTATTATAAGTAACTTCTACTATCTTCTATAATACTTTATTAATAAAGTAAAGAGCCTTTATAATAATATAATATTTAATTAAAAACTTACTATTAATCTTTTTAAACTAAAAGATAATATAATAAATATATTATATAGCTTTTTATTTATATAATATCTTAATAACTAATTACAGGCAGTATATTTTAAGTTACTAAATAAAGCCTATATAATACACTACTATAGCCTTTACTAAAATAGCTTATAAAATCATAAAGCAGTTTATATATATATAAAAAAGGATAATTCTCTTTAAGTATCTTTTACAGGCTCTTTATAAATAGTAACTAGCTAGGTAGTTAGATATAAAAAGCTCTTTAGTCTTTAGTATATAAATAGCAAATTTAGGGCTAGGGGGTTTTATATTTATAAAGGATTTATAATTATTATTATTTATTATTATAAAGTAAAATAGTCTATAAATTGCAAGCTTATAATTACTTAATTTATACCTATATAAATTAGATATTTACTTTTTAAGTACTTAGTTTTTATTTAACTATTAATAGAGGTATTATATTATAAGTTATTTACTAGGCAAAAGCAAGGGCTAGAATTCTCTCCCTTTTTCTTTCATACTAAAATGCATATTAAAAGTAAGCCTTAAAATGCTAATTAATTAATTATTATTATAAAAGATACTATTAAAAAGGTCTAGAATTAGCTAGTAAACTTATAGCTATTTTAGTAGCTATATATTAGAATTATAGAAAAGCATATATAAGAAGTCTATAAGCTATTTAATTATTTTATTAATATAAAGGCAGCTATAAACTGCAATATAGTCTTTACTTAGTAAAGTAGCTATTATCTATTATAGTAAGAGATAATATACAGTCTTAATAGCGCTTTCCTAATAAAGCTATAGCTATAACTTCTTTATCTATATAAGTAGGCTTCTACCTGGTGGCATGAGTTTCTTTATCTTCTAAGTAAGAAGTTACCTGTGCATAACGGCGATAAAGAACCTCAGATCTAGCAATTACATAAACAAGCTGCCTTTACTACATCCTTATCGTCTATCCCAATTTCACTGAAAGAGGAAACCCCTGTTGGTATCTAAGGCTGTGATTGGCCAGAGAGGGACTAGAGTGGAGTGAGGTAGAAAGCCTCTTTTAATCAAAGCGAAGACCATGGGGGTAGTACCGGCGGCAGTATACTTTGTGCGGTAAGCGACATAGCGTCGAAAGGGGTAAGGAAAGAGTTAAGTAAAAGAGGATTGTGTTAATAATGGCGAAGGTGATTAGCAAGAAAGAACAGCTAGCAGCAGAAAAAGAAAGTTAAATAGGAGAGGAGATTTTTCTAAGAGAGAGATACCTAAAGAATAATAAAAGAAAATAGGAAAATACCTAGGAAAAATAAAAATAAAAAGAAATAGTTATAAAATAAAAAAGATTAAGTTATAAAAAGAAAAAACTATAATTATATAAAAAGTATTAACTTATAAGTAATTAATTAAATAGATATTAATATATAAATAGTAATTAAATTATTAAGAAGTAGTAATTAAAGAAAGTTAAAGTAATTAAGTAATTAGTATTATAGTATATATAGTAAGAGTAATTATAATATAAGGACTTATAAGGATATTCTTAAGTTATTTAAGGAGGAATTTAATAAGTAAAAGTTACCTTTTTTAAACTATAGCTTAAGCTTTTAAGTTATACCTTAAAAAGGTTAAGGAAAGTGTATTACTTACTTATCTGTATTGCTTGCTTATTAACTATATTATAAGAAACTTACTATTAATTATTAATTTATTTTAGTAGGAAAGAAATAAGTAAAATAGTATAGACTTAATATAATATATAATTAGTAAGTAGCTAAATAAAGGCTAAAAAGTAAATTAGAAATTAAGAAATTTCTATATTATTAAGTAAACGACTTAGTACTTTACGTTCTTATAACGCAAATCAAAGCCTACAAGCTCTTTTCCTTTTCAACTAGATACACCCGACTCTCAATATGCTCAATGCCAACCAATTTCTCGTGTAAGCCACGATCCTTGAGCCACGACTTGACCATCTTATCGTCCACTGTGTCTGCGTCCCTGATCCAGTCCTCCGTAATGGGCCCAAGAAGTTGCGAAATAGCAGCCCACGCATTTTGAATGAGACTGAGGCTTCCAGCGCGCCGGAATTTCAATGTCACTGATAGAACCAAAACGAGGTGCAACAAGGTCACAACCGCCACGATGATGAAAGCAGTCCAGCCTAGTGGTCGAGTGACTTGGGTTAGAGAGACCTGTAATGATGGGCCGACAGCATCAAACATGGCGATTCTATCGTAATAGCATATGGAGCATAATCTCGTGAGGTATGCTTGAAGAGCAAGCGCTGGGTTCTTTGTGGACATGACCGTATCTTTGAAAATGGAGAATTGGGCGCTGTTAACCATACCCTCATATAACGGGTCCCACCCCACAGTGTAAAGAGCATCCACGGTTTCGAAGTACTCTCCAGATAAGCTTAAACCTTCAGGCTGCGTTTTCCATTTCCATGAGCTTGGTGATAGGTCAAATATGCCACGCTCTACAGTCGTACTATTCGGTCTCAAAGCCCCAAGTTGTTGTAAAACAGCCTTAGTGTTCCATGAAGTTGTCGAGGCGTCCCAGATCAAGAATGGCTCCGGAGGTATGGACGTGGACCTCGTCGCGTTGACTATCATCCTTTGTGCCTGGAATGTAGTCATGCAAAGCGTGATTTGTAGACGCACAGATATGCCTGATGAGTCTGACCTTGTAATAGACTCCCACACGTCGGAGTCATCCAAGTCCCCCACTGCTTCAACCAGCGTTGCGTTGACAATCAGATAAGAGTCACCAGTTTCCTTTTCTCGTCGCGATTGCATGAATGAGTAGATTCCTACGGCATCGGTTAATACACCAGAATATTGAGACGTCCTTTATCAATTGCTCCTACCTTGGAATGAATGCTCCTGGCTGCCATGACACAGTGCAAGCGACCAGTCAGGTTCTGAGTAGTTCCCGCCCGCGGACGCAGCAAAATTGCATTTGAAGGAAATCGAGAAATTCTTGCTACCAAGGTCTTCTTGCTGGACAAGACCCGCCGGCTTCTTGTTGATATTCGCCAGGCCTATTACTTGATAACCCTCGCTAGCAGAGAATTCAACATTTGTGAGTTTTGGACGCATGCAAACCACTCGCGTGTCTAGAACAGTGGCGAATCCATGGTATTTTGTTACGCGACTTCTCTCCTCGTCATTGTTGATTGGGAGAAGCGCTCGCAGCACGGACCCTGTGTCTAAAATGCCGGTAGAATTCTCGGGAGGAAAAGCTTCTTGTTGAGCAGTCGTTTGGGAGGTTGTTGCGTCCGGAGTCCATTCAGCGAAGGCTGGATATCGCGAAGGTGTCAGGTCGAGAAATGATGGAGCGTCACTCGGCATAGCATCATACGTATGCCCATTTGTTTCTATGCCATAGTGGGTCTGTGGGATTGAACTTGCTACTGGAATGGAGGCGATGCCGACTTGTGATAGTAAAACCGTCGAGGTGAATTGCAATGACAGAGTCGTTAATACCAGAAGCGCAGTGAGTAGGCCAATCGATACAGATCCACGGTGCCACTTTGCTTTCATGTTACCCAAAAGCGACCAGGGACCGGTATTATTGAACCTCATGATAGATACAGATGCTGCCACGGGTAATGGGATAGCGCCCCTCTGAAGCAAGATTGCCGCGAGCATAGACGTGCAAGTAGCTGCTTGAGCAGCTGTGGCCCATCTCAGAACAAGAGATGTAATGGTGATAGAACGTGCCGTCCATCCAGCAAGAACAATACTTCGCCAGACACTGTTGTTTTCGTTAGCTCCCCATAGGAAGGCCAGAAACGTCAAGCAGCCCAGACAAACCACAAATAGGAAGGCTAGAACAGTGGTCGAGACTCTTCCCAGCTGTGACATTAAACTGGATCGGCCCGGGGTAGAAGGATTACCGTCCATGATACACAGACAATTGATTGACAAGCTCCTATTTATGCGCAATCTTATCTTAGGCACGCATTTGCGACGAGGTGGTAGGTATATTGAGCTATTAGAACATGATGGGAAGACGGGAATAAAATAGAGTACAGTGCAAGCTATGGTAATACATGCTTCAAGTCTAGTCTCCGTTATCAAACGGGCTTGGCATCAGCTTTACGTGTTATGTTATAGTGGCAGCGGCAGGGCGCAGTCGAATGTGTTCTAGCCACAGCCACAACGCCGCCCATTCAGCCTTTGGCTTAGAACTCGCAACCAATAATGATAGAGTAGTCAAGGGTTGGAATGCAAGTAGATTACTGAGACTATTCAAACGCCTCGAAATTGCATTTATATTTTAGCCTAATTAGTAAAACTATCTACTTACTTAGTTAAATATAGAAATGTCTTAGGCCAGCAAGCTAATAAATAGCTTATTGCTACAGGCTTTATATTAGCTAATAAAACGCCTAGGCCCTAACCTAACCCTAGTAACTAATAACTAAATTAACTCTAATAAAGTTAATTTTAGTAATCTATTTTAAACCTAGTTGCCTAGTCGCCTAGTTTTATAGTCTAAAATTAATTATTATATAATTAATTTAATTTACCTTACTTTATAAGAGGTAGAATTAATTTTTAATTAAGTATAAAATTAAATTTTAAAAAATAAATTAGTATTAAGGTAAACTTAATTTTAATAGGGAATTAACTTAAATTTCTAATTAATATTTAGTAATATATTAAGTTCTAATTTTAGCTTATTAATACCTTTTATAATAAATATAATAGCTAGCTAGTAATTATTATTAATTTTATTAAGAAATAATTTATTAACTTATAATATTTAACCTTATAATAAAGCATAGCCCTTTTAACCTTATATACCTATTTATACTTTTATTTAAGTATTAGATTTTTATTTATTAGGAATACTAATATACTTACTTAGCTAGAGAAGTTATTACTTATCTTACCAAAAGGCATCTTATATCCCTATTATCTGTCTTATTTTTAGTAAAAGAGGAAATTTACTATTACTTATTAGCTTACACCCCTGCTAGTTCCTCTTTTACTGAAAATGTAATAGTGCTTTAAATTCCCTACCTGTTTTTTTTTATTAAAAGTGCTTTAAAAACCTTCTTATTAGGTAGTTTATTCCTTTATTAAAACCTTTGCAAATAGCTTTACTTTAGTAATATATAGCCATACTACCTTATAGCTACTTATATATAAATTAATATTTTAATTATATATATTTTATAACTGCATTTTAGATATATAGAAAGCTCTTTACTATTTAATTTTTATTTTTATAAATCCCTTATTTTTATTATATAATATATTAAATTTTCTAGTAACCCTAATAATCTTTAAATATATAGCCTCTAGAGTTTTGTTATAATCCTTACAGTTATGTTATATAAAACTTATAAATTTTCCCTAATTAATTAACAACTTATGCTTTCTCCTTATTTCTATTATAAGCCACTTAACAGGACTTATAATTAGACTTATAGCTTATATATAAGTACTAACTTATTATAGCAAGTTACTATAAGTATATAGAATATATTTATTAGTACTTTTATAGATTCTAGCTTACTAGCTATTAAT